>NC_089324.1:9514334-9879334 GCF_036669915.1 Pocillopora verrucosa
AATTTGACTATTTTAACCAATTTCATTAATTTGTCTAGATTGGGCGTTTTGTTCAGTGTCGCTGTATCAGCGAGTTGGAGCATTCTAATTAGTTTATTAAATTTACCTAGTTTCTGCATTTTGTTCAGCTTATCTTTGTGAACTAGAATACAATATTAACCACTCCAGCCAACTCGGATAGTTCGTAAATTCTGTCCAGTTGTCATTTTCGTTATTTGAACCAGGAAGTTGAACCAATTTAGCTAGTCTGTGCATTCTTTGCAGCTTTAAAATTTTCAGTTAGTCTTGACCATTTGAAGCAATTCGGCTTATTGTGGATTTTGTGCAGTTTCATCATGTTAGCAAGTTCGACCATTTACCTGTTAAACCAATAAGGTTCTTTGTGCATTATTTTCAATGTAACCATTTTTGCCAGTTCGATCATTTTAATCTTCAAAGCTAGTTCAGCCAGTTTGGCAGTTTTAACGGAAAATATTGAGCGGTTACAAAGTAGTGTATGTCCTGAATAGTAATAATACTCTAAAAAAAATTGAGAAAAAACAGATGTTTAGTATAGTTGTTAGGTGATGCACGTGAGGTGGTTCGAGTTGGAAAAGAGGGAGCAGAGAGGGTTAGTGCCAGGAGAGGATTGGTTAGAGGAAATTTTAAGTCAGTTACTGAAAGTAAGGACTGGAGTGCAAATTTGAGGCAAAGTGAGAATGGAGATTGCTCGAGTTAGGAAGGATTAAGCATTCTTGAACTAGACAAAATGCACCAAACTAGGGGAATTAGTTTTATTAGTTAAAATGCTTTAACTAACAAAAGGAATTAACCTACATAAAACTGCACAAACTAGCTAATTGGGTTCAACTGGTTAAAATGTGACCCTCTACGGGGCTTCAGGAAACTGGGTAAACGCGCACTCATTGCACGCTATAACACGCTCACACGCTAATGGCATGACGCGCCTACGGTGCAGATATGCGCTTGAAAACAATTGATTTTAGATAGTGTGTTGTAGCCATAGGTTGTTTCTGGCTAACACGGTAGAGGCTTGCTTCTAGAACACGCTAGATTTGTTTGTTAAGGCGCTAGCTTATTTTGTACAATCCAGCTTACCTTGTTATTTGCGTTTGTCAGCTTCTTAATAAATTGTTGTGAGAATGGTGTTTGTATAGTATACTTCTTACGGAATATAAGGGAAATCTGATAGTTGTTATAAAAAAAAGGAAACATTCACGGAAAATCACAGCTCTTTCCCTCAGGATTTTTTATTTTATTTTATTTTTACAAGGAATTCAGTGAGCACGACGTGTTTCATAAGTTCCAGAGGAGCTCAGTTTGAGCACATGAATTACTTCTTTTAAACAATCTTTATCTTGCAAAATAGAAATCCTTATCGCTTTACGAAGTTAACGAGCCGAATCTTTGTGAATCCTTTGGCAACAGATATCCGGCTCAATGTCCCCACCCTAGTTAGCCGGCGCAAAACGAAGGTTTCTCAGCGAAGCCGCATATTATTTACTGTATGCAGATCTTGGCATTTTAGGAGCTCTTAGTCTTTAGCACTAAACCTTGCCAAGCGCAAGTTCAACGCAAACATACTTAAACTTAAAATTGTCAAAAGTATTAACGAGTTTCTTAGTTCGCAAACTGAGAAAACTTCAAAGTTTCAAACTCCTCTGGACCTTGTGCGTCTAGCCATCTGCTTTGGTTTCCCTAGTTACGTCATTTACACCAGAAAACATTTGCACCCACAAAGGAACAAACAAACGCTTCGTAATACTTCATTATCAAGTTTCAAAATGCAATTTCAAAGTCGTGAATTCTCATACTTCCTGAACTGCGAAAGAGTATCTCTAGAAGACCATTTTAGCGCCAGAGCAGCAGAGGAGGAAGATGATAAACTGTACGACTACAGTTAAGACAGTAGCGGTGAAACTGATTAGGAAATTGACTCTGATGTTGACTTTTTGGAGTGTGATTTATGTGAGCGATAAAAAGTGCAGGCATTTCCGGCAAAAACATCTGGATGTGCTCATCGAAATAACGGAGATCCAAGAAGCTCTGCCACTAAAATTTAAGACATCGTCGATTGCCGAAACAAGTGTGCGGAATGTTCCTCTACTGAACTAGATCTGGTAATTTTGGATGTAATCCACAGTGCCATCAACTGTGACCACGTCAGTTACTTATGAAGAGCTGAAAAAACGAGGAAGTTAACAAGGATGTCTTTCTATTTCCACAGCCACTGAATCTGCATGAAAACTCGGAGGAAGAAAAATTTTTGTTTGTTTGTTACTAAAGTGGGCTGCTTTAAGCTTTATCTAAAAAGAAAATCACCAATTTTTCCCTCTCCTAAAATACGCTCGTTTTACCTTTATCGAGCCTTAAGCAAATTTTACTTTGTTTGCCGCCAAATAGCGCTCTTTCCAGCGTCATTTCACCGAAAAAAGGTTTTCTGCTACTTTGCAGCGAAACACCTTAATATTTCTCTGATATCCTTAAACGTTTTTTCTTTTTTCAGGTAAATAACACTCTTTTCAAGGTCAGTTTTTTAAAGAAAAACGTTTTCGCCTTTTTGTAACTAAACTGCGCTTTTTTCAGTTTTATCGCATCGAATACATGTTTTGCTTTTTTTTTCTAACAAAATGGGGTTGTTATTAATGTTATTTTGCCTTGTTTGCCGAAGAATTGCGCTGCTCTCAGCGTTATTGCACTGAAAAAAATGATTTCTGCCAGATTGCAGCAAATCTGCCGGACTTTGACTTGGTGTCACTTAAAACGATGTTTTTACTTTTTTTTTCTAAAGTACGCTGTCCTAGGCTTTGTCTTTTTGAGAGCGTTTTTGCTTTTTTTCTAACTGAACTATACCTTTTTATCAGGTTTATTGCGTCGAAAACCCATTCTCGTTTCTTTGCGGGAAAATTGCGCTCATTCACCGTTATTGGATAGAAAAAAAAAAAAAAGGTTTTCTCCTTTTTTGTTCCTTAATTACACCATTTTAAGCGTTTCTGCAGCAGAAAAAGGTGTTTTGCCCGTTTGCAGAAGGTCACGCTCATTTTAGCTTTACTTCACTCGAAACGATGTTAAGTCCAAATTAAGCTCTTTTTTACTTTAATGCACCGGAAGCATGTTTGGTTTGCTCTGCACTCAATTTTGCTGTTTGAAGCATTTTGCACCAGAAACATGTTTTTTTACCTTTGCAACGACAACTGGGCTGTTTTTCGCTTTTTAACTCGTGAATTGCGCGCATGCGCAAGAGCGAGTTATAGATACGATGTGGGGAATAGCATTCGCTCTCTCGCTCGCTCGCTCGCTCGCTCGATTGGTCGATTCCTGTAAACTTTTTTTAGATTTTAATCTTTTGAGTGCATTTGATAGTTTTTGGCGAGCAATAAACAGACGAAATGGCGACCTTTGTTGCTAAGAATAGTGGTGAGATGAAAAAGAAGCCAATGATAATCTTAAAAGAGTTTTTTTTTCCTTTTAGTTTCAACAAGCGGCGCCAGCGACTGGCAAGCATTCAAGGATTCACACTGAAATAACAGAACAACCTTCGTTTTTCATAAAATTGTAATTTACAATCCTTGAACTTGAAAACAATCCGAAGATTCATTGAAAATATCACTTAGCGCTCGGAGTTTACAGATGTTCAAAAGCTTTTTCTGTTATAGCGTGAGATTGAGGACAAAATTGATCATTACGTTTCGTCGCGTGTGTTTTTCCTGTGTGAAGCAACAAAAGATGCCGGCGACTGACGAAATAACAAGTTAACACGAAAATCAAATAACACCTAAACAAACAATTTTAGCTACCGATTTTCAGTGAATTTTTAAAGAACAATTTTCTTTTAAGTTTCAAGACAATTTGAAGATTCAACATACATACAACGTACTAAAATGCGAAAGTTACACACCATAAAATTGATAAATAGGCCTGAAATGAAATTCTATCTTGTTATTGATTATACGTTGCCTAGCACGTGACTTAAATCTACCCAGGCGGAGATCTAAAATGACGGTGGCAGGCTTGGCTTAGTTATATCACTCAAAACTCGTTCCCGTTTGTCTCATTTGATAAAGAGGGAATTGTTAATGTTTTCATTAAGACAGTATTGCCTTGATTTTCTAATATTTACAACGAAAGCCAGTAAATTTCACTTTTCACCCACATTTACTTCCAACCTTTTCTTTTGAACCAGAAACAAAAATGATAGACGTTTAAAACACATGACATCATCCACCTTGTCAAATGTAATAGCATGATCATTTCAATTGTAATGCCTTCTTATCCCAACGTTACTTTGTTTCTTTGCTACATTAGCGAACACTAAACTACTGCTCGTACTCTAGATATGACAATCAACCACAAAATTCCCTAAACCAGATAACATTAAACATAATCTAAAAAATCATGTGTCAATTCACGAGTTTGCTCACAGAGCACTTTGATTTGACTTTGAGCAACGCTTTCTGCAGTCTTACAGCACCGGAGTCAGTTTTTGCTTGTTTCCAGTTGAAAAACATTTTTCCAACTTTACCTCCTTACAAACAACATGTTTTTAACTACTTTGCGGCTATTTTTCTTTGTTCTGAGAGTACAGGACGAATTTGCTGAATTGAATTAAATGGATGAAATAGTGACACCCACAGCGCTTCGTGGCAACAAATACGGTAGAAACGTGGACTGGCGGAAGGTAAAGACCGTCAAATATCAATTCCGTATGATTTTTTTGGGTTTAAGGTACAAGGTCAAGTACTCTTGCTGGATTCACCAACAAAGGTTTTCATCTGCTCAAACAGGAAGAACCTTCGGTTTTCCATTGTTGAAACACAGAAAGAGGAAATGAGTGGTCATCTAAATTTGCTAGCTAATTTATTGGAAGAACATGGTTCTGACATGCCAAAGACGATAATATTTTGTAACACTTTAGGTAGGAGCCATAGCTATTTATTCAGTGAACTTTTGCATAAAGTTGGAAAAAGTGCCTATTTCCAAGAACTTCTACAGATAAAAAAGACCTACTGATTGAAGTTTTTCATTCCCTGTCTTGGAAGCAAAACAAAGACAAAATATTTCAATCTCTCAGAGAGGATGACCAGAAAAGAATTATAATTACAAGTACTGCTCTCAATATGGGTGTTGACTTCCCTGATATTGGATATGTTGTTAACTGGGGACAAGCAAGAACATTACTTGATCAACATCAACAGGACGTGCTGGAAGAGATGGGAAGCAGTCACATGTTGTTACCGTATATCATGGACAGCAACTTGCTCATTGTGATGATGATGCTAATGCAAGAGATTTTTAATGACATTCCCAATTTGGATTCAGTCTTTTACTGCTGTTAATTGATTATCAGTATGAAGATGGTGATGAGTCTCTAGAACTTATATTTCAAGGCCTCGATTCAGACGGTGAATCATCGGTTGATGACGACGAACTTTATTATTTACAAGACTATAAAAAAATATGTACGCTATTCATGTGTTATGGCATTTTGCCAAAGAAATCGCTCTTTTCAAAAGTCAGTCATGTTATAAACACATGTAATTTTTAAAAGAAAGACGGATCCTGGCGTTAGACAAGCCTGTACAACAACGGAAGGCTGGCGTTAGACAAGCCTGTACGGTGTCGGCAATGCTCTTCAACCATGACCATTGACTGGGTAATGAGGTGCACAACAGAAGATCAGTCACGGGGCATCAGATGGACTGTCTTCTCTACGCTGGAGGACCTAGATTTTGCAGTTGATCTAGCTTTGGTCTCCCATGCTCACCAACACGTGCAGAAGAAGACGACCCGACTCAACACTTACGCACAGTAGGTTGGCCTGAAGATTAGCCAAAAGAAGATAGAAGTGATGCTGCTGAACGTGTCCAACCCTAAACCAGGTCAAGTGAACGGAGAAGATTTGCCAACAACTGAAGAGTTCACTTACCTGGGCAGCACAGGAAGCCATGATGGAGGAGCATGGAGTGACATCAAGAACCGTCTCAACAATGCCAGAAACGCACTCAGAATGCTCAACAACGTGTGGAAGTCCTTTCAGTACAGCACCAAGATCAAGCTGAAGGTCTACAAAAGCTGTGTGATGTCCACCCTACTATACGGCACTGAATACTTGAGGATGACAAAGAGTGAACACCAAGATGTCAGTCTTCCACACAAAGAACTTCGGGGGAATCCTGCAAATGTTTTGGCCTGACACCCTCTCCCACCAACAGCTTCTCGCCCGCTGCAATCAAGAAAGCGTGGAGACGATCATCATGCGAAGGCGATGGAGATGGATTGGGTACGTCAGGAGGAGAGAGCAGGACAATATCACTTGCACAGCCCTTCATTGGACACCTGAAGGAAAGCAGAAGAGGGGAAGACCAAGAAGCACCTGGCGCCGATCTGATCAAGACCATGCAACACACGAGGGACTCTATCCAGAAGATGGCCCAGAACTGTCAGATGTGGCGATCCTTGGTAGCCGCCCTACGTGCCACAGGGCATAATGGGCATGACTGACTGGTTTTACCACTTTACAAGTCCATTCAATTAAAGTAGTCTGACTGTTTTTAATACTTCAAGAAACTCAGCTAGATTGTGCAGCTTGTGCCACTCATTCATTGAAGTTAATTTGACCATTAAAAGTACTCCAACCGGTTCAAATAGATTGTGCAATTTTTGACTTGACCTTTTACTGTTAAGCAGTTGAAACCATTTCAGCTAGATTGTTCAGATTGTGCAGTTAAGCCAATTAAGCTTATTATGCATTTTTGTCCAATTGAACTACTTAGGCCTCTTTGATCATGTGAGTCACTTCCACCAATTAAAATAACTTTTGCAATTTATCCAGTTTATTTGTGTTTTAAGCAGTTGAAGCATTTAAGCTAGCTAAGTTTCTTGAAGAAATTGGAATTGTCAACTTTTTTGATTGATTCGACTTGTTAAAGAGTCAAACCATGGAAGACAGTTAAACAACTGGACAGATTGCATCATTTTTCTTAATTAGTTGAGGTAGTTGAAATGGTTCAACTGTACACCATGCATAACTAGCTTAAATGGTTCCATTGCGCAAACTGCACAATCTAGTCCAAGTGGTTAAACTAGCTAAGATAGTAGTATACGGTATATTCAGTAGATCTCGATGATTTTCTCATGTTATTTTTGCGCGGTAATTTGGCGCTGGCTTTTTGATATAATATATATCATTTCCTGGAATCCATGTGCCATGACAGTTCTTGGAAAATCTTTGATTTTTATCTAATGTATTGGTATACATGGATTATCGGCAAGTATATCCAGATGATAGTAGCTATCATAGTAGTAAAGATGGTGATTATGCATATGATAGTCCAAACTATTATTCAGATAGCAATGACAGTTATGATAATAGCTTTAGTGATAGTGATATAGTGAACTGGATGATGATGCATATTACTTTGATGACTAGAGAATATTTGTACAAAATATTTATAGATAATATTTATTCAAAATATGCAAGATACTTTGATGATGGCAATATTTTAGAAGCAGAAAAGGAATTACATCATATCAAATATAACTCAAGGAAACCAACGATAACCCCTGGTAATATTTTAACACATAATATCTATGTAATATTATAATATAATGTATTGCAGTAAAATGATTCGTGATGAGTTGTATAAAGTAATATCTCACTTCTGTTGGAAACAAATAAGGGAACGATCAGTCATAATAGAAAAATGTCATGAGAAACAGTGCTTGGAAAATAAAGACCATGTGATTGTGTGCACCAATTGTGGGCAAGGAAATAGCTACGAACCAATGAAAGAGTTTTGCATGATATCTTCCATGATAACAAGAGTAAAATAATACTTCAGTCAATATATTTCATGAAATACTATCTTAATAAGGTAACATTTAATCTAACCATATGTTATGACATAATAATAACCACAAAGAACAAAAATGAGATAATACCAGTCTTTGAAAAGATAAACAATGTATTACCAGAGATCAATGGTAATAGTTAAACGGATAATTGATATCGATTTCATTACGATATTAAATGTGCAAATCAAAGTAGATTACATAAAAATAATCTGATCAAAGAAAACCCTACAATCATCACAGCTGCTGAAACAATACTGAAACTAATTAGTAGTGACCACAACAAAATACTTAAAAACATCAACCAATGAACACGCCTATGATAATATGATCTGCAGTTTTCAATTTGTCTAAACATTTCTCCTTATCAAATGACACTCCTCCTAAAAAGAATCTTAATTTGAGTGTCTTTACATAGGTAATAAAAGCAAATCTACATAATTCGATCTTCTTTTTAAAATCTTTCATTTCACGGTGCGTTTTAATACCAAAGCACTACTAGGTATATAGATTCGTAGTTACCCCTCCAGCCCTAGTACCACCTACTATTAAACAAGATGATGACAAATTGCATGACAGATCTAGTGTCTTGAACCTCTTATAGGCTTTTTTAAAGAACCGAGGCTTCTTACGACAGTATTTGTATAATAATGTTATTTCGTTTATTGCGTTTTTGTCCAATGATTTATCTATAGGATTGGATTTTTTAACACTCCGAGGATTTATTTTTTTATCACAGGCTGGGCATTTGTATTGGTCTTTTAAAATGGATTTAAAAATACCAGATATATTAAGAATCATATGACCAGTTTATGTTATGAAAGAGAAATGGGCGCTATTTGATATTAAATCACTAGCTCCAGTCATTAGAAATCTTACTATGTTACTATTATTATGTGAAAGATTATTACAATAAAAATAAATGCTCTTAGTTTTATCATCAAACACTTTGTTTGTAGTAGGATTATCATCATTAACTGCATCTTCTATTTATACTCTTTGGTCATTTTTACTTACCTACTGTGAGGAAATTGAGAGTACCATTAGTTATTTCAGACTTTTTATCCCTCACCCTAAGTGGAACATCGTTCTGATATTCCAAGGTGCCATAGACTATGATACGAATGACGAATTTGCGAGAAAGCACGCTTTTTTAAGTTTCATTCAGACGGAAAAAATATGTTTTGGTTAGTTGACAACGAAATTGGGCTTCTTTGAGCTTTACATCACAAAAAACAGCGTCTTTGCATTTTCGCTCCTAAAAGACGTTCCACTCAACTTTATAGCACTTTGGTTATGTTATATGTTGACAACGAAATTGGGCTTCTTCTTGAGCTTTACATCACAAAAAACAGCGTCTTTGCATTTTCGTTGCTAAAAGACGTTCCACTCAACTTTATAGCACAAAAAATATGTTTTGGTTTGTTTGGCGTCAAACTGGGCTCTTTCCAGCCAGCGAGTGACCTTGATTTTTATTTGATTGCCTTCAAAAGAACGTTTTAGCCTGTCTTTGGCTCAGTTACACTGTCTTCAGTACTATCTTTCTTAGAGCAACCTTTGCCACATTTCCCTACATGAAATACGTTTTTGACGCTCTAACTTATCAAAAATATGCTTTGGTGCGTTTGGAGCGAGTTGGGGATGGTTTGAACTTTGTGTCACATCAAAAGAGCGTTTTTTTGCGTGTGTGTTTAAATAAGCTTCTTCCAGCTATATTGCAGGAAAAACATGTTTTGGTTTGTGTGCCGTAGAATTGCGCTGTTTCCAACGATATTGCACGGGAAAAAGGTTTCCTGCTAGTTTGCGGTGAGTCACGTAGATTTTTACTTGATTTTAATAAAAGCAACGTTTCTGCTCGTCTTCTGCTAAGTTACGCTGTTTTCAGCATTATCTTTTTGAGAGCAACCATTTTCTCTGTTTTGTAACTAAACTGCACTTTTGACGCTCTCTCTTAGAGAAGACATGTTTTGTTTTTTTTTTGCAACTAAATTAGAAGCTTCGAGCCTTATATCACAAAAAGAGAGCAATTGGATTTTATCGTTGCAAAATGCGCTGCTTCAACCTTCATAGCACCGAAAACATGTTTTGCTTTGTTAACCAGAACATTGGGTTTCCTTGAGCTATACATCACCAAAAAAAAGCGTTTTTGCTTTTTTGTTGCTAAAACACGCTGGAATCAGCTATATAGCATAAAAAGCATATTTTGGTTTGTTTGCCGTAAAATTGTGTTGTTGCCGGCGTTATTGCACCTGAAATAGTTTTTCTTCCAGTTTGCAGCGAGTCACCCTGGTTTTTACTTCATTTTACTCAAAACAACGTTTTTACTTGTGTCTGGCTAAGTGACGGCGTTTTAGAATCCTCTTTCTGAGAACAACCTTTACCTCTGTTTTCGTAACCAAACTACACTTTTGATGCTCCATATTACTGGAAAAATGTTTTGGTTTGTTGGCAACTAAATTAGATTATCTTTGAGCCGTATATCACAAAAACCAGCGTTTTTGCCTTTCTGTGTTTAAAATACGCTGCGTTTAGTTTTATTAGAGGAAAAACATGTTTGGGTTTGTTTGCCGTAAAATGGGGCTGTTTCCAGCGTTATTGCACCGGGAAAAGGATTTCTGCCAGTTTTCAGCGAGTCATGCTGATTTTTATCTCATTTTGCTCAAAAGAACCTTTTCGTTTGTTTTGGGCTAAGTTACGTTGTTTTCAGCATTATGTTTCTGAGAAGAGGCTTTTCCTTGGCTTCCTATCTCGATCTCGTTTTTCGTTTATGAATGCCCTTTTTCGACTCTCATAGTAGCGAAAATACGTTTTTGTATGTTGGCAACAAAATCGCGCTGCTTTGAGTTTTATATCACAAAAGAAAGCGTTTTTGCTTTTTCGTTGCTAAAACACGTTGGACTCAACTTTATAGCACAAAAAACATTTTGTTTTGTTTGCTGTAATATTGGGTTCTTTTCACTCTTATTGCACCAAAAAAAGGTCTTCTTCTAGTATGCAGCGAGTCACCCTGATTTTCACTTGATTTTACTCAAAACAACGTTTTTGCTTGTGTTTGGCTAAGTTACAACGGTTTTGCTAGCTTTTGGCTAGGCTGCGCTGTTTTCAACATCATCTTTCTGAGAACAACGTTTTCTTCTTTATTTTTGTTACCAAACTGCCCTTGTAAATTACGATGCTTCCAGTTTGATCGCACCAAAAACATGTTTTTGTTTGTTGGCAACTAAATTGGGCTGCTTCGAGCTTTATGTTGCTGGCTCCTTGCTAAAATACGGTGTTCTCAGCTTTGTAGAACCAAAAACATGTTTTGCTTAGTTTGCCGTCAAATTGGGCATTTTCCTGCTAGTTTGTAGTGAGTCACGTAGATTTTTAGTTGATTTTATTGATTTTACTAAAAGTAACGTTTCTGCTTGTCTTCTCCTAAGTTACGCTGTTTTCTCGGTTTTGTAACTAAACTACACTTTTGACGTTCTATCTTACCGAAAACATGTTTTGGTTTGTTCGCAACGAAATTGGGCTGCTTTGAAATTTAGATCACAAAAAACAACCTCTTTCCTTTTCCTTTGGTTGCTAAAATACGTTGCACTCAGCTTTATAGTACAAAATACATGTTTTTATTTGTTTGCCGTAAAATTTAAATTCAGCCTTATTGAACAGAAAAAGGTTTTCATCCAGTTTGCAGCGAGTCACTTTTAGTTTCACTTGGTTTTAAGCGAAACAACGTTTTCGTTGGCTTTCGTACCTTAAACGCCCAGTTTAGGTACGAAAAAAAAGGAAGAGGTTGTTCTGGCAAACATAATACTGAAAACAGCGTAACTTACCCGAAAATAAACGGAAACGTTGTTTTGAGTAAAATCAAGTAAAAATCGAACTGACTCGCTGCAAACTGGCAGAAAACAGCCCAATTTTACGGCAAACAAACCATAACATGTTTTTCCTGCAATAAAGCCAAACGCGGCGTATTTAAAACACAGAAAGGTAGAAATGCTCTTTTTTGTGACGTAAGGCTCAAGGTAACCTAATTAAGTTGCCAACAAGCCAAAACATTTTTCCAGTAATATAGAGCGTCCAAAGTGTAGTTTGGTTACGGAAACAGAGAACAAGGTTGTCCTCAGAAAGACCATTCTGAGACAGCGTAACTCAGCCAAAAGAAAGCAAAACCGTTGTTTGAGTAAAATCAAGTGAAAATCAGGGTGACTCGCTGCATACTGGAAGAAGACCTTTTTTTGGTGCAATAAGACTGAAAACAACCCAATATTACAGCAAACAAACCAAACATGTTTTTTTTGTGCTATAAAGCTGAGTCCAACGTGTTTTAGCAACGAAAAAGCAAAAACGCTTTTTTTTGTGATATAAAACTCAAAGCAGCGCGATTTTGTTGCCAATATGCAAAAACGTATTTTCGCTACTATGAGAGTCGAAAAAGGGCATTCATAAACGAAAAACGAGATCGCTGTTTGTTTGTAGCAAAATGCTCGAAACATCCGATTTCATTGCCAACACGCCAAAACATGTTTTCGATAAGATAAAGGGTCAAAAGCACAGTTTACGTAGGAAGCCAAGGAAAAGCCTCTTCTCAGAAACATAATGCTGAAAACAACGTAACTTAGCCCAAAACAAACGAAAAGGTTCTTTTGAGCAAAATGAGATAAAAATCAGCATGACTCGCTGAAAACTGGCAGAAATCCTTTTCCCGGTGCAATAACGCTGGAAACAGCCCCATTTTACGGCAAACAAACCCAAACATGTTTTTCCTCTAATAAAACTAAACGCAGCGTATTTTAAACACAGAAAGGCAAAAACGCTGGTTTTTGTGATATACGGCTCAAAGATAATCTAATTTAGTTGCCAACAAACCAAAACATTTTTCCAGTAATATGGAGCATCAAAAGTGTAGTTTGGTTACGAAAACAGAGGTAAAGGTTGTTCTCAGAAAGAGGATTCTAAAACGCCGTCACTTAGCCAGACACAAGTAAAAACGTTGTTTTGAGTAAAATGAAGTAAAAACCAGGGTGACTCGCTGCAAACTGGAAGAAAAACTATTTCAGGTGCAATAACGCCGGCAACAACACAATTTTACGGCAAACAAACCAAAATATGCTTTTTATGCTATATAGCTGATTCCAGCGTGTTTTAGCAACAAAAAAGCAAAAACGCTTTTTTTTGGTGATGTATAGCTCAAGGAAACCCAATGTTCTGGTTAACAAAGCAAAACATGTTTTCGGTGCTATGAAGGTTGAAGCAGCGCATTTTGCAACGATAAAATCCAATTGCTCTCTTTTTGTGATATAAGGCTCGAAGCTTCTAATTTAGTTGCAAAAAAAAAACAAAACATGTCTTCTCTAAGAGAGAGCGTCAAAAGTGCAGTTTAGTTACAAAACAGAGAAAATGGTTGCTCTCAAAAAGATAATGCTGAAAACAGCGTAACTTAGCAGAAGACGAGCAGAAACGTTGCTTTTATTAAAATCAAGTAAAAATCTACGTGACTCACCGCAAACTAGCAGGAAACCTTTTTCCCGTGCAATATCGTTGGAAACAGCGCAATTCTACGGCACACAAACCAAAACATGTTTTTCCTGCAATATAGCTGGAAGAAGCTTATTTAAACACACACGCAAAAAAACGCTCTTTTGATGTGACACAAAGTTCAAACCATCCCCAACTCGCTCCAAACGCACCAAAGCATATTTTTGATAAGTTAGAGCGTCAAAAACGTATTTCATGTAGGGAAATGTGGCAAAGGTTGCTCTAAGAAAGATAGTACTGAAGACAGTGTAACTGAGCCAAAGACAGGCTAAAACGTTCTTTTGAAGGCAATCAAATAAAAATCAAGGTCACTCGCTGGCTGGAAAGAGCCCAGTTTGACGCCAAACAAACCAAAACATATTTTTTGTGCTATAAAGTTGAGTGGAACGTCTTTTAGCAACGAAAATGCAAAGACGCTGTTTTTTGTGATGTAAAGCTCAAGAAGAAGCCCAATTTCGTTGTCAACATATAACATAACCAAAACATATTTTCCGTCTGAATGAAACTTAAAACAGCGTGTTTTCTCGCAAAAAACTAAATCGCTGCTTTTTGTGACATAAAGCTCGAAGCTTTTAATTTAGTTGCAACCAAACCAAAAGATGGTTTTGGTAAGATAAAAGGTCAAAAGCGCAGTTTTGGTAGGAAAAAAAGGAAAAGCCTGTTCTCAGAAACATATTGTTGAAAACAGCGTAACCTAGCCGGAAAGAGACGAAAACGTTTTGTTGAGTAAAATCAAGTAAAAATCAGCGTGACTCGCTGCAAACTGGGAGAAAACCTTTTTCCGTTGCAATAACGCTGGGAACAGCCCTCTGTTACGGCAAGCAAACCAAAACATGTTTTTCCTGCAATAAAGCTAAACGCAACGTATTTTAAACACAGCAAGGAAAAAACGCTGTTTTCTGTGACATAAGGCTCAAAGCAGCCTAGTTTAGTTGGCAACAAACCGAAACATTTTTCCGGTAATATAGAGCGTGAAATGTGTAGTCTGCTCACGAAAGAAGAGGAAAAGGTTGTTCTCAGAAGGAGGATTCTGGAACAGCATAACTTAGCCAAACACGAGTAAAAACGTTGTTTTGAGTAAAATCAAGGAAAAATTAGGCGGACTCGCTGCAAACTGAAAGAAAACCTTTTTCCGGTGCAATACCACTGCAAAACACACAAAACACACAACTTTACGGCAAACAGATCAAACGTTTGTTTTTGTGCTATAAAGCTGAGTGTAACGTGTTGTAGCCAAGAAAAAGCAAAAACGCTGGTTTTTGCGATATAAAGCTCAAAGAAGCTCAATTTCGTTGCCAACTAACCAAAAGATATTTTCGGTGCTATAAAACTCAAAGCAGCGTGTTTTCCAACGAAACACTAATGGCTGCTTTTTCTGACATAAAGCTGGAAGCTTCCAATTTAGCTGCAACTAAACCAAAACATGTTTTCGGTAAGAGAAAAAGTCAAAAGTGTAGTTTACCTACAAAACCGAGAAAATGGTTGCTCTCAGAAAGATAATGCTGAAAACAGGGTAACTAAACTAAAACAGGTCAAAACGTTGTTCTGAGTACCCTAAAGTAAAAATCAGCGTCAATCGCAAAAAACTGGAAAAGAAATCCATTTACCGGTGCAATTACGCTGGAAAAAGCCCAATTTGACGGTAACCAAAGCAAGAACATGTTTTTGGTGCAATAAAGCTGAAAACAGCGTATTCTAGCAATTAAAAAAAGAAAACGCTATTGAGACTCTTCTCACAAAGATGATGCTGAAAACAACGTAACCTAGCCAAAAACTAGCAAAACCGTTGTCACTCAGCCCATCACAAGAAAAAACGTGGTTTTGAGTAAAATCAAGAGAACAGCAGGGTGACTCGCTGCAAACTGGAAGAAAACCTTTTTCCCGTGCAATAACCATGGAAACAACACAACTTTATGGCAAACAGACCGTTGTGTGAGTGCAACGTGTTTTAGCAAACAAAACGCAAAAACGCTGCTTTTTGCGATATAAAGCTCAAAGAACCCAATTTTGGTGCCAACTAACCAAAACATATTTTCGGTATTATGAAGCTTGAGGCAGCGTGTTTTCTGGCGAAAAACTAAATCGCTGCTTTTCCTGACATAAAGTTCGAAGCTTCCAATTTCGTTGCCAACAAACCAAAATATGTTTTCCGTATGATAAAGGGTCAAAAGCGAAGTTTAACTCGGAAAAAAAGGAAAAGCCTGCTCTCAGAAACATAATGCTGAAAACAGCTTACCATAGCAAAGAACAAACAAAAACGTTGTTTTGAGTAAAATCAAGTAAAATCAAAGTAACTCGCCGCAAACTGGCAGACAACAATTTTCCGGTGCAATAACACTGGAAACAGCCCAATTTTACCGCAAACAAAGCAAAACGTGTTTCTCCTGCAATAAAGCTACACGCAGCGTATTTTAAACACAGAAAGGGAAAAACGCTTTTTTTTTTGTGACATAGGGCTCAAAGCAACTTACTTTCGTTGCCAACAAACCAAAACATTCTTTCGGTAATATAGAGCGTCAAAAGTGTAGTTTGGTAACGAACAAAGAGGAAAACGTTCTTCTCAAAAAGAAAATGCTGATTACAGCAAAAACTAGCCAAAAACAAGCAAAAACGTTGTTTTAAGTAAAATCAAGTAAAAATCACTGTGACTCGCTGCAGCCTTGCAAAACATCTTTTCCCGTTGCAATAACGCTGGAAACAGGGCAATTTTACAGAAAACAAGCGAACACATGTTTATGGTGCAATGAAGCTGAAAGCAGCGTATTATAGCATTTAAAAGAGGGAAAACGCTACTTTGCCGTAAGATAAAGCTTAAAGCAGTTTAATTTAGTTGCCAACAGACCAAAACATGTCTTTGCTGCGATAAACCCTGAAAAACCGTAGTCTAGTTACAAAAGAGTACAAAGCGTCGTTCGCAGAAAGATAATGCTGAGGACAGTGATAACTTAGCCGAAAACAAACGAAAACGTTGGTTTAGTGAAATCAAGTTCTACTTAGGGTGACTAGCTGCAAAGAGGCAGAAACGTTTCTTCGATGCAGTTACGCTGGAAACATGTTTTTGGTGCGATACAGCTGAAAGCAGCGTATTTTAGAAACCAAGAGGCGAAAACACTTTTTTGTGAGCTTTAACTCACAATCGCTTGGTTTAATTGCAAACAAATAAAAATGTTTTCCATTCGATAATGCTCAAAACATCGTAAGTCGGAAATTCCACTCAGATGCTGCAAGGCTACACCAGTAACTGCTTAGGGTTATGGTTAGGGTTAGGGTTAGGGTTACGGTTAGGGTTAGGGTTTGGGTCAGGCTTAGGGTTTGGTTTAGTTAGGTTTGGCTAACCCTACGTGTTTGTAGAATCTTTTTATGTGCAGATGTACAGCTAGAACCGGGGAATGAACAAGAGGTAAGAACTAGAACAGATGGAGGTTACGAACAGAATTCCGGAAGCCCTAGAATCCTGGAGGGGTGAAAAGAAGTACAGGGGACTTCTAAGATAAGTATGCCTCGTTCCCTACAAGTGCCAGAGGCAGGACAGACTCTTGTTCGGGTGGCCAACTTCTCTGACAAAGCTCTGACCTTACGATCACCTCTCCCTGTTGCTTAATACCATACCGTCAGCGGTGTAAGTGGCAGTGCTACTCCTACAGAAATTGGCGTTAGTCCAGCAGCACCTAACCATCCATACTGCTCAGTTATAGACAGAAATATTGAGGATGATAAGCAGGAAAATACAGAAAGAGAGAATAGAAGGGCAAAAGTTATCCAGCCAAGTTCAGATGGGCTTTCAGATGAGCAGAAAAGTCAATGTTCCCTACTGATAGACCAATATGAGGACATATTTGCAAGTAACGATTCTGATTTAGGATGATTAGATCTTATGGAACACGACATTAATACTGGTGGTGAGCATGCTCCCATTAAGCAGCTTCCTCGTCGCATACAACCGCACCAGGGGGAGATCATAGATCAACAGCTGGACGAGCTGCTAGCGAATCGTAGAGTTGAAGACTCGCAGAGCCCCTGGAGCAGTCCGGTTGTTTTGGTAAGGAGACATGATGGAAGTTACCGTATGTGCATTGATTACCGCAAGCTGAATTTGTGTACATAGAAAGATGCAATACCGTTAGCGAGGACCGATGATGTCTTGGAAGCGCTGGGTGGTGGCCCATGGTTCTCCTGTCTGTATTTGGCGTCTGGGTATCGGCAGATGCAAGTAAAAGAAGAGGAAAGACCAAAACAGCATTCTCGACCCATTGTGGACAATTCCAATGGAGGGTTATGCCTTTTGGACTCACGAATGGGCCAGCTAGATTTACCAGATTGATGAATCTAGCACTCAGTGAACTGACTTCGACACACTGTCTTGCGTATTTGGTTGATATTATTATCTGGGCCCCTTCCCTCGAGGAACATCTGCATCGCCTACGGTTATTATTTGACAGGATATGAACTGCTGCTCTTAAGCTGAAGCCAACTTAGTGTCGGTTTCTAAAGAGAGAAGTTTCGTTCGCAGGGCATGTTGTCTCTTCAGATGGCATGAAAACTGACCCTGAGAAGGTCCAGACTGTCAGAACTTGGCCAACCCCAGTAGACATCAAAGGGCTACAAAGCTTCATTGGTCTTGCCATTACTATAGGCGGTTTATTTCTGGATTCTCGATCGTCGCAGAACCACTCTACGAATTGTCGAAGAAGGGTGTTTCTTTCCAGCGGCAGATGGAACAAGAAAGTGCCTTCAATGAACTGAAACATCGCTTGACCATTGCACCCGTCTTGGCATATCCCGATTTTAGTTAGTCCTGCTGATGCAGGATTATTCGTAGTTGACACAGATGCCAGCCAACCCTTGGGCATTGGCGCCGTTTTATCTCGATTGCAACGCAATGACACTGAGCGTGTGATAGCTTACGGGAGTCGTTCTTTGAATGAGCAGGAAAAGAACTATTGCGGGACTCGATATGTGGACCATTTTCGCTATTACTTGGTTGGACAAAAAATTGCGCCTGAGAACTGATAATCACTCATTAGTCTGGCTAATGTATTTTAAAAAGCCTCAAGGGCAAGTGGCCCGTTGGCTAGGGCGCTTACAGTATGATCCTGAGATACAACGTCACCCGGGGAGGTTACACAACAATGCAGACGCCTTGTCTAGAAGGCCCAGACGACAACATGGGAATAGTCCATCGTGTACTCCAACAGGATTATCCCAAGTTACAGTTGTTGCTAGAGACCTTCCGATCGGTGAAACCCCACGTGAAGTGAGAAATTGTTGGTACCCACTTTGTACTTGGTACGTACTTTGTCGTTTGTTGAAAGAGTGGAGGAAACCGGCTGTTGAGGAACTTCACGTCGATGCCCTGTGCTGCTCGTGCTGTCTGGGCCCAGTTTGAACTGTTGTTGCTACAACAGCGGGTTCTCTATGTAAAGTCAGCTGCCCACACTACTCAAGCTAAACTGAGGATGATTGTACCAAAACAGTTAGTGGACCAGGCCCTTGTCGATGTTTATGATGGCGTTGCTGGCGCTTACCTTGGAGGAATGGAGAGCCTAATGAAGATGAAAGCTAGATTCCGGAGGCCTGGCACGACCAAAGAGGTGCATTGTTACTACGATCTATGTCTGACATGTGCCAAGTGTAAGCCAAGGGCGAAACCCAGAGCACCACTGTGGTCATTTACCTCTGGCAACCCTATGCAACGCATCCATATTGACATTGTTGCTCCCTTGCCACGGTCTCGGAGAGGAAACCGCTACATTTTAACAGTTCAGTGCAGTCTTACCAACAGGGCTGAGGTGTTTGCAATGTCCAACCAACGTGCCACAACCTCTGCAAAGGTGCTTGTAAGGAACTGGATCTGCAGATCTGGTGTGTGCCTGACAGCATTCATAGCTATCAAGGCCGTAATTTCGAGTCAAGAACATTCTCGGAAATGTGCCAAATCTACACAACACCTTAAGGAGCATGTTGAAAGCTAGAGTTGAAGATAATCCAGCTACACAGGATGAGCACCTCGATTTTTGCCTGACGGCCTATCGCAGTAGTGTTCATTCCTCCACGGGGCACAACCCGTCCGAGCTCATGTTCGGTAGAGAGATGAGGATACCTTTGGATGTAATGGTTGGCGGTGCCGAAGACAATGAGTGTTCCTACACTGATTTCGTTGCTGTAGAACAAGTTGCACAAGTTGCAGAATACTTAACTGCTTGAGGTAGCTCAAATGGTCAAACTAGCTACACGTTTTCAACTGCACCATGAAGCTGAATTGGTTCCAATAGTTCAAATTGTCTAACTGGCTTAATGTATTCGACTGACCAAAAGCATCAAATTAGCGAAGACCGCTAATCTGACAGCAAAAAATGCCAACTCTTTCTCGATTCTTTGAAGGAGTTCAACTTGTCAAATTTGCTCAAGTGGTCTAACTGCATAGGATGCACAAAGCTTTATAGGTTCAATCTAGAAATCTCCACAATGTAGCTAAATTTGTCGAAGTGGTTGAAATGGTCCAAGTATCTGTTCCCTTATTTCTTTCCAACAGAAGTGAGATATTACTTTATACAACTCATCACGAATCATTTTACTGCAATACCTTATATTATAATATTACATAGATATTATGTGTTAAAATATTACCAGGGGTTATCGTTGGTTTCCTTGAGTTATATTTGATATGATGTAATTCCTTTTCTGCTTCTAAAATATTGCCACCGTCAAAGTATCTTGCATATTTTGAATAAATATTATCTATAAATATTTTGAATAATATTATCTATAAATATTTCGTACAAATATTCTCTAGTCATCAAAGTAATATGCATCATCATCCAGTTCACTATATCACTATCACTAAAGCTATTATCATAACTGTCATTGCTATCTGAATAATAGTTTGGACTATCATATGCATAATCACCATCTTTACTACTATGATAGCTACTATCATCTGGATATACTTGCCGATAATCCATGTATACCAATACATTAGATAAAAATCAAAGATTTTCCAAGAACTGTCATGGCACATGGATTCCAGGAAATGATATATATTATATCAAAAAGCCAGCGCCATATTACCGCGCAAAAATAACATGAGAAAATCATTGATATCTACTGAATATACCGTATACTACTATCTTAGCTAGTTTAACCACTTGGACTAGATTGTGCAGTTTGCGCAATGGAACCATTTAAGCTAGTTATGCATGGTGTACAGTTGAACCATTTCAACTACCTCAACTAATTAAGAAAAATGATGCAATCTGTCCAGTTGTTTAACTGTCTTCCATGGTTTGACTCTTTAACAAGTCGAATCAATCAAAAAAGTTGACAATTCCAATTTCTTCAAGAAACTTAGCTAGCTTAAATTTTTCAACTGCTTAAAACCCAAATAAACTGGATAAATTGCAAAAGTTATTTTAATTGGTGGAAGTGACTCACGTGATCAAAGAGGCCTAAGTAGTTCAATTGGACAAAAATGCATAATAAGCTTAATTGGCTTAACTGCACAATCTGAACAATCTAGCTGAAATGGTTTCAACTGCTTAACAGTAAAAGGTCAAGTCAAAAATTGCACAATCTATTTGAACCGGTTGGAGTACTTTTAATGGTCAAATTAACTTCAATGAATGAGTGGCACAAGCTGCACAATCTAGCTGAGTTTCTTGAAGTATTAAAAACAGTCAGACTATTTTAATTGAATGGACTTGTAAAGTGGTAGAACCAGTCAGTCATGCCCATTATGCCCTGTGGCACGTAGGGTGGCTACCAAGGATCGCCACATCTGACAGTTCTGGGCCATCTTCTGGATAGAGTCCCTCGTTTGTTGCATGGTCTTGAGCCCTGCCTCCACAGATCGGCACCAGGTGTTTCTTGGTCCTCCCCTCTTCTGCTTTCCTTCAGGTGTCCAATGAAGGGCTGTGCGAGTGATATTGTCCTGCTCTCTCCTCCTGACGTACCCAATCCATCTCCATCGCCTTCGCATGATGATGGTCTCCACGCTTTCTTGATTGCAGCGGGCGAGAAGCTGTTGGTGGGAGAGGGTGTCAGGCAAAAACATTTGCAGGATTCCCCCGAGGTTCTTTGTGTGGAAGACTGACATCTTGGTGTTCACTCTTTGTCATCCTCAAGTATTCAGTGCCGTATAGTAGGGTGGACATCACACAGCTTTTGTAGACCTTCAGCTTGATCTTGGTGCTGTACTGAAAGGACTTCCACACGTTGTTGAGCATTCTGAGTGCGTTTCTGGCATTGTTGAGACGGTTCTTGATGTCACTCCATGCTCCTCCATCATGGCTTCTTGTGCTGCCCAGGTAAGTGAACTCTTCAGTTGTTGGCAAATCTTCTCCGTTCACTTGACCTGGTTTAGGGTTGGACACGTTCAGCAGCATCACTTCTATCTTCTTTTGGCTAATCTTCAGGCCAACCTCCTGTGCGTAAGTGTTGAGTCGGGTCGTCTTCTTCTGCACGTGTTGGTGAGCATGGGAGACCAAAGCTAGATCAACTGCAAAATCTAGGTCCTCCAGCGTAAAGAAGACAGTCCATCTGATGCCCCGTGACTGATCTTCTGTTGTGCACCTCATTACCCAGTCAATGGTCATGGTTGAAGAGCATTGCCGACACCGTACAGGCTTGTCTAACGCCAGCCTTCTGTTGTTGTACAGGCTTGTCTAACGCCAGGATCCGTCTTTCTTTTAAAAATTACATGTGTTTATAAAATGACTGACTTTTGAAAAGAGCGATTTCTCTGGCAAAATGCCATAACACATGAATAGCGTACATATTGTTTATAGTCTTGTAAATAATAAAGTTCGTCGTCATCAACCGATGATTCACCGTCTGAATCGAGGCCTTGAAATATAAGTTCTAGAGACTCATCACCATCGTCATATTGATAATCAATTAACAGCAGTAAAAGACTGAATCCAAATTGGGAATGTCATTAAAAATCTCTTGCATTAGCATCATCATCACAATGAGCAAGTTGCTGTCCATGATATACGGTAACAACATGTGACTGCTTCCCATCTCTTCCAGCACGTCCTGTCTGTCGATGTTGATCAAGTAATGTTCTTGCTTGTCCCCAGTTAACAACATATCCAATATCAGGGAAGTCAACACCCATATTGAGAGCAGTACTTGTAATTATAATTCTTTTCTGGTCATCCTCTCTGAGAGATTGAAATATTTTGTCTTTGTTTTGCTTCTAAGACAGGGAATGAAAAACTTCAATCAGTAGGTCTTTTTTATCTGTAGAAGTTCTTGGAAATAGGCACTTTTTCCAACTGTATGCAAAAGCTCACTGAATAAATAGCTATGGCTCCTACCTAAAGTGTTACAAAATACTATCGTCTTTGGCATGTCAGAACCATGTTCTTCCAATAAATTAGCTAGCAAGTTTAGATGACCACTCATTTCCTCTTTCTGTGTTTCAACAATGGAAAACCGAAGGTTCTTCTTGTTTGAGCAGATGAAAACCTTTGTTGGTGAATCCAGCAAGAGTACTTGACATATAATTTGTCGAGTCACCAAATCAGCTGTTTCTGTTAGGGCTAGTACTAGGACATCTGAGGAGCAAAAATCAGAACTAAGGCTCCCTAGTGCACATGTTCTTAAAGCTGTTGCACGCACTAGGTGGAGTTTACGACTCCCACAAAAACTTTCAAATTGATAAATACTTGAATTTCTATCTTTTGAAAACGACAATATTCTACATTGTCCTACTATACTCTAGCAATTTTTGTACTTTCAAGAGAGCAGAATTCTCGCACGTTTTTTTGAAAACAGTCTCAATAAACCATGAATCCTAGTTACGATCCTTGATTAAACTGTCTGCTTATACGCGTGATTAGGCTTTCTACTGGGAAGACAACTGAACGTTCTGAAACGACTGTACAGCCTACGATTGAAAATATCGTATTAGCTTACTTTCCTCTCAAAGAGATCGAAGCTGGGACAATTTCCCGTTGCACTTCGGAATGCTTCTGTTGTTCCTCGTTTGCCCTTTTTCTTTTTTCGCGATATGCCATGATAAAACACGGAGAGCTTTGATCGAAATTAGAAAACAAGATAAATTTTACCTTAAACCCAAAAAATCATACGGAATTGATATTTGACGGTCTTTACCTTCCGCCAGTCCACGTCTACGTCTACCGTATTTGTTGCCACGAAGCGCTGTGGGTAGTGTCACTATTTCATCCATTTAATTCAATTCAGCAAATTCGTCCTGTACTCTCAGAACAAAGAAAAATAGCCGCAAAGTAGTTAAAAACATGTTGTTTGTAAGGAGGTAAAGTTGAAAAAATGTTTTTCAACTGGAAACAAGCAAAAACTGACTCCGGTGCTGTAAGACTGCAGAAAGCGTTGCTCGAATTCAAAAAAGCGAAAAACAGCCCGGTTGTCGTTGCAAAGGTAAAAAAAACATGTTTGTGGTGCAAAATGCTTCAAACAACAAAATTGAGTGCAGAGCAAACCAAACATGCTTCCGGTGCATTAAAGTAAAAAAGAGCTTAATTTGGACTTAACATCGTTTCGAGTGAAGTAAAGCTAAAATGAGCGTGACCTTCTGCAAACGGGCAAAACACCTTTTTCTGCTGCAGAAACGCTTAAAACAGTGTAATTTAGGAACAAAAAAGGAGAAAACCTTTTTTTTTTTTCTATCCAATAACGGTGAATGAGTGCAATTTTCCCGCAAAGAAACGAGAATGGGTTTTCGACGCAATAAACCTGATAAAAAGGTATAGTTCAGTTAGAAAAAAAGCAAAAACGCTCTCAAAAAGACAAAGCCTAGGACAGCGTACTTTAGAAAAAAAAAGTAAAAACATCGTTTTGAGTGACACCAAGTCAAAGTCCGGCAGACTTGCTGCAATCTGGCAGAAATCATTTTTTTCAGTGCAATAACGCTGAGAGCAGCGCAATTCTTCGGCAAACAAGGCAAAATAACACTTATAACAACCCCATTTTGTTAGAAAAAACATAGCAAAACATGTATTCGGTGCGATAAAACTGAAAAAAGCGCAGTTTAGTTACAAAAAGGCGAAAACGTTTTTCTTAAAAAACTGACCTTGAAAAGAGCGTTATTTACCTGAAAAAAGAAAAAACGTTTAAGGATATCAGAGAAATATTAAGGTGTTTCGCTGCAAAGTAGCAGAAAACCTTTTTTCGGTGAAATGACGCTGGAAAGAGCGCTATTTGGCGGCAAACAAAGTAAATTTGCTTAAGGCTCGATAAAGGTAAAACGAGCGTATTTTAGGAGAGGGAAAAATTGGTGATTTTCTTTTTAGATAAAGCTTAAAGCAGCCCACTTTAGTAACAAACAAACAAAATTTTTCTTCCTCCGAGTTTTCATGCAGATTCAGTGGCTGTGGAAATAGAAAGACATCCTTGTTAACTTCCTCGTTTTTTCAGCTCTTCATAAGTAACTGACGTGGTCACAGTTGATGGCACTGTGGATTACATCCAAAATTACCAGATCGAGTTCAGTAGAGGAACATTCCGCACACTTGTTTCGGCAATCGACGATGTCTTAAATTTTAGTGGCAGAGCTTCTTGGATCTCCGTTATTTCGATGAGCACATCCAGATGTTTTTGCCGGAAATGCTTGCACTTTTTATCGCTCACATAAATCACACTCCAAAAAGTCAAAGTCAACATCAGAGTCAATTTCCTGATCAGTTTCACTGCTACTGTCTTAACTGTAGTCGTACAGTTGATCATCTTCCTCCTCTGCTGCTCTGGCGCTAAAATAGTCTTCTAGAGATACTTTTTCGCAGTTCAGGAAGTATGAGAATTCACGACTTTGAAATTGCATTTTGAAACTTGATAATGAAGTATTACGAAGCGTTTGTTTGTTCCTTTGTGGGTGCAAATGTTTTCTGGTGTAAATGACGTAACTAGGGAAACCAAAGCAGATGGCTAGACGCACAAGGTCCAGAGGAGTTTGAAACTTTAAAGTTTTCTCAGTTTGCGAACTAAGAGACTCGTTAATACTTTTGACAATTTTAAGTTTAAGTATGTTTGCGTTGAACTTGCGCTTGGCAAGGTTTAGTGCTAAAGACTAAGAGCTCCTAAAATGCCAAGATCTGCATACAGTAAATAATATGCGGCTTCGCTGAGAAACCCTCGTTTTGCGCCGGCTAACTAGGGTGGGGACATTGAGCCGGATATCTGTTGCCAAAGGATTCACAAAGATTCGGCTCGTTAACTTCGTAAAGCGATAAGGATTTCTATTTTGCAAGATAAAGATTGTTTAATAGAAGTAATGCACGTGCTCAAACTGAGCTCCTCTGGAACTTATGAAACACGTCGTGCTCACTGAATTCCTTGTAAAAATAAAATAAAATAAAAAATCCTGAGGGAAAGAGCTGTGATTTTCCGTGAATGTTTCCTTTTTTATAACAACTACCAGACTTCGCTTATATTCCGTAAGAAGTATACTATACAAACACCATTCTCACAATAATTTATTAAGAAGCTGACAAACGCAAATAACAGGGTAAGCTACAAAATAAGCTAGCACCTTAACAAACAAATCTAGCGTGTTCTAGAAGCAAGCCTCTACCGTGTCAGCCAGAAACAACCTATGGCTACAACACGCTATCTAAAATCAATTGTTTTCAAGCGCATATCTGCACCGTAGGTGCGTCATGCCATT
Source organism: Pocillopora verrucosa (assembly GCF_036669915.1). Lineage (NCBI taxonomy): Eukaryota > Metazoa > Cnidaria > Anthozoa > Scleractinia > Pocilloporidae > Pocillopora > Pocillopora verrucosa. Next base: position 9,540,352 of record NC_089324.1, read on the forward strand.
AGCGTGTGAGCGTGTTATAGCGTGCAATGTGTGCGCGTTTACCTAGTTTTCTGAAGCCCCGTAGAGGGTCACATTTTAACCAGTTGAACTTAATTAGCTAGTTGTGCAGTTTTATGTAGGTTAATTCCCTTTGCTAGTTTAAGCATTTTAACTAATAAAACTAATTCCCCTAGTTTGGTGCATTTTGTCCAGTTCAGGCATTTCAGCGATTATTTTAGCCAGTCGAATTACTCAAGTTAGTTTGACCATTTTAACGAGCTCAATTGTTTAAGTTGGTTTTTGTTTATTTCAACGGTTCTGTTTATTTGAAACATTTTCAGCGATTCTGGCCATATAACGAGTTCAAGCGTTTCGGCCAATTCGTGTATTTTGTCCACTTCGACTGTGACAGCTAGGTTGATCTTCCTAACCACTTGAACCGACTCATTTAGTAAGTGCCCCTCGTCCAAATGTATCCTGTGAGCTTATTTGAGCAATTCAAATAGTTTAAACAACTCAGCTGCTTTGTGCATTTTGGCCAGATGTTTTTGCTTTTTTTGACCAATCTAACGAGTTGAACTATTTAAGCTACTTTTACATTTATTTCCACGAACAGTTTTAGCTAGTTTAACCGTCTTATCCAGTAAAACCAATTTGAAAAATTTTTGCTTTACTATAAATGCAGATAAACAGTTTGGTACTCTGTAAATTAGCCGCAAAATACCTAAAACATATTTAGCACTAGGAGATAAAGTTAAAAAAAACATTCAGCAAACAATCGAAAACTGTTCTCCGTACCTTAAAGCTTAAATCAGTGAAAATTAGTCACAAGCGAATTGGCATGTTTTCAATACAATCAAGGTTGAAACAGCGTAATTTAGTAGGAAAGGCGATAAAATCCTGTTTACAGTGAGATTAGGTCAAATCACGTGATTAGCTGCAAACAAGCGGAAAATCTTTACCGGTGCGATAAAGCAAGAGACAAGATAATTCAGTGGAAAACAAGCACAAGAGACCAAATTTAAATGCATGGAAGCTTAAAACTTAAATCTCAGTGAGACAAAGCTAAAACTGGTATCATTTAGCCGCAAATAAGTGAAAACAAGTTTTTTTGTACGATCAAGCTTAAAACGGTGTGATCTAGTGGCAAACAAGAAGCGTTTTCATCTAGATAAAGCTAAAACTGACGTCAGTTAGAAGGATTTTAACCAGTTAAGGCAAGTTACCTTGTGCATTTTGTTCACAAGAATCTGGCGAGCTAACTTGACTCTTATAACCAGTTGATCCAATGAAGCTACTCTCTGCACTACGTCTAGAAAAGCCATAGCTAATTTGGTCATTTCTGGTAATAATTTGACCATTTCGACACATCGCTACTTTGTGCAAATGAACGGTACGAGCTAACCTGACTATTATAACCAATTGATCCGAATCAGCTACTCTTTGCAAATCCTCCACATGCGTCGTCTGTTTATTCAAGGAAGGAAGATATAACGATGCCACAATAGCCTCTACGGGCTTACACAGTACAATGACAGCTGATATCCCGGATGCATGCACAGGTGTTATGTTAGGGTTTTTTTTTTAAAAAAGGTCAACTTACGGTTAAATCAAAATCGTTGTGTTGTCTGACTACGTTACAATACCCTCGTCTCAAGGTTTCTCTGTTTCAAAAGAGTAGATAGTCATCATGTTCTTTAGTGATGACCTATACAGTGTGTTCTACTGTGTGATTCCAAGCTTGCGCATGACTTGTTGAAGTACGCCAGACCTAAAAATTGGAACTTTGGTCAGACTGGATAGAACTTGGAAGACTTATCAGTGTAAAAAACTAGGATTTAGCTCTGCCTCTAACCTTTGCTTTCATCCTCCTCCAGCGCTCTAGGAGACATTTTATGGTCTCTTGCCTGCGATAACGGCTGTCATTTCAACAAGTCCATCACTCCACCAGTGGACTCTTGTTCGAAATGTGAAGAGTGCCTTCAAATGCACAACAGCCCTACGAAAGCAATTGTTCGTGGTTCAACGAGCCCTTTCCTACGAGTAGGATAACTTTTGAGTGCCGGAATGTAAAACTACATATGACATTGGGTACTTCACTGACGAAAGTGGAACTTATATTTATCCAAAAACTATTCAGTCGCCTTTCACTGAGAAAGCAACGTGTCCTATATGGATCTTGATTTCTACAGGTGGATACCAAGCCCTGGGTAAGTGTTGTTCCATTGAAGATACACGTTCCCCTAAACTTGAGTAACCAGTTTCATGTACTTGATTGAAATGATTATTTGAGGCAAAAACTAAGATCCTTTGATCTCATCTTTTTTCATAGAAACCACTGTTGGGTCTCATTCAATGGGTTCTTGGAGGCGTTTAATGAGGTTTTTTCACGAAAGGTACCAAGTTTACTGATTGCCTATCAGGTGGGAAATGGAGTTTACTTTTTGTACAGGATATTGCATGCGGCAGCATAGGGTTCGGGCTGAGTGTGTGTGTGTGGGTGAGGGTGGCAAAAGACGGGGGGGTTTTCAATAACATATTATGCTGAATTTTTCTATTAAATCATGCATGATTATTTCCTATCCAATCCAAGCTAATACTACAACCCATCGGATGCTATATTCGTAATTATATTACATCCAAAGTTTTTTTATTCCGGAATGAATAGCGTTCTACTTCTCATATCGCTCTTTGTTATACAAACTGAGACGACCTACTTGTTGAATTAGACGCTTCAAGAGCGTTTACCCGGACTTCATATCGCAATATCAGTTCGTACTCTACAAGTATCGAACACACTCACCCCGGCATGTTTATTTGTTTAGTGTGTTAGTACCGTAGTACTCGGTACAGACGCTAACAACGGCATGTTTATTTTCTTAGTACGTTAGTACCGCAGTACTCGGGACGGACAACTTATCACGGCTTGTTCTTCATCTGTTTAGTGGGCTAGTACGTTGAAGCTGTATTGCATGGCAAAGACTCAACTCATCGCGGCTTTTTCTTCAATTCTTTTAGGGCGCTAGTACGTTAGTACTGAAGTACTTGGTACAGAAAACTCATCACGGCTCATCTAATGCCTTAGTACGTTACCACCGTAGTACTCGGCACAGACACTCACCACGGCATGTTTATTTAATTAGTACGCTAGTACCGTAGTACTCGGCCCGGACAACACATCACGGCTTGTTCGTCTTACGTTTAGTGTCTTAGTCCGTAAGTGACGTAGCACTCGGTTCAGACACTTTCCGTGGCATGTGCATTTGCTTAGTACGTTAGCACCGTAGTACTCAATACGGACAACTCATCACGGCTTGTTCTTCATTTGTTTAGTGCGCTAATTCTTTAGTACTGTAGTTCTTGGTACAGACAACTCATCACAGCTTGTTCTTCATTTATTTAGTGCGCTAGTACGTTAGTATTGTAGTACTTGGCACGGACAACTCATCAGGGTTTGTTCCTCATTTGTCTAGTGTCCTAGTACGTTAGTACCGTAGTACTCGATACAGACACTCACCACGGCGTTTATTTGCTTAGTGCGTTAGTACCGTAGCACTCGATACGGACAACTCTTCACGGCTTGTTCTTCATTTGTTTAGTGTGCCAGTACACTACTACTGCAGTACTTGGTACAGACAACTCATCACGGCTCGGTTTTTAATTGGTTTAGTGGGTAAGTACGTTAGTACTGTAGTACTTGGTATAGACAACTCCTCGCGGTCTTTTCTTTATTTGTTTAGTGCGCTACTACGCTTGTACTGATGTACATGGTACGGACAACTCATCACGGCTGCTTCTTCATTTTTTTAGTGCCTTAGTACGTTAGTACCGTAGTACTCGGTACAAACACTAACCACGGCATGTTTATTTGCTTAGTAGGTTAGTACCGTAGTACTCGATACGGACAAATCATCACGGCTTGTTCTTCATTTCTTTAGTGCGCTAGCACATTCCTACTGTAGTACTGGGTACAGACAACTCATCAGGGCTTGTTCTTCATTTGTTTAGTAGGCTAGTACGTTAGTAATGTAGTACGTGGTATAGACAACTCATCGCGGTTTTTTCTTCATTTGTTTAGCGTGCTTCTACGTTAGTACTGAAGTACTTGGTACGGAAAACTCATCACAGCTTGTTAGTGCCTTAGTACGTTAGTCCCGTAGTACTCGGCACGGAAAACTCATCGCGGCTTGTTCTTCATTCGTTTAGCGCGTTAGTACGTTAGTAACGTAGTACTCGATACAGACACTCACCATGACATGTTTATTTGCTTAGTATGTTAGCGCCGTAGTACTCCACACGGAGAACTCCTCACGGCTTGTTGTTCATTTGTTTAGTGCGCTAGGACGTTAGTACTGTAGTACTTGGTACAGACAACTCATCACAGGTTGTTCTACCTTTGTTTATTGGGCTGGTACGTTAGTACTGTTGTACTTAGTGCGAACAACTCATCACGGCCTGTTCTACATTTGTTTAGTGCCCTTGTACGTTAGCATCGTAGTACTCGGTACAGACGCTAACAACGGCATCTTTATTTGCTTAGTACGTTAGTACCGTAGTTCTCGGGACGGACAGCTCATCACTGCTTGTTCTTAATTTGTCTAGTGTGCTAGTAAACTAATAGTGTAGTACTTGGTACAGAAAACTCATCACAGCTTGTTCTTCATTTGTTTAGTGCCTTAGTACGTTAGTACCGTAGTACGCGGTACAGACACTCACCGTGGCATGTCTATTTGCTTACGACGTTAGCACCGTGGTACTTGATACGGACAACTCAACACAGCTTGTTCTTCATTTGTTTAGTATGCTAGTAAACTAATACTGCAGTACTTGGTACAGAAAACTCATCACAGCTTGTTCTTCATTTGTTTAGTGCCTTAGTACGTTAGTACCGTAGTACGCGGTAGAGACACTCACCAAGGGATGTTTATTTGCTTAGTACGTGAGTACCGTAGTATTCGGCACGGACCACTCATCACGGCTTGTTCTTTATTCGTTAAGTGCGTTAGTACGTTAGTAACGTAGTGCTTGGTACAGACACTCGCCATGGCATGTTTATTTGCTTAGTACGTTAGTACCGTAGAGACAACTCATCACGGCTTGTTCCTCATTTGTTTAGTGCGCTAGTAGCTTAGTACTGTAGTAAATGGTACAGACAACTCATCACGGCTTGTTCCTCATCTCTTTAGTGCACTTGTACGTTAGTACTGTAGTACTTAGTGCAGACAACTCATCACGGCTTATTCTTCATTTTTTTTTTTTTTAGTGTCTTAGTACGTAAGTACTGTAGTACTTGATACGGACAACTCATGACGGCTTATAATTCATTTGTTTAGTGCCTTAATACGTTAGTGCTGTAGTACTTGGTACGGACAGCTCATCACAGCTTGTTCTTCATTTGTTTAGTGCCCTAGTACGTTAGTACCGTAGTACTCCATACAGACACTCACCACGGCATGTTTATTTGCTTACTGCGTTAGTAGCGTAGTACTCGATAAGGACAACTCCTCACGGCATTTTCCTGATTTCTTTAGTGCGCTGGTACGTTAGTACCGTAGTGCTCGGTACAGACACTCACCACAGCAGGTTTATTTGCTTAGTACGTTAGAACCGTAGTACTTGGTACGGGCAACTCATCGCGGCTCGTTCTTTATTTGTTTAGTGCGCTAGTACATTCATTTCCTTTATCTATTTAAGTTGGTTCAAGTAGATCAAATGGTCAAACTAGCTTTAATGATTTAGCTCGACAAAAGGCATAACTAGCTCAATTGGATCAACTGCAGAAACTGCACGATGCAGCTCAAATGGTTCCACCGGTTAAATAGTCAAACTGGCAAAAGCAGTAAAACTGCACAAGTTGCACAATATATCTGCTAAACTGCAAAATTAAACTGAATTGTCAAATTAAACTGAATTGCCGAATTAAACTGAATTACCGCACAGGATGCATTAGAAATCTCCACAATGTAGCTGAATTGGTTGAACTGCTTTGGTAGTCAATCTAGCAAACAAACTTAAACTGGGAAACTTACACAGTCTATCTTGATTGGTTGAAGTCGTTGAAATCAGAGGCACTGAACCTCCTTTTAACGGACTTTAGGGACTGGGGAAGGCAGTGACACCAATGACTCGGACCCAGAACTGAGCAGATCATCTGAAAGCACCTCGGAGGGCCATTTCTGTAGGCTAAGGCATAGGACATCTGAATGTCAGGGGGCCAGGGGTCCCCAAGAGCACGATCATTATCGCCAACGGTTGAACTGTCAGTTACACTATTAACTAGTTCACCAATTTCCACACTTTGATTATTTGGCATAATTACCACAGCATAACTAGAATTACCTATGTCATCGCTTAAGTTATCTAATGAGGCATTACAAGCATCACATGTGTTGCTGCTTAACATATTTATTGCAGCAATATTACTAGCATTATTACATTACCATTGCAATTACTACCAGATGCATTGCTTAAATTATCAGCTCTACCTGGCTGGCTAGCTGTGGCCAACAGATATCCCACGCAAGCATTTAGAAACAGGAAAAGAAGCGAAGATCATAGAAAAGAAGTTTTAACTTACTCGGGAACTAGCCTGACTAGACATCGACATCGCTCCTCTTAGTGAGGTGCACTTTCCAGAGCAAGGATCAGTTATGGAGCACGGAGCACAGATTGTCAAGTACACACTGTAAAACACTCGAACTGCCCTATGTACCTCTTCCGCACCCTCCAGAAATATCAGTTCACCACCATCATCAGTGTGTACGCTGTCACACTTATGGCAGATCCCACTATCGAAGAGGCCATCTACAGCAAGTTAAAGGTCCCTCCTCTGGGAAGCGGACAGAAGGGAAAACCTCATCATTATGGGCAACTTGAACGCCAAGAGGAGGTTGATGCCTCTAGAGTTGGAACAGTCGAATTTGTCACATTTCTTAATTTAGAGGGAGACAATAATTGCATCTCTGATGTCCTGTGGTACCACTTCACTCTTTCAGCAGGAAGTGAACAACTTAACTGAGTCATTCAGCTAGAGTGTAAGTCCCAGAGGAGGTGTAGAAAGCTGGTGGAGTAAGTATCACCGAACGACTTACTACGCTGTTCACTTCCTGCTGGGAGAGTGGAGAGGTACCACAGGACCTCAGAGATGCAGTAATTGTCTCCCTCTACACGAAAAAAGGAGAAAAAAAATGCACAACTAGCTTAATCAATTGATCTGCCCAAACTGCAAAAGCAAGCTTAAGTTGTTTCAACTAATCTAGGGAAGAGAATTGAACTGCCTGAATTGCCTTACTTATCTATCTTGGTTAAAGAAGAAACTAGCATAAATGGTTCAACTGGTTAAAAAATAGTCAAGATAGCGAAAACAATTGAGGTCCACAAATTGCACAATCTATCTTAATTTGTTGAAATAGTTCAAATGGTCAAGTTAGACTAAATGGTTCAACTGCACAAAATGCACAAGTAGCTTACTTGCAGAATAAAGCTGAATTCGTTACAGTTGTTGCGATTGTCCAACTGACGCGCAGGTTTAGTGGTCAAACTAGCGAACACAGTCAAACTGCAGAACTTGCGTTCTATCTTAATTAGTTTGAAATCATCCGAATGATCAAACTAGCTTAACGGTTCACATGTGCAAACTGCACAATCTAGCCTAAATGGTTCAGCAGGTGAAATAGTGAAGCTAGCAGAATCAGTTACATTGCAAAAATTGGCCAATCTATCTTAAATTTGTTGGAATAGTTCTTAGGTCAAAATACCTTAACTGGATAAAATGCACAAGTAGCTTAGTAGGTTCATCTTCAGAAACTGCACAGTGTAGCTTAAATGGCCCAACTGGTCTATTACTCAACCTAGCGAACAAAATGAAACTGCACATACTGCACTATTTATCTTAATTAGTTAAAGTAACCCAAACCAGTTGAAAGTTTTCAAACCTCGGGAGGACCTCACAAACGGCATTAACATGGTGCAGTTCACTATCCCACATATCACACCGCAAAAAATTGAGGAGGTGCTGAAACACATACCATCCCACAAGGCTACCGGATCTGATGGAATTAGCGCAAGGATACCGTAAATAGCTGCCCCTCCAATCTCCTTGCCACATAGTCGGCTGATAAATCACTGCATTCATACAGGTTCTTTCCCTTCAGTGTAGAAAACCGCCAGAGTTACACCCATTTACAAGGGGAAAGGAAGCAAAGATGACAAGAACAATTATCGCCCAATCTCAGTGCTCCCTATACTCTCGAAAATATTTGAAAAAGCATATCTACCAAGCCCTGTGTAGCTATACGAGAAATAACAAATTGCTATACGAGAAAAAGCAAAAACGCTGGTTTTTGCGATATAAAGCTCAAAGAAGCTCAATTTCAATGCCAACTAACCAAAAGATATTTTCGGTGCTATAAAACTCAAAGCAGCCTGTTTTCCAACGAAACATTAAATGGCTGCTTTTTCTGACATAAAGCTGGAAGCTTCCAATTTAGCTCCAACTAAACCAAAACATGTTTCCGGTAAGATAAAGCGTCAAAAGTGTAGTTTACCTACAAAACCGAGAAAATGGTTGCTCTCAGAAAGATAATGAAGGAAACAGGGTAACTTAACTAAAACAGGCCAAAACGTTGTTCTGAGTGCCCTCAAGTAAAACTCAGCATCACTCGCAAAATACTGGAAAAGACATCCATTTACCAGTGCAGTAACGCTGGAAAAAGCCCAATTTGACGGTAACCAAAGCAAGAACATGTTTTTGGCGCAATAAAGCTGAAAAACAGCGTATTCTAGCAATTAAAAAGGGAAAACGCTATTGAGGCTCTTCTCACAAAGATGATGCTGAGAATAACGTAACCTAGCCAAAAACTAGCAAAACCGTTGTCACTTAGCCAATCACAAGAAAAAACGTGGTTTTGAGTAAAATCAAGAGAACAGCAGGGTGACTCGCTGCAAACTGGAAGAAAACCTTTTTCCCGTACAATAACCATGGAAACAACAACTTTACGGCAAACAGACCGTTGTGTGAGTGCAACGTGTTTTAGCAAACAAAATGCAAAAACGCTGCTTTTTGCGATATAAAGCTCAAAGAACCCAATTTTGGTGCCAACTAACCAAAACATATTTTCGGTATTATGAAGCTTGAGGCAGCGTGTTTTCTGGCGAAAAACTAAATCGCTGCTTTTTCTGACATAAAGTTCGAAGCTTCCAATTTCGTTGCCAACAAACCAAAACATGTTTTCCGTATGATAAAGGGTCAAAAGCGAAGTTTAACTCGGAAAAAAAGGAAAAGCCTGCTCTCAGAAACATAATGCTGAAAACAGCTTACCATAGAAAAAAACAAACAAAAACGTTATTTTCTGTTAAATCAAGTAAAATCAAAGTAACTCGCTGCAAACTGGCAGACAACCCTTTTCCGGTGCAATAACACTGGAAACAGCCCAAATTTACCACAAACAAAGCAAAACGTGTTTCTCCCGCAATAAAGCTACACGCAGCGTATTTTAAACACAGAAAGGGAAAAACGCCTTTTTCTTTTTTGTGACATAGGGCTCGAAGCAACTTAATTTAGATGCCAACAAACCAAAACATTCTTTCGGTAATATAGAGCGTCAAAAGTGTAGTTTTGGTAACGAACAAAGAGGAAAACGTTCTGCTCAAAAAGATGATGCCGATTACAGCAGAACGTAGCCAAAACAAGCAAAAACGTTGTTTTAAGTAAAATCAAGTAAAAATCAGCGTGACTCGCTGCAGCCTTGCAAAAAATCTTTTCCAGTTCCAATAACGCTGGAAACAGGGCAATTTTACAGAAAACAAGCGAATACATGTTTATGGTGCAATGAACTGAGAGCAGCGTATTTTAGCATTTAAAAAAGGGAAAACGCTACTTTGCCGTAAGATAAAGCTTAAAGCAGTTTAATTTAGTTGCCAACAGACCAAAACATGTCTTTGCTGCGATAAACCGTAAAAAACCGTAGTCTAGTTACAAAAGAGTACAGAGCATTGTTCGCAGAAAGATAATGCTGAGGACAGTGGTAACTTAGCCGAAAACAAACGAAAACGTTGGTTTAGTAAAATCAACTTCTAGTTAGGGTGACTACCTGCAAAGAGGCAGAAACGTTTCTTCGATGCAGTTACGCTGGAAACATGTTTTTGGTGCTATACAGCTGAAAGCAGCGTATTTTAGAAACCAAAAGGCGAAAACGCTTTTTTGTGAGCTTTAACTCACAATCGCCCGGTTTAATTGCAAACAAATAAAAATATGTTTTCCATTCGATAATGCTCAAAACATCGCAAGTCGGAAATTCCACTCAGATGCTACAAGACTACACCAGTAATTACTTAGGGTTATGGTTAGGGTTAGGGTTAGGGTTACGGTTAGGGTTAGGGTTAGGGTTAGGGTTTGCTTTGGTTAGGTTTGGCTAACCCTACGTGTTAGTAAAAACTTTTTATGTGCAGATATACAGCTAGAACCGGGAATGAAGAAGAGATAAGAACTAGAACAGATGGAGGTTACGAACAGAATTCCGGAAGCCCTAGAATCCTGGAGGGGTGAAAAGAGGTACAGGGGACTTTTAAGATAAGTATGGCTCGTTCCCTACAAGTGCCAGAGGCAGGACAGACTCTTGTTCGGGTGGCCACTTCTCCGACAAAGCTCTCACCTTACGATCACCTCTCCCTGTTGCTGAATACCATACCGTCAGCGGTGTAAGTGGCAGTGCTACTGCAACAGAAATTGGCGTTAGTCCAGCAGCACCTAACCATCCATACTGCTCAGTTATAGACAGAAATATTGAGGATGATAAGCAGGAAAGTACAGAAAGAGAGAATAGAAGGGCAAAGGTTATCCAGCCAAGTTCAGATGGGCCTTCAGATGAGAAGAAAGGGCAATGTTTCCCTACTGATAGACCAATATGAGCGCATATTTGCAATTAACATTCTGATTTAGGATAATTAGATCTTGTGGAACACGACATTGATACTGGTGAGCATGCTCCCATTAAGCAGCTTCCTCGTCGCATACTACCGCACCAGGGGGAGATCATAGATCAAACACCTGGACGAGCTGCTAGCGAATGGTAGAGTTGAAGAGTCGCAGAGCCCCTGGAGCAGTGCGGTTGTTTTGGTAAGGAGACATGATGGAAGTTACCGTATGTGCATGATTACCACAAGCTGAATTTGTGTACATACAACGATGCAAAACCGTTAGCGAGGACCAATGATGTCTTGGAAGCGCTGGGTAGTGGCCCATGGTACTCCTGTCTGTATTTGGCGTCTGGGTATCGGCAGATGCAAGTAAAAGAAAAGGAAAGACCCAAAACAGCATTCTCGACCCATCGTAGACAATTCCAATGGAGGGTTATGCCTTTTGGACTCACGAATGGGCTAGCTAGATTTACCAGATTGATGAATCTAGCACTCAGTGAACCGACTTCGACACTGTCTTGCGTATTTGGATGATATTATTATCTGGGCCCCTTCCCTCGAGGAACATCTGCATCGCCTACGGTTATTATTGACAGGATAGGAACTGCTGCTCTTAAGCTGAAGCCAACTTAGTGTCGGTTTCTAAAGAGAGAAGTTTCGTTCGCAGGGCATGTTGTCTCTTCCGATGGCATCAAAACTGACCTGACAAGGTCCAGCCTGTCAGAACTTGGCCAACCGCAGTAGACATCAAGGGCTCCAAAGCTTCATGGGTCTTGCCAGGGGTCTCGATCGTCGCAGAACCACGCTAGGAATTGTCGAGGAAAGGTGTTTCTTTCCAGCCGCAGATGAAACAAGAAAGTGCCTTCAATGAACTGAAACATCGCTTGACCACTGCACCCGTCTTGGCATATCCCGATGTAAGTCCTGATGCAGGATTATTCGTAGTTGACACAGATGCCAGCCAACCCTTGGGCATTGGCGTTTTTTTATCTCGATTGCAACGCAATGACACTGAGCGTGGGATAGCTTACGGGAGTCGTTCTTTGAATGAGCAGGAAAAGAACTATGGCGGGACTCCATAAGAGATGCTAGCTCTGGTAAACAATGTGGACCATTTTCGCTATTACTTGGTTGGACAAAATTGCGCCTGAGGACTGATAATCACTCATTAGTCTGGCTAATGTCTTTTAAAGAGCCTCAAGGGTGAGTGGCCCGTTGGTAGGACGCGTACAGTATGATTCTGAGATACGACGTCACCCGGGGAGGTTACATAACAATGCATACACCTTGTCTAGAAGGCCCAGACGACAACATGGGAATTTTCCATCGTGTACTCCAACAGGATTATACCAAGTTACGGTTGTTGCTAGAGACCTTCCGGTCAGTGAAACCCACGTGAAGTGAGAAATTGTTGGCACCCACTTTGTACTTGATACGTACTTTGTCGTTTGTTGAAAGAGTGGAGGAAACCGGCTGGTGAGGAACTTCACGTCGATGCGCTGTGCTGCTCGTGCTGTCTGGGCCCAGTTTGAACTGTTTGTTGCTACAACAGCGGGTTCTCTATGTAGAGTCAGCTGCCCACACTACTCAAGCTAAACTGAGGATGATTGTACCGAAACAGTTAGTGGAGCAGGCCCTTGTCGAAGTTCATGATGGCGTTGCTGGCGCCTACCTGGAGGAATGGAGAGCCTAATGAAGATGAAAGCCAGATTCCCGGAGGCCTGGCCCGACCAGAGAGGTGCATTGTTACTACGATCTATGTCTGACATGTGCCAAGTGTAAGCCAAGGGCGCAACCCAGAGCAACACTGTGGTCATTTACCTCTGGCAACCCCATGCAACGCATCCATAGTGAACATTGTTGCTCCCTTGCCACGGTCTCGGAGAGGAAACCGCTACATTTTAACAGTTCAGTGCAGTCTTACCAACAGGGCTGAGGTGTTTGCAATGTCCAACCAGCGTGCCACAACCTCTGCAAAGGTGATTGTAAGGAACTGGATCTGCAGATCCGGGGTGGGCCGGACGGCATTCATCGTTATCAAGGCCGCAACTTCGAGCCAAGAACATCCCCGCAAATGTGCCAAATCTCCACAAAACCTTAAGGAGCATAGTGAATGCAAGAGTTGAAGAGAATCCAGCTACACGGGATGAGCACCTCGCTTTTTGCCTGATGGCCTATCGCAGTAGTGTTCATGCTCCACGGGCACAACCCGTCCGAGCTCATGTTCGGTAGAGAGATGAGGATACCTTTGGATGTAATGGTTGGCGGTGCCGAAGACAATAAGTGTTCCTACACTGATTTCGTTGCTGTAGAACAAGTTGCACAATACTTAACCTGCTTGAGGTAGCTCAAATGGTCAACTAGCTACACGTTTTCAACTGCACCATGAAGCGGAATTGGTTCCAATAGTTCAAATTGTCTAACTGGCTTAATCTATTCGACTGGCCAAAAGCATCAAACCAGCGAAGACCGCTAATCTGACAGCAAAAAATGCCAACTCTTTCTCGATTCTTTGAAGGAGTTTAACTGTCAAATTTGCTCAAGTGGTCTAAACTGCATAGGATGCACAAAGCTTTATAGGTTCAATCTAGAAATCTAACATTGTAGCTAGGTTTTGTCGAAGTGGTTGAAATGGTCCAAGTAGTTGAAATTATTCCACTGGTTTGGTGGTCAAACTAGTGAACAAAGTTGGAGAATCTATCGTAATTCGTTGAAGTCGTTCAAATTGTGAAAGTAACTCATAATTCTGAAACTGCAGAGAAACTGCACAATCTAGCTGAATTGTTTTAAGTAGTTATAATTGTCAAAGTAGCCTCATCGATTCAACTGATTGAAAGGTAAAACCAGCAAAGACAGTCAAACTGCACAATTGCTCATTCTATATATGAATTGGTTGAAGAAGTTCAAATGGTCAAACTGACAATGCGGGCTAATCACAAATAATCATTGAAAAGTCAAACTAGTGTGGACAATCATACTCCAAAAATAGCCCAATCTATCTTAATTGGTTCACGTGCTTGAAATGGTCAAACTAGTTTAACTTCCTCAACTGCATGACCCGCAAGATTTAACTGAATTTTTTCATGACAAATCAGCTTATTGCTTTGACTATTAAATAGTCAAAGTAGCGGAAACGGTTAAACTGCACAAATTGCAGTCTCTATCTCGACTAGCTGAAGTCGGTGAAATGATCGAACTAGCTTAAATGCTTCAACTGCACAATATGCACACTTAGCTAAACAGTTTGAACTGCAGATACGGCACAATCTATCATACATGGATGGAATGGTTAAATAGTCCAACTAGGGAAGACTGGAAAAAAAAAAAACAGCAACGAGTTAGAACTGTAAAAGCTAGAAATGCAAGGAAGGCTGAAGAGAGAAGAAAAGGAAAGACAAGAAAGGATGGAAGAAAAGGACAGACAAGAAAGGGTGGAAGAGAAGGACAGACAAGAAAGGATGGAAGAAAAGGACAGACAGGAAAGGTGAAATTGATATCACCGAGTATCTTGAGTTGGTATTTCCATTTCAGGAAGCAGACGCTGATAAGTGTTTCTTGCACTTTTTGAGAAAGTAGCTGGCAATCTTAAGTGGCCCACGGATTCCTGGGTAATTCAATTAGAGAGTGTACTAGTCAGTAAAGCAAGAAAAATTTAAGGACGGTTAGGTGTACAGCAAGCTGCAAATTATGACACTGCTAAGGATATTATTTTAAGGGGTTCTGAAATAGTTGCCGAGGTTCAGAGACCGTGAGAAAGTCAATAGTCAGACTTATGTAGAATTTGCTAGAAGTAAGGAACAGTTATTTGATCGTTGGTGCCATTCGCAGAGGGTAGATGAGAGTCACGATAGGTTAATGACAGCTAGTTTTAATAGAGGAGTCTAAGAGGTTCATTCACAGTGATGTCCGAACGTTGGTCGATGAGCAAAAAGCACAAGCCTTAGAGAAAGGTGCACGACTAGCAGATGAGCTTTGGTTGAGGCACAAAGTGAATTTCATGGAAAAACCCCATCAGCTTCACACTTCACCCGCTAGAGTTCTGCCTCCTTCGGTACCACGATGGTTTGCAAAACCAGAGAAGTCGGCAGGAGGACATCCAAAGCAGAATCCTGCTAACAATTATGGGAATCATTTCAGCTCCTCATGGTCAAGACACAACAAGTTTGATCGAGGTAAGCCCATCAAGCCGATTTCTAGCTGCCCGGAAAAGTGGAGAGTGGCGCCTAAGCGTGATGGTTTTCTCGCTAAGACATTGACTTTAACTGTTGGTGAAGATACACCGCCCTCCCCCCAAGTTCTAAGAGAGAAGACTGGAGCAAGTGCTGTGAGTGAAGTCAGTGGCCCCTGCAAATCTGTCATGGATCTTTTTCAGTCCTTCATCCACCATGGTTCGATGTCATTGTCAACTGATACGTCCAACTCCATACCAATCAAGATCTTGACAGGCACCGGAGCCTCACAGTCTCTATTGCTGAGTGACACTTTGGTGTTTTCTGAGAAGTCGTCCACTTGTGCGAGTGTTCTAATAAGAGGAATCAGTTCCAAGTACACCCCGGTGCCACCGTATACACAGTATACACCAGTAGTCGTCAATGCTATTGTCACCGACACAGCGTGGTTAAGAAAAGTCTCGAGAGCCAGTAGAGAGGAGAATTCTCCGTCTCTACCCATAATGTGTTGTGACGCGAGCCATAAGTAAGAAGTTAGAAACCAGAGACAAAAGAGGTAACATTAGCTGACACCGCCATCAGCCAGGTCCTTACGGGTGAGCAACCGAATCCCTCTTTCTCAGCCACTATAAGTACTTTCTGAGAAAAGTTCAATGGAACAGGTCGAAAAGATGTCAACTTCTCAACTCATTGCAGAACAACACGAAGACCCGGAAGTCTCACCTATATTTTCAAGAAGTGTTAGTGAAAGCGAAGTATCTCAGAACCCCACCTGTTACTTTACGAAGAATAGAGTGCTAATGAAAGCGTGTAGACCGCACCATGTTCCCACAAAAGAGGAGTGGGCTGTCCAGTACCAGATGATTGTCCCAAAGACCTACAGACCGGACGTTTTAAGCACAGCGGATGAGAGGCCCCTTGCCTGGCCACCTGGGTGTCAACAAAACCTGCCAGAGGTTCTTAGACCATTTGTACTGGCTCAGTCTAACAAAAGATGTGGCGTAATACTGCAAGTCGTTTCACACTTGTTAGATGGCTTTGAAACCGAATCAGATCGTTCCAAAAGTGCCGTTACAGCCACTACCCGCCCTTCAAGAGCCATCCAGCAGAAGAATCATTGTTGATTGTTGAGAGCCACTACCTAAGAAGAGGTCTGGACACCAGTATTTGATGACCATCATGTGTGCATCCAGTAGATTTCCTGAAGCCGTGCCCTTGAGAAATATCAGTGCAAAGGTCATAGTCAGAGCCTTAACCAAGCTCTTTACACCGGTAGGTCTCCCAAGTTCTATCCAGTCTGACCAAGGTTCCAATGTTATGTGGCATATTTCAACACGTCGTGCACGAGCTTGGAGTCACACAGTATATTTCAACCGCATGTCACCCTCAAAGTCAAAGAGCTCTCGAAAGATGGCACCAAACACTGAAGAACATGATGAGGATCTACTGTTTCGAAACAGAGGAGGATGGGGACGAGGGTAGCCATCTACGACTGTCTGCTGCAGCTGAGTCAGTACAGGAGTCTCTAGGATTCAGTCCATTCGAGCTTGTATTTGAGCACACTGTGAGAGGACCTCTTAAACTGCTTAAAGAGAAGTTATTATCTAGCAGCACTGAGTCTACGAATCTCTTGCAGTATGATTCAGATTTTTGCAGTAAGCGTTTTAGAGCTTGTGAGTTAACTAAAGCTAATCTTAGTCCTTTCGAGATGCCTTTGAAAGAGAATTATGGTTAAATAGTCAAACTTGGGAAGACATTTGAGCGTTCAGAATGCTGCTGTCGCCTCTCAACAGACAAGCAACCAATATCCTGAGCTACCTACATGAAGAGTTTTAGCTGCGACTCGGTACCTTGTCTTTTTGCTCTTTCACCATTGCTGTTAGACAGTTGAATTGGTTTAACTGGATATATAATGGTTAAACTTACTAAAACTCTACCTGGAAACAAATGCACAAAGTAGGTAGAATGGTCAAAAAAGTGTATTTCATGCTCATCAACCGTTTCAGCTAATTTGACTATTTTAACGACATTAAACCGATTCAGCTACCATGTGCATTTCGTCCAGATAAACCGTTTATGCTAGCTTGAGACATTTTGAGGGGTCCAATCGATTAAGCTAGTGTGTGCATTTCGTCAAGTTGTACCGTTTCAGCTAACTTTCAGGAGTTTAGATACATTGCGCAATTTTGCAGGTAAAGAGTCCTCACTAGTTTGACTACTTAATCGAATGAATCATATAGGCCAGATTGTGCATATTTTGCTATTCAGATAGATTGTGTAGTTTATGCAGTTGAACTGTCCTCGCTGCGTTGACTATTTAACCAGTTGAGCCAATTAAGTTAGTTTGACTATTTAAAGTACTTGAGTCAATTCAGCTAGATTGTGCGGGTTGTACAATTCAATAATCAAAGCCAGTTAGCCACGGGAGATAGATTGTGCCTTTTTTTTCGATTGACTGTCTTTCCTAGTTTGACTTTTTAACCATTCGATCCATCAAAGCTAGATCGTGCAGTTTATGCAATTCACCATATTAAACCTCTTGCGCATATTGTCTAGTTGGCTAGAGCATATAAACTACTTTGTCCAGTGGAGAAAGAGATTGTGCAATATTTGCACTTTAACTGTCTTCACTGGTTTTGAATATTTGGCCAGTAGAACCAAGTAAGTTAGTTTCAATATTTCTCTTCTTGAACCCATTTAGCTAAATTATGCAGGTTGTGCAGTGGAATAAATGGAGCTAGTTTGACCATTAGAACTACCTCGTCCAACTAGGATAGACTCTTCTCTTTTTTTCGCTCCAATGTCTTCCCAAGTTTGACTATTTAACCAGTTGATCCATTAAATCTAGATTGTACAGTCTGTGCAATTCAACCTATTAAGTAGTTGTGGATATTGTCCAGTTGAGCCATTTAAGCTAGTCTGACCAATTAAAATACGTCAACCAATTAAGATGGAATAATGATTGTGGATGTATGAAATCATATATGGGCACCGCGGTGAAGAGACGAATAATATACTGTATTTCTTGACCAATAAGCCGAGACCCCAAAAGCTAGAGCCCTTTTAACAGACTTGTGTTGTCCAAAAGAACAAGCAAAACCATCAGCTATAAGGCGAGAGCAAAATTCTTGATTGTAACAGGCCATTTGAGTAAACGAACTTCACGGAAAACATTAGCAAATGGCTGATATGATAGAACAACAGAAATACACATGGAAATTTTTACAGTAACTTTATAACCATCCGTTTCTTTTAAAAGCTAGAGGCTCAGTAGGTTCTGTCTTGTCGGTCATTGTTAAAACTGTCTCTATTTTGATGCTACTTTTCGACATAGAAAAAGTATCGTCGGATAAAATTATTCACCAAAGAAGAAATGATTCTTTGCTAGCTTCAATAATGACCGGGGATTAATTTCAAATGATACAACGAAGGATTATGCCGACAGAAATACTGGAGGTCCAGCAAACTCGTTACATGAGGTCACACAACTCGGGTAATATTCAGGGTAAAAATTTGCATATTGTCCTCCGTCATTCTGCCGACTTCTCTGGTTTTTGCAAACCATCGTGGTACCGAAGGAGGCAGAACTCTAGCGGGTGAAGTGTGAAGCTGATGGGGTTTTTTCCATGAAGTTCACTTTGTGCCTCAACCAAAGTTCATCTGCTAGTCGTGCACCTTTCTTAAGGTTTGTGCTTCTTGCTCATCGACCAACGTTCGGACATCACTGTGAATGCACCTCTTAGACTCCTCTATTAAAACTAGCTGTCATTAACCTATCGTGACTCTCATCTACCCTCTGCGAATGGCATCAACGATCAAATAACTGCTCCTTACTTCTAGCAAATTCTACATAAGTCTGACCATTGACTTTCTCACGGTATCTGAACCTCGGCAACTATTTCAGAACCCCTTAAAATAATTCCGTAGCAGTGTCATAATTTGCAGCTTGCTCTACACCTAACCGTGTTTAAATTTTTCTTGCTTTACCGACTAGTACACTCTCTAATTGAATTACCCAGGAATCCGTGGGCCACTTAAGATTGCCAGCTACTTTCTCAAAGTGCAAGAAACACTTATCAGCGTCTGCTTCCTGAAATGGAAATACCAACTCAAGATACTCGGTGATATCAAATTTCACCTTTCCTGTCTGTCCTTTTTTCCATCCTTCCTTTCTTGTCTGTCCTTCTCTTCCACCATTTCTTGTCTGTCCTTTTCTTCCATCCTTTCTTGTCTTTCCTTTTTTTTCTCTCTTCAGCCTTCCTTGCATTTCTAGCTTTTACAGTTCTAACTCGTTGCTGTTTTTTTTCCCAGTCTTCCCTAGTTGGACTATTTAACCATTCCCATCCATGTATGATAGATTGTGCCGTATCTGCAGTTCAAACTGTTTAGCTAAGTGTGCATATTGTGCAGTTGAAGCATTTAAGCTAGTTCGAGCATTTCACCGACTTCAGCTAGTCGAGATAGAGACTGCAATTTGTGCAGTTTAACCGTTTCCGCTACTTTGACTATTTCAATAGTCGAAGCAATTAAGCTGATTTGTCATGAAAAAATTCAGTTAAATCTTGCGGCTCATGCAGTTGAGGAAGTTAAACTAGTTTGACCATTTCAAGCACGTGAACCAATTAAGATAGATTGGGCTCTTTTTGGAGTATGATTGTCCACACTAGTTTGACTTTTCAATGATTATGTGTGATTAGCCCGCATTGGTCAGTTTGACCATTTGAACTTCTTCAACCAATTCATATAGAATGAACAATTTGGGCAGTTTGACTGTCTTTGCTGGTTTGACCTTTCAATCAGTTGAATCGATGAGGCTACTTTGACAATTATAACTACTTGAAACAATTCAGCTAGATTGTACAGTTTCTCTGCAGTTTCAAGAATTATGAGTTACTTTCACAATTTGAACGACTTCAACGAATTACGATAGATCTGCAACTTTGTTCACTAGTTTGACCACCAAACCAGTGGAAACAATTTCAACTACTTGGACCATTTCAACCACTTCGACAAATTTAGCTACATTGTGGAG
This sequence comes from Pocillopora verrucosa, assembly GCF_036669915.1. Lineage (NCBI taxonomy): Eukaryota > Metazoa > Cnidaria > Anthozoa > Scleractinia > Pocilloporidae > Pocillopora > Pocillopora verrucosa. The sequence goes on from NC_089324.1 coordinate 9,560,449, forward strand.
ATTTCTAGATTGAACCTATAAGCTTTGTGCATCCTATGCAGTTAGACCACTTGAGCAAATTTGACAAGTTGAACTCCTTCAAAGAATCGAGAAAGATTTGGCATTTTTTGCTGTCAGATTAGCGGTCTTCGCTGGTTTGATGCTTTTGCCAGTCGAATACATTAAGCCAGTTAGACAATTTGAACTATTGGAACCAATTCAGCTTCATGGTGCAGTTGAAAACGTGTAGCTAGTTTGACCATTTGAGCTACCTCAAGCAGTTAAGTATTCTGCAACTTGTGCAACTTGTTCTACAGCAACGAAATCAGTGTAGGAACACTCATTGTCTTCGGCACCGCCAACCATTACATCCAAAGGTATCCTCATCTCTCTACCGAACATGAGCTCGGACGGGTTGTGCCCCGTGGAGGAATGAACACTACTGCGATAGGCCATCAGGCAAAAATCGAGGTGCTCATCCCGTGTAGCTGGATAATCTTCAACTCTAGCTTTCAACATGCTCCTTAAGGTTTTGTGCAGATTTGGCACATTTCCGAGAATGTTCTTGACTCGAAATTACGGCCTTGATAGCTATGAATGCTGTCAGGCACACACCAGATCTGCAGATCCAGTTCCTTACAAGCACCTTTGCAGAGGTTGTGGCACGCTGGTTGGACATTGCAAACACCTCAGCCCTGTTGGTAAGACTGCACTGAACTGTTAAAATGTAGCGGTTTCCTCTCCGAGACCGTGGCAAGGGAGCAACAATGTCAATATGGATGCGTTGCATGGGGTTGCCAGAGGTAAATGACCACAGTGGTGCTCTGGGTTTCGCCCTTGGCTTACACTTGGCACATGTCAGACATAGATCGTAGTAACAATGCACCTCTTTGGTCGTGCCAGGCCTCCGGAATCTAGCTTTCATCTTCATTAGGCTCTCCATTCCTCCAAGGTAGGCGCCAGCAACGCCATCATGAACTTCGACAAGGGCCTGCTCCACTAACTGTTTTCGGTACAATCATCCTCAGTTTAGCTTGAGTAGTGTGGGCAGCTGACTTTACATAGAGAACCCGCTGTTGTAGCAACAACAGTTCAAACTGGGCCCAGACAGCACGAGCAGCACAGCGCATCGACGTGAAGTTCCTCAACAGCCGGTTTCCTCCACTCTTTCAACAAACGACAAAGTACGTACCAAGTACAAAGTGGGTACCAACAATTTCTCACTTCACGTGGGGTTTCACCGATCGGAAGGTCTCTAGCAACAACCGTAACTTGGGATAATCCTGTTGGAGTACACGATGGACTATTCCCATGTTGTCGTCTGGGCCTTCTAGACAAGGCGTCTGCATTGTTGTGTAACCTCCCCGGGTGACGTCGTATCTCAGAATCATACTGTAAGCGCCCTAGCCAACGGGCCACTTGCCCTTGAGGCTCTTTAAAAGACATTAGCCAGACTAATGAGTGATTATCAGTCCTCAGGCGCAATTTTTTGTCCCACCAAGTAATAGCGAAAATGGTCCACATATCGAGTCCCGCAATAGTTCTTTTCCTGCTCATTCAAAGAACGACTCCCGTAAGCTATCACACGCTCAGTGTCATTGCGTTGCAATCGAGATAAAACGGCGCCAATGCCCAAGGGTTGGCTGGCATCTGTGTCAACTACGAATAATCCTGCATCAGCAGGACTAACTAAAATCGGGATATGCCAAGACGGGTGCAATGGTCAAGCGATGTTTCAGTTCATTGAAGGCACTTTCTTGTTCCATCTGCCGCTGGAAAGAAACACCCTTCTTCGACAATTCGTAGAGTGGTTCTGCGACGATCGAGAATCCAGAAATAAACCGCCTATAGTAATGGCAAGACCAATGAAGCTTTGGAGCTCTTTGATGTCTACTGGGGTTGGCCAAGTTCTGACAGTCTGGACCTTGTCAGGGTCAGTTTTGATCTGAAGAGACAACATGCCCTGCGAAACGAAACTTCTATCTTTAGAAACCGACACTAAGTTGGCTTCAGCTAAGAGCAGCAGTTCATATCCTGTCAATAAGAACCCGTAGGCGAGCATGTGTGTGCTCGCTGGGTGATAGGGGCCCAGATAATAATATCATACAAAATACGCAAGACAGGTGTGTCGAAGTCGGTTCACTGCAGTGCTAGATTCATTAATATGGTAAATATAGACTGGCCCTTTCGTGAGCCCAAAAGGCATAACCCTCCATTGGAATTGTCCACAATGGGTCGAGAATGATGTTTTGGGTCTGTCCTCTTCTTTTACTTGCATTTGCCGATACCCAGACGCCAAATACAGACAGGCGAACCATGGGCCACCACCCCCAGCGCTTCCAAGACAGCATCGGTCCTCGCTAACGGTAGTGCCTCTTTCTATGTACACAAATTCAGTTTGGCGGTAATCAATGAAAATACGGTAACTTCAATCATGTCTCCTTACCAAAACAACCGGACGGATCCAGATGGGCTCTGCGAGTCTTCAACTATACCATTCGCCTAGCAGCTCGTCCAGCTGTTGATCTATGATCTCCACCTGGTGCTCGGTAGTGGGGTAAGTATGCGACGAGACGGGGAAGCGGCTTCATGGGAGCATGCTCACCACCAGTATTAATGTCGTGTTCCATAGATCTAATCATCCTAAATCAGAATCGTTTACTTGCAAATATGTCCCTCATATGGGTCTATCCAGTAGGGAACATTGACTTTTATGCTCATCTGAAAGCCAATCTGAAAACTGGCGGGCTCTGGATAACTTTTGCCCTTCTAGTCTCTCTTTCTGTAGCTTTCTGGCTTATCATCCTCAATATTTCCTGTCTATAACTGAGCAGTATGGATGGTTTAGGTGCTGCTGGACTAACGCCAATTTCTGTAGGAGTAGCACTGCCACTTACACCGCTGACGGTATGGTATTAAGCAACAGGGAGAAGTGATCGTTAAGCTGAGAGCTTTGTCGGAGAAGTTGGCCACCCAAACAAGAGTCTGTCCTGCCTCTGGCACTTGTAGGGAACGAGCCATACTTATCTTAGAAGTCCCCTGTAGTTCTTTCACCCTCAAGGATTGTAGGGACTTCCGGAATTCTGTTCGTAACCTCCATCTGTTCTAGTTCTTATCTCTTGTTCATTCCCCGGTTCTAGCTGTACATCTGCACATAAAAAGATTCTACAAACACGTAGGGTTAGCCAAACCTAACCAAACCAAACCCTAAGCCTGGACTCAAACCCTAACCCTAACCCTAACCCTAACCCTAACACTTAACCCTAAGCAATTACTGGTGTAGCCTTGCAGCATCTGAGTGGAAGTTTCCGACCTTACGATGTTTTGAGCATTATCGAATGGAAAACATATTTTTATTTGTTTGCAATTAAACCGGGCGATTGTGAGTTAAAGCTCACAAAAAAAGTGTTTTCGCCTTTTGGTTTCTAAAATACGCTGCTTTCAGCTGTATCGCACCAAAAACATGTTTCCAGCGTAACTGCATCGAAGAAACGTTTCTGCCTCTTTGCAGCTAGTCACCCTAAGTAGAACTTGATTTCACTAAACCAACGTTTTCGTTTGTGTTTTCGGCTAAGTTACCACTGTCCTCAGCATTATCTTTCTGCGAACGACGCTTTGTACTCTTTTGTAACTAGACTACAGTTTTTCCACTGTTTCTCGCAGCAAAGGACATGTTTTGGTCTGTTGGCAACTAAATTAAACTGCTTTAAGCTTTATCTTACGGCAAAGTAGCGTTTTTCCCTCTTTTAAACGCTAAAATACGCTGCTTTCAGCTTCATTGCACCATAAACATGTGTTCGCTTGTTTTCTGTAAAATTGCCCTGTTTCCAGCGTTATTGCAACGGGAAAAGATGTTTTGCAAGGCTGCAGCGAGTCACAGTGATTTTTACTTGATTTTACTTAAAACCCGTTTTTGCTTGTTTTGGCTAGGTTCTGCTGTAATCAGCATTTTCGTTTTGAGCAGAACGTTTTCCTCTTTGTTCGTTACCAAACTACACTTTTGACGCTCTATATTACCGAAATAGTGTTTGGTTGTTGGCAACTAAATTAAGTTGTTTTTGAGCCCTATGTTACACAAAAAAAAAAAAGCGTGTTTTCCCTTTCTGTGTTTAAAATACACTGCGTGTAGCTTTATTGTAGGAGAAACACGTTTTGCTTTGTTTGCGGTAAAATTCGGCTGTTGTTTGCAGTGTTATTGCACCAGAAAAGGGTTGTCTGCCAGTTTGCAGCGAGGTAACTTTGATTTTACTTGATTTTACTCAAAACAACGGTTTTGTTTGTTTTTTGCTATGGTAAGCTGTTTTCAGCATTATGTTTCTGAGAGCAGGCTTTTCCTTTTTTTCCGAGTTAAACTTCGCTTTTGACCCTTTATCATACGGAAAACATGTTTTGGTTTGTTGGCAACGAAATTGGAAGCTTCGAACTTTATGTCAGAAAAAGCAGCGATTTAGTTTTTCGCCAGAAAACACGCTGCCTCAAGCTTCATAATACCGAAAATATGTTTTGGTTATTTGGCACCAAAATTGGGTTCTTTGAGCTTTATATCAGCAAACAGCAGCGTTTTTGCGGTCTGTTTGCCATAAAGTGTGTTGTTTCCATGGTTATTGCACGGGAAAAAGGTTTTCTTCCAGTTTGCAGCGAGTCACCTGCTGTTCTCTTGATTTTACTCAAAACCACGTTTTTTTCTTGTGACATGCTGAGTGAGAACGGTTTTGCTAGTTTTTGGTTAGGTTACGTTGTTTTCAGCATCATCTTTGTGAGAAGAGTCTCACTAGCGTTTTCTTTTTTTAATTGCTAGAATACGCTGTTTTCAGCTTTATTGCACCAAAAACATGTTCTTGCTTTGGTTACCGTTAAATTGGGCTTTTTCCAGCGTAATTGCACCGGCAAATGGATTTCTTTTTCCAGTTTGTTGCGATTGACGCTGATTTTTACTTTAGGGTACTCAGAACAACGTTTTGATCTGTTTTAGTTTAGTTACCCGGTTTTCAGCATTATCTTACTGAGAGCAACCATTTTCTCGGTTTTGTAGGTAAACTACACCTTTTGACTTTTTATCTTACCGAAAACATGTTTTGGTTTAATTGGAGCTAAATTGGAAGCTTCCAGCTATGTCAGAAAAAGCAGCCATTAGTGTTTCGTTGGAAAACACGCTGCTTTGAGTTTTATAGCACCGAAAATATCTTTTGGTTAGTTGGCAACGAAATTGAGCTTCTTTGAGCTTTATATGGCAAACAGACCAAACATTTGCTTTTTCTTGGCTACAACACGTTACACTCAGCTTTATAGCACAAAAACAAATGTTTGGTCTGTTTGCCATAAAGTTGTGTGTTTTGTGTGTTTTGCAGTGGTATTGCACCGGAAAAAGGTTTTCTTTCAGTTTGCAGCGAGTCCGCCTAATTTTTCCTTGATTTTACTCAAAACAACGTTTTTACTCGTGTTTGGCTAAGTTATGCTGTTCCAGAATCCTCCTTCTGAGAACAACCTTTTCCTCTTCTTTCTTGAGCAGACTACACACTTGACGCTCTCTACTACCGGAAAAAATGTTTCGGTTTGTTGCCAACTAAACTAGGCTGCTTTGAGCCTTATGTCACAGAAAACAGCGTTTTTTCCTTGCTGTGTTTAAAATACGTTGTGTTTAGCTTTATTGCAGGAAAAACATGTTTTGGTTTGCTTGCCGTAACAGAGGGCTGTTCCCAGCGTTATTGCAACGCAAAAAGGTTTTTTCCCAGTTTGCAGCGAGTCACGCTGATTTTTTACTTGATTTTACTAAACAAATCGTTTTCGTCTCTTTCCGGCTAGGCTACGCTGTTTTCAACAATATGTTTCTGAGAACAGGCTTTTCCTTTTTTTTTCTACCAAAACCGCGCTTTTGACCTTTTATCTGACCAAAACCATCTTTTGGTTTGGTTGCAACTAATTAAAAGCTTCGAGCTTTATGTCACAAGAAGCAGCGATTTAGTTTTTTGCGAGAAAACACGCTGTTTTAAGTTTCATTCAGACGGAAAATATGTTTTGGTTATGTTATATGTTGACAACGAAATTGGGCTTCTTCTTGAGCTTTACATCACAAAAGACAGCGTCTTTACATTTTTGTTGCTAAAAGACGTTCCACTCAACTTTATAGCACAAAAAATATGTTTTGGTTTGTTTGGCGTCAAACTGGGCTCTTTCCAGCCAGCGAGTGACCTTGATTTTTATTTGATTGCCTTCAAAAGAACGTTTTAGCCTGTCATTGGCGCAGTTACACTGTCTTCAGTACTATCTTTCTTAGAGCAACCTTTGCCACATTTCCCTACATGAGATACATTTTTGACGCTCTAACTTACCAAAAACATGCTTTGGTGCGTTTGGAGCGAGTTGGGGATGGTTTGAACTTTGTGTCACATCAAAAGAGCGTTTTTTTGCGTGTATGTTTAAATAAGCTTCTTCCAGCTATATTGCAGGAAAAACATGTTTTGGTTTGTGTGCCGTAGAATTGCGCTGTTTCCAACGATATTGCACGGGAAAAAGGTTTCCTGCTAGTTTGCGGTGAGTCACGTAGATTTTTACTTGATTTTAATAAAAGCAACGTTTCTGCTCGTCTTCTGCTAAGTTACGCTGTTTTCAGCATTATCTTTTTGAGAGCAACCATTTTCTCTGTTTTGTAACTAAACTGCACTTTTGACGCTCTCTCTTAGAGAAGACATGTTTTGTTTTTTTTTTGCAACTAAATTAGAAGCTTCGAGCCTTATATCATAAAAAGAGAACAAGTTGAATTTATCGTTGCAAAATGCGCTGCTTCAACCTTCATAGCACCGAAAACATGTTTTGCTTTGTTAACCAGAACATTGGGTTTCCTTGAGCTATACATCAGCAAAAAAAAGCGTTTTTGCTTTTTTGTTGCTAAAACACGCTGGAATCAGCTATATAGCATAAAAAGCATATTTTGGTTTGTTAGCCGTAAAATTGTGTTGTTGCCAGCGTTATTGCACCTGAAATAGTTTTTTCTTCCAGTTTGCAGCGAGTCACCCTGGTTTTTACTTCATTTTACTCAAAACAACGTTTTTACTTGTGTCTGGCTAAGTGACCGCGTTTTAGAATCCTCTTTCTGAGAACAACCTTTACCTCTGTTTTCGTAACCAAACTACACTTTTGATGCTCCATATTACTGGAAAAACGTTTTGGTTTGTTGGCAACTAAATTAGATTATCTTTGAGCCGTATATCACAAAAACCAGCGTTTTTGCCTTTCTGTGTTTAAAATACGCTGCGTTTAGTTTTATTAGAGGAAAAACATGTTTGGGTTTGTTTGCCGTAAAATGGGGCTGTTTCCAGCGTTATTGCACCGGGAAAAGGTTTTCTGCCAGTTCTCAGCGAGTCATGCTGATTTTTATCTCATTTTGCTCAAAAGAACCTTTTCGTTTGTTTTGGGCTAAGTTACGTTGTTTTCAGCATTACTGAGAAGAGGCTTTTCCTTGGCTTCCTACGTAAACTGTGCTTTTGACCCTTTATCTTATCGAAAACATGTTTTGGCGTGTTGGCAATGAAATCGGATGTTTCGAGCATTTTGTTTACAAAGAAACAGCGATCTCGTTTTTCGTTTCTGAATGCCCTTTTTCGACTCTCATAGTAGCGAAAATACGTTTTTGTATGTTGGCAACAAATCGCGCTGCTTTGAGTTTTATATTACAAAAGAAAGCGTTTTTGCTTTCTCGTTTGCTAAAACACGTTGGACTCAACTTTATAGCACAAAAAACATTTTGGTTTGTTTGCTGTAATATTGGGTTCTTTTCACTCTTATTGCACCAAAAAAAGGTCTTCTTCTAGTATGCAGCGAGTCACCCTGATTTTCACTTGATTTTACTCAAAACAACGTTTTTGCTTGTGTTTGGCTAAGTTACAACGGTTTTGCTAGCTTTTGGCTAGGCTGCGCTGTTTTCAACATCATCTTTCTGAGAACAACGTTTCTTCTTTATTTTTGTTACCAAACTGCCCTTGTAAATTACGATGCTTCCAGTTTGATCGCACCAAAAACATGTTTTTGTTTGTTGGCAACTAAATTGGGGCTGCTTCGAGCTTTATGTTGCTGGCTCCTTGCTAAAATACGGTGTTCTCAGCTTTGTAGAACCAAAAACATGTTTTGCTTAGTTTGCCGTCAAATTGGGCATTTTCCAGCATTATTGCAGCGGTTAATGGATTTCTTTTCCAATTTTTAACGAGTGACGCTGAGTTTTACTTGATGGCGCTCAAAAGAACGTTTTAGCCTGTTTTTGGCTAAGTTACGCTGTTTTAAGCATTATCTTTCTAAGAACAACCTTTACCACTTTTTCCTACATGAAATACGTTTTTGACGCCCTAACTTACCAAAACATCTTTTGGTTGGTTTGCAGCGAATTTGAGCTGGTTTGAACTTTGTGTCACAAAAGAGAGCGTTTTTTCCTTTTCTGTGTTTAAAATAAGCTGCTTTAAGCTTTATTGCAGCAAAAACATGTTTTGGTTCCTGTGCCGTAGAATTGCGCTGTTTCTAGCGATATTGCATGGGGAAATGGTTTCCTGCTAGTTTGTAGTGAGTCACGTAGATTTTTAGTTGATTTTATTGATTTTACTAAAAGTAACGTTTCTGCTTGTCTTCTCCTAAGTTACGCTGTTTTCTAGGTTTTGTAACTAAACTACACTTTTGATGCTCTATCTTACCGAAAACATGTTTTGGTTTGTTCGCAACGAAATTGGGCTGCTTTGAAATTTAGATCACAAAAAACAACCTCTTTCCTTTCCTTTGGTTGCTAAAATACGTTGCACTCAGCTTTATAGCACAAAATACATGTTTTTATTTGTTTGCCATAAAATTTAAATTCAGCCTTATTGAACAGAAAAAGGTTTTCATCCAGTTTGCAGCGAGTCACTTTTAGTTTCACTTGGTTTTAAGCGAAACAACGTTTTCGTTGGCCTTCGTGCCTTAAACGCCCAGTTTAGGTACGAAAAAAAAGGAAGAGGCTGTTTCTGGCAAACATAATACTGAAAACAGCGTAACTTACCCGAAAATAAACGGAAACGTTGTTTTGAGTAAAAATCAAGTAAAAATCGAACTGACTCGCTGCAAACTGGCAGAAAACAGCCCAATTTTACGGCAAACAAACCATAACACGTTTTTCCTGCAATAAAGCCAAACGCAGCGTATTTAAAACACAAAAAGCTAGAAATGCTCTTTTTTGTGACTTAAGGCTCAAGGTAACCTAATTAAGTTGCCAACAAGCGAAAACATTTTCAGGTAATATAGAGCGTCCAAAGTGTTGTTTGGTTACGGAAACAGAGAACAAGGTTGTCCTCAGCTAAACGATTCTGAGACAGCGTAACTCAGCCAAAAGAAAGCAAAACCGTTGTTTGAGTAAAATCAAGTGAAAATCAGGGTGACTCGCTGCATACTGGAAGAAGACCTTTTTACGCTGTTTTCTGTATTATGTTTGCCAGAACGGCCTCTTCCTTTTTTTTCGTACCTAAACTGGGCGTTTAAGGTACGAAAGCCAACAAAACGTTGTTTCGCTTAAAACCAAGTGAAACTAAAAGTGACTCGCTGCAAACTGGATGAAAACCTTTTTCTGTTCAAGAAGGCTGAATTTAAATTTTATGGCAAACAAATAAAAACATGTATTTTGTGCTATAAAGCTGAGTGCAACGTATTTTAGCAACCAAACGAAAAGGAAAGAGGTTGTTTTTTGTGATCTAAATTTCAAAGCAGCCCAATTTCGTTGCGAACAAACCAACACATGTTTTCAGTAAGATAGAGCGTCAAAAGTGTAATTTAGTTACAAAACCGAGAAAACAGCGTAACTTAGGAGAAGACAAGCAGAAACGTTACTTTTAGTAAAATCAATAAAATCAACTAAAAATCTACGTGACTCACTACAAACTAGCAGGAAACCATTTCCCCATGCAATATCGCTAGAAACAGCGCAATTCTACGGCAGAGGAACCAAAACATGTTTTTGCTGCAATAAAGCTTAAAGCAGCTTATTTTAAACACAGAAAAGGAAAAACGCTCTCTTTTGTGCCACAAAGCTCAAACCAGCTCAAATTCGCTGCAAACCAACCAAAAGATGTTTTGGTAAGTTAGGGCGTCAAAACGTATTTCATGTAGGAAAAAGTGATAAAGGTTGTTCTTAGAAAGATAATACTTAAAACAGCGTAACTTAGCCAAAAACAGGCTAAAACGTTCTTTTGAGCGCCATCAAGTAAAACTCAGCGTCACTCCTTAAAAATTGGAAAAGAAATCCATTAACCGCTGCAATAATGCTGGAAAATGCCCAATTTGACGGCAAACTAAGCAAAACATGTTTTTAATTCTACAAAGCTGAGAACACCGTATTTTAGCAAGGAGCCAGCAACATAAAGCTCGAAGCAGCCCAATTTAGTTGCCAACAAACAAAAACATGTTTTTGGTGCGATCAAACTGGAAGCATCGTAATTTACAAGGGCAGTTTGGTAACAAAAATAAAGAAGAAAACGTAGTTCTCAGAAAGATGATGTTGAAAACAGCGCAGCCTAGCCAAAAGCTAGCAAAACCGTTGTAACTTAGCCAAACACAGGCAAAAACGTTGTTTTGAGTAAAATCAAGTGAAAATCAGGGTGACTCGCTGCATACTAGAAGAAGACCTTTTTTTGGTGCAATAAGAGTGAAAAGAACCCAATATTACAGCAAACAAACCAAAATGTTTTTTGTGCTATAAAGTTGAGTCCAACGTGTTTTAGCAACGAAAAAGCAAAAACGCTTTCTTTTGTGATATAAAACTCAAAGCAGCGCGATTTTGTTGCCAACATACAAAAACGTATTTTCGCTATTATGAGAGTCGAAAAAGGGCATTCAGAAACGAAAAACGAGATCGCTGTTTGTTTGTAACAAAATGCTCGAAACATCCGATTTCATTGCCAACACGCCAAAACATGTTTTCGATAAGATAAAGGGTCAAAAGCACAGTTTACGTAGGAAGCCAAGGAAAAGCCTCTTCTCAGTAATGCTGAAAACAACGTAACTTAGCCCAAAACAAACGAAAAGGTTCTTTTGAGCAAAATGAGATAAAAATCAGCATGACTCGCTGAGAACTGGCAGAAAACCTTTTCCCGGTGCAATAACGCTGGAAACAGCCCCATTTTACGGCAAACAAACCCAAACATGTTTTTCCTCTAATAAAACTAAACGCAGCGTATTTTAAACACAGAAAGGCAAAAACGCTGGTTTTTGTGATATACGGCTCAAAGATAATCTAATTTAGTTGCCAACAAACCAAAACGTTTTTCCAGTAATATGGAGCATCAAAAGTGTATTTTAGTTAAGAAAACAGAGGTAAAGGTTGTTCTCAGAAAGAGGATTCTAAAACGCCGTCGCTTAGCCAGACACAAGTAAAAACGTTGTTTTGAGTAAAATGAAGTAAAAACCAGGGTGACTCGCTGCAAACTGGAAGAAAAACTTTTTCAGGTGCAATAACGCTGGCAACAACACAATTTTACGGTAATGAAACCAAAATATGCTTTTTATGCTATATAGCTGATTCCAGCGTGTTTTAGCGAAAAAAAGCAAAAACGCTTTTTTTTGCTGATGTATAGCTCAAGGAAGCCCAATGTTATGGTTAACAAAGCAAAACATGTTTTCGGTGCTATGAAGGTTGAAGCAGCGCATTTTGCAACGATAAAATCCAATTGCTCTCTTTTTGTGATATAAGGCTCGAAGCTTCTAATTTAGTTGCAAAAAAAAACAAAACATGTCTTCTCTAAGAGAGAGCGTCAAAAGTGCATTTTAGTTACAAAACAGAGAAAATGGTTGCTCTCAAAAAGATAATGCTGAAAACAGCGTAACTTAGCAGAAGACGAGCAGAAACGTTGCTTTTATTAAAATCAAGTAAAAATCTACGTGACTCACCGCAAACTAGCAGGAAACCTTTTTCCCGTGCAATATCGTTGGAAACAGCGCAATTCTACGGCACACAAACCAAAACATGTTTTTCCTGCAATATAGCTGGAAGAAGCTTATTTAAACACACACGGTTCAAACCGTCCCCAACTCGCTCCAAACTCACCAAAGCATATTTTTGATAAGTTAGAGCGTCAAAAACGTATTTCATGTAGGAAAATGTGGCAAAGGTTGCTCTAAGAAAGATAGTACTGATGACAGTGTAACTGAGCCAAAGACAGGCTAAAACATTTGACGCCAAACAAACCAAAACATATTTTTTGTGCTATAAAGTTGAGTGGAACGTCTTTTAGCAACAAAAATGCAAAGACGCTGTTTTTTGTGATGTAAAGCTCAAGAAGAAGCCCAATTTCGTTGTCAACATATAACATAACCAAAACATATTTTCCGTCTGAATGAAACTTAAAACAGCGTGTTTTCTCGCAAAAAACTAAATCGCTGCTTTTTGTGACATAAAGCTCGAAGCTTTTAATTTAGTTGCAACCAAACCAAAAGATGGTTTAGGTAAGATAAAAGGTCAAAAGCGCAGTTTTGGTAGGAAAAAAAGGAAAAGCCTGTTCTCAGAAACATATTGTTGAAAACAGCGTAACCTAGCCGGAAAGAGACGAAAACGTTTTGTTGAGTAAAATCATGTAAAAAATCAGCGTGACTCGCTGCAAACTGGGAGAAAACCTTTTTCCGTTGCAATAACGCTGGGAACAGCCCTCTGTTACGGCAAACAAACCAAAACATGTTTTTCCTGCAATAAAGCTAAACGCAACGTATTTTAAACACAGCAAGGAAAAAACGCTGTTTTCTGTGACATAAGGCTCAAAGCAGCCTAGTTTAGTTGGCAACAAACTGAAACATTTTTCCGGTAATATAGAGCGTCAAATGTGTAGTCTGCTCACGAAAGAAGAGGAAAAAGGTTGTTCTCAGAAGGAGGATTCTGGAACAGCATAACTTAGCCAAACACGAGTAAAAACGTTGTTTTGAGTAAAATCAAGGAAAAATTAGGCGGACTCGCTGCAAACTGAAAGAAAACCTTTTTCCGGTGCAATACCACTGCAAAACATACAAAACACACAACTTTACGGCAAACAGACGAAACATTTGTTTTTGTGCTATAAAGCTGAGTGTAACATGTTGTAGCCAAGAAAAAGCAAAAACGCTGGTTTTTGCGATATAAAGCTCAAAGAAGCTCAATTTGGTTACCAACTAACCAAAAGATATTTTCGGTGCTATAAAACTCAAAGCAGCGTGTTTTCCAACGAAAGACTAATGGTTGCTTTTTCTGACATAAAGCTGGAAGCTTCCAATTTAGCTCCAACTAAACCAAAACATGTTTTCGGTAAGATAAAAAGTCAAAAGTGTAGTTTACCTACAAAACCGAGAAAATGGTTGCTCTCAGTAAGATAATGCTGAAAACAGGGTAACTAAACTAAAACAGGTCAAAACGTTGTTCTGAGTACCCTAAAGTAAAAATCAGCGTCAATCGCAAAAAACTGGAAAAGTAATCCATTTACCGGTGCAATTACGCTGGAAAAAGCCCAATTTGACGGTAACCAAAGCAAGAACATGTTTTTGTGCAATAAAGCTGAAAACAGTGTATTCTAGCAATTAAAAAAAGAAAACGCTATTGAGACTCTTCTCACAAAGATGATGCTGAAAACAACGTAACCTAGCCAAAAACTAGCAAAACCGTTGTCACTCAGCCCATCACAAAAAAAAGGTGGTTTTGAGTAAATCAAGAGAACAGCAGGGTGACTCGCTGCAAACTGGAAGAAAACTTTTTTCCCGTGCAATAACCATGGAAACAACACAACTTTATGGCAAACAGACCGTTGTGTGAGTGCAACGTGTTTTAGCAAACAAAAAGCAAAAACGCTGCTTTTTGCGATATAAAGCTCAAAGAACCCAATTTTGGTGCCAACTAACCAAAACATATTTTTTGAGTAAAATCAAGTAAAATCAAAGTAACTCGCTGCAAACTGGCAGACAACCCTTTTCCGGTGCAATAACACTGGAAACAGCCCAATTTTACCGCAAACAAAGCAAAACGTGTTTCTCCTGCAATAAAGCTACACGCAGCGTATTTTAAACACAGAACGTGAAAAACGCTATTTTTTTTTTGTGACATAGGGCTCGAAGCAACTTCATTTAGTTGCCAACAAACCAAAACATTCTTTCGGTAATATAGAGCGTCAAAAGTGTAGTTTGGTAACGAACAAAGAGGAAAACCTTCTGCTCAAAACGAAAATGCTGATTACAGCAGAACCTAGCCAAAAACAAGCAAAAACGTTGTTTTAAGTAAAATCAAGTAAAAATCACTGTGACTCGCTGCAGCCTTGCAAAACATCTTTTCCCGTTGCAATAACGCTGGAAACTGGGCAATTTTACAGAAAACAAGCAAACACATGTTTATGGTGCAATGAAGCTGAAAACAGCGTATTTTAGCATTTAAAAGAGGGAAAACGCTACTTTACCGTAAGATAAAGCTTAAAGCAGTTTACTTTAGTTGCCAACAGATCAAAACATGTCTTTGCTGCGATAAACCGTGAAAAACCGTAGTCTAGTTACAAAAGAGTACAAAGCGTCGTTCGCAGAAAGATAATGCTGAGGACAGTGGTAACTTAGCCGAAAACAAACGAAAACGTTGGTTTAGTGAAATCAAGTTCTCCTTAGGGTGACTAGCTGCAAAGAGGCAGAAACGTTTCTTCGATGCAGTTACGCTGGAAACATGTTTTTGGTGCTATACAGCTGAAAGCAGCGTACTTTAGAAACCAAAAGGCGAAAACACTTTTTTGTGAGCTTTAACTCACACTCGCCCGGTTTAATTGCAAACAAATAAAAATATGTTTTCCATTCGACAATGCTCAAAACATCGTAAGTCGGAAATTCCACTTAGTTAGGTTAGGGTTAGGGTTTGGGTCAGGCTTAGGGTTTCGTTTGGTTAGGTTTGGCTAACCCTACGTGTTTGCTTTTTATGTGCAGATGTACAGCTAGAACCGGGGAATGAACAAAAATAAGAACTAGAACAGATGGAGGTTACGAACAGAATTCCGGAGGCCCTAGAATCCTAGAGGGGTGAAAAGAAGTACAGGGGACTTCTAAGATAAGTATGCCTCGTTCCCTACAAGTGCCAGAGGCAGGACAGACTCTTGTTCGGGTGGCCAACTTCTTCGACAAAGCTCTCACCTTACGATCACCTCTCCCTGTTGCTTAATACCATACCGTCAGCGGTGTAAGTGGCAGTGCTACTCCTACAGAAATTGGCGTTAGTCCAGCAGCACCTAACCATCCATACTGCTCAGTTATAGACAGAAATATTGAGGATGATAAGCAAGAAAGTACAGAAAGAGAGAATAGAAGGGCAAAAGTTATCCAGCCAAGTTCAGATGGGCTTTCAGATGAGCAGAAAAGTCAATGTTCCCTACTGATAGACCAATATGAGGACATATTTGCAAGTAACGATTCTGATTTAGGATGATTAGATCTTATAGAACACGACATTAATACTGGTGGTGAGCATGCTCCCATTAAGCAGCTTCCTCGTCGCATACTACCGCACCAGGGGGAGATCATAGATCAACAGCTGGACGAGCTGCTAGCGAATGGTAGAGTTGAAGACTCGCAGAGCCCCTGGAGCAGTCCGGTTGTTTTGGTAAGGAGACATGATGGAAGTTACCGTATGTGCATTGATTACCGCAAACTGAATTTGTGTACATAGAAAGATGCAATACCGTTAGCGAGGACCGATCATGTCTTGGAAGCGCTGGGTAGTGGCCCATGGTTCTCCTGTCTGTATTTGGCGTCTGGGTATCGGCAGATGCAAGTAAAAGAAAAGGAAAGACCCAAAACAGCATTCTCGACCCATCGTGGACAATTCCAATGGAGGGTTATGCCTTTTGGACTCACGAATGGGCCAGCTAGATTTACCAGATTGATGAATCTAGCACTCAGTGAACCGACTTCGACACACTGTCCTTGCGTATTTGGATGATATTATTATCTGGGCCCCTTCCCTCGAGGAACATCTGCATCGCCTACGGTTATTATTTGACAGCATACGAACTGCTGCTCTTAAGCTGAAGCCAACTTAGTGTCGGTTTCTAAAGAGAGAAGTTTCGTTCGCAGGGCATGTTGTCTCTTCAGATGGCATCAAAACTGACCCTGACAAGGTCCAGACTGTCAGAACTTGGCCAACCCCAGTAGACATCAAAGAGCTCCAAAGCTTCATTGGTCTTGCCATTACTATAGGCGGTTTATTTCTGGATTCTCGATCGTCGCAGAACCACTCTACGAATTGTCGAGGAAGGGTGTTTCTTTCCAGCGGCAGATGGAACAAGAAAGTGCCTTCAATGAACTGAAACATCGCTTGACCATTGCACCCGTCTTGGCATATCCCGATTTTAGTCCTGATGCAGGATTATTCGTAGTTGACACAGATGCCAGCCAACCCTTGGGCATTGGCGTTGTTTTATCTCGATTGCAACGCAATGACACTGAGTGTGTGATAGCTTACGGGAGTCATTCTTTGAATGAGCAGGAAAAGAACTATTGCGGGACTGCATATGTGGACCATTTTCGCTATTACTTGGTGGGACAAAAAATTGCGCCTGAGGACTGATAATCACTCATTAGTCTGGCTAATGTCTTTTAAAGAACTGCAAGGGCAAGTGGCCAGTTGGCTAGGACGCTTACAGTATGATTCTGAGATACGATGTCACCCGGGGAGGTTACACAACAATGCAGACGCCTTGTCTAGAAGGCCCAGACGACAACATGGGAATAGTCCATCGTGTACTCCAACAGGATTATCCCAAGTTACGGTTGTTGCTAGAGACCTTCCGATCGGTGAAACCCCACGTGAAGTGAGAAATTGTTGGTACTCACTTTGTACTTGGTACGTACTTTGTCGTTTGTTGAAAGAGTGGAGAAAACCGGCTGTTGAGGAACTTCACGTCGATGCGCTGTGCTGCTCGTGCTGTCTGGGCCCAGTTTGAACTGTTGTTGCTACGACAGCGGGTTCTCTATGTAAAGTCAGCTGCCCACACTACTCAAGCTAAACTGAGGATGATTGTACCGAAACAGTTAGTGGAGCAGGCCCTTGTCGAAGTTCATGATGGCGTTGCTGGCGCCTACCTTGGAGGAATGGAGAGCCTAATGAAGATGAAAGCTAGATTCAGGAGGCCTGGCACGACCAAAGAGGTGCATTGTTACTACGATCTATGTCTGACATGTGCCAAGTGTAAGCCAAGGGCGAAACCCAGAGCACCACTGTGTTCATTTACCTCTGGCAACCCCATGCAACGTATCCATATTGACATTGTTGCTCCCTTGCCACGGTCTCGGAGAGGAAACCGCTACATTTTAACAGTTCAGTGCAGTCTTACCAACAGGGCTGAGGTGTTTCCAATGTCCAACCAGCGTGCCACAACCTCTGCAAAGGTGATTGTAAGGAACTGGATCTGCAGATCTGGTGTGTGCCTGACAGCATTCATAACTATCAAGGCCGTAATGTCGAATCAAGAACATTCTCGGAAATGTGCCAAATCTGCACAAAACCTTAAGGAGCATGTTGAAAGCTAGAGTTGAAGATAATCCAGCTACACGGGATGAGCACCTCGATTTTTGCCTGACGGCCTATCGCAGTAGTGTTCATTCCTCCACGGGGCACAACCCGTCCGAGCTCATGTTCGGTAGAGAGATGAGGATACCTTTGGATGTAATGGTTGGCGGTGCCGAAGACAATGAGTGTTCCTACACTGATTTCGTTGCTGTAGAACAAGTTGCACAAGTTGCAGAATACTTAACTGCTTGAGGTAGCTCAAATGGTCAAACTAGCTACACGTTTTCAACTGCACCATGAAGCTGAATTGGTTCCAATAGTTCAAATTGTCTAACTGGCTTAATGTATTCGACTGGCCAAAAGCATGAAATTAGCAAAGACCGCTAATCTGACAGCAAAAAATGCCAAATCTTTCTCGATTCTTTAAAGGAGTTCAACTTGTCAAATTTGCTCAAGTGGTCTAACTGCATAGGATGCACAAAGCTTCATAGGTTCAATCTAGAAATCTCCACAATGTAGCTAAATTTGTCGAAGTGGTTGAAATGGTCCAAGTAGTTGAAATTGTTCCACTTGTTTGGTGGTCAAACTAGTGAACAAAGTTGCAGAATCTATCGTAATTCGTTGAAGTCGTTCAAATTGTGAAAGTAACTCATAATTCTTGAAACTGCAGAGAAACTGTACAATCTAGCTGAATTGTTTCAATTAGTTGTAATTGTCAAAGTAGCCTCATCGATTCAACTGATTGAAAGGTCAAATCAGAAAAGACAGTCCAACTGCACAAATTGCTCATTCTATATGAATTGGTTGAAGAAGTTCAAATGGTCAAACTTGCCAATGCGGGCTCATCACACATAATCATTGAAAAGTCAAACTAGTGTGGACAATCATACTCCAAAAAGAGCCCAATCTATCTTAATTGGTTCACGTGCTTGAAATGGTCAAACTAGTTTAACTTGCTCAACTGCATGAGCCGCAAGATTTAACTGAATTTTTTCATGACAAATCAGCTTAATTGCTTCGACTATTGAAATAGTCAAAGTAGCGGAAACGGTTAAACTGCACAAATTGCAGTCTCTATCTCGACTAGCTGAAGTCGGTGAAATGCTCGAACTAGCTTAAATGCTTCAACTGCACAATATGCACACTTAGCTAAACAGTTTGAACTGCAGATACGGCACAATCTATCATACATGGATGGAATGGTTAAATAGTCCAACTAGGGAAGACTGGAACAAAAACAGCAACGAGTTAGAACTGTAAAAGCTAGAAATGCAAGGAAGGCTGAAGAGAGAAGAAAAGGAAAGACAAGAAAGGATGGAAGAAAAGGACAGACAAGAAAGGGTGGAAGAGAAGGACAGACAAGAAGGGATGGAAGAAAAGGACAGACAGGAAAGGTGAAATTTGATATCACCGAGTATCTTGAGTTGGTATTTCCATTTCAGGAAGCAGACGCTGATAAGTGTTTCTTGCACTTTGAGAAAGTAGCTGGCAATCTTAAGTGGCCCACGGATTCCTGGGTAATTCAATTACAGAGTGTACTAATCGGAAAAGCAAGAAAAATTTAAACACGGTTAGGTGTAGAGCAAGCTGCAAATTATGACACTGCTACGGATATTATTTTAAAGGGTTCTGAAATAGTTGCCGAGGTTCAGATACCGTGAGAAATTCAATGGTCAGACTTATGTAGAATTTGCTAGAAGTAAGGAACAGTTATTTGATCGTTGATGCCATTCGCAGAGGGTAGATGAGAGTCACGATAGGTTAATGACAGCTAGTTTTAATAGAGGAGTCTAAGAGGTGCATTCACAGTGATGTCCGAACGTTGGTCGATGAGCAAGAAGCACAAACCTTACAGAAAGGTGCACGACTAGCAGATGAACTTTGGTTGAGGCACAAAGTGAACTTGATGGAAAAACCCCATCAGCTTCACATTTCACCCGCTAGAGTTCTGCCTCCTTCGGTACCACGATGGTTTGCAAAACCAGAGAAGTCGGCAGAACGACGGAGGACAATATGCAAATTTTTACCCTGAATATTACCCGAGTTGTGTGACCTCATGTAACGAGTTTGCTGGACCTCCGGTATTTCTGTCGGCATAATCCTTCGTTGTATCATTTGAAATTAATCCCCGGTCATTATTGAAGCTAGCAAAGAATCATTTCTTCTTTGGTGAATAATTTTATCCGAGATACTTTTTCTATGTCGAAAAACAGCATCAAAATAGAGACAGTTTTAACAATGACCGACACGACAGAACCTACTGAGCCTGTAGCTTTTAAAAGACGAAAGGATGGTTATAAAGTTACTGTAAAAATTTCCATGTGTATTTCTGTTGTTCTAACATATCAGCCATTTGCTAATGTTTTCCGTGAAGTTCGTTTACTCAAATGGCCTGTTACAATCAAGAATTTTGCTCTCGCCTTATAGCTGATGGTTTTGCTTGTTCTTTTGGACAACACAAGTCTGTTAAAAGGGCTCTAGCTTTTGGGGTCTCGGCTTATTGGTCAAGAAATACAGTATATTCGTCTCTTCACCGCGGTGCCCATATATGATTTCATACATCCACAATCATTATTCCATCTTAATTGGTTGACGTATTTTAATTGGTCAGACTAGCTTAAATGACTCAACTGGACAATATCCACAACTACTTAATAGGTTGAATTGCACAGACTGTACAATCTAGATTTAATGGATCAACTGGTTAAATAGTCAAACTTGGGAAGACATTGGAGCGAAAAAAAGAGAAGAGTCTATCCTAGTTGGACGAGGTAGTTCTAATGGTCAAACTAGCTCCATTTATTCCACTGCACAACCTGCATAATTTAGCTAAATGGGTTCAAGAAGAGAAAATATTGAAACTAACTTACTTGGTTCTACTGGCCAAATATTCAAAACCAGTGAAGACAGTTAAAGTGCAAATATTGCACAATCTTTCTCCACTGGACAAAGTAGTTTATATGCTCTAGCCAACTGGACAATATGCGCAAGAGGTTTAATATGGTGAATTGCATAAACTGCACGATCTAGCTTTGATGGATCGAATGGTTAAAAAGTCAAACTAGGAAAGACAGTCAATCGGAAAAAAGGCACAATCTATCTCCCGTGGTCTAACTGGCTTCGATTATTGAATTGTACAACCCGCACAATCTAGCTGAATTGACTCAAGTACTTTAAATAGTCAAACTAACTTAATTGGCTCAACTGGTTAAATAGTCAACGCAGCGAGGACAGTTCAACTGCATAAACTACACAATCTATCTGAATAGCAAAATATGCACAATCTGGCCTATATGATTCATTCGATTAAGTAGTCAAACTAGTGAGGACTCTTTACCTGGAAAATTGCGCAATGTATCTAAACTCCTGAAAGTTAGCTGAAACGGTACAACTTGACGAAATGCACACACTAGCTTAATCGATTGGACCCCTCAAAATGTCTCAAGCTAGGATAGACGGTTTATCTGGACGAAATGCGCATGGTAGCTGAATTGGTTTAATGTCGTTAAAATAGTCAAATTAGCTGAAACGGTTGATGAGCATGAAATACACTTTTTTGACCATTCTACCTACTTTGTGCATTTGTTTCCAGGTAGAGTTTTAGTAAGTTTAACCATTATATCCAGTTAAACCAATTCAACTGTCTAACAGCAATGGTGAAAGAGCAAAAAGACAAGGTACCGAGTCGCAGCTAAAACTCTTCATGTAGGTAGCTCAGGATATTGGTTGCTTGTCTGTTAAGAGGCGACAGCAGCATTCTGAACGCTCAAATGTCTTCCCAAGTTTGACTATTTAACCATAATTCTCTTTCAAAGGCATCTCGAAAGGACTAAGATTAGCTTTAGTTAACTCACAAGCTCTAAAACGCTTACTGCAAAAATCTGAATCATACTGCAAGAGATTCGTAGACTCTGTGCTGCTAGATAATAACTTCTCTTTAAGCAGTTTAAGAGGTCCTCTCACAGTGTGCTCAAATACAAGCTCGAATGGACTGAATCCTAGAGACTCCTGTACTGACTCAGCTGCAGCAGACAGTCGTAGATGGCTACCCTCGTCCCCATCCTCCTCTGTTTCGAAACAGTAGATCCTCATCATGTTCTTCAGTGTTTGGTGCCATCGTTCGAGAGCTCTTTGACTTTGAGGGTGACATGCGGTTGACATATACTGTGTGACTCCAAGCTCGTGCACGACGTGTTGCAATATGCCACATAACATTGGAACCTTGGTCAGACTGGATAGAACTTGGGAGACCTACCGGTGTAAAGAGCTTGGTTAAGGCTCTGACTATGACCTTTGCACTGATATTTCTCAAGGGCACGGCTTCAGGAAATCTACTGGATGCACACATGATGGTCATCAAATACTGGTGTCCAGACCTCTTCTTAGGTAGTGGCTCTCAACAATCAACAATGGTTCTTCTGCTGGATGGCTCTTGAAGGGCTGGTAGTGGCTGTAACGGCACTTTTGGAACGATCTGATTCGGTTTCAAAGCCATCTAACAAGTGTGAAACGACTTGCAGTATTGCACCACAACTTTTGTTAGACTGAGCCAGTACAAATGGTCTAAGAACCTCTGGCAGGTTTTGTTGACACCCAGGTGGCCAGGCAAGGGGGCCTCATCCGCTGTGCTTAAAACGTCCGGGCTGTAGGTCTTTGGAACAATCATCTGGTACCGGACAGCTCACTCCTCTTTTGTGGGAACATGGTGCGGTCTACACGCTTTCATTAGCACTCTATTCTTCGTAAAGTAACAGGTGGGGTTCTGAGATACTTCGCTTTCACTAACACTTCTTGAAAATATAGGTGAGACTTCCGGGTCTTCGTGTTGTTCTGCAATGAGTTGAGAAGTTGACATCTTTTCGACCTGTTCCATTGAACTTTTCTCAGAAAGTACTTATAGTGGCTGAGAGAAAGAGGGATTCGGTTGCTCACCCGTAAGGACCTGGCTGATGGCGGTGTCAGCTAATGTTACCTCTTTTGTCTCTGGTTTCTAACTTCTTACTTATGGCTCGCGTCACAACACATTATGGGTACAGACGGAGAATTCTCCTCTCTGCTGGCTCTCGAGACTTTTCTTAACCACGCTTGTCGGTGACAATAGCATTGACGACTACTGGTGTATACTGTGTATACGGTGGCACCGGGGTGTACTTGGAACTGATTCCTCTTATTAGAACACTCGCACAAGTGGACGACTTCTCAGAGAACACCAAAGTGTCACTCAGCAATAGAGACTGTGAGGCTCCGGTGCCTGTCAAGATCTTGATTGGTATGGAGTTGGACGTATCAGTTGACAATGACATCGAACCATAGTGGATGAAGGACTGAAAAAGATCCATGACAGATTTTCAGGGGCCACTGACTTCACTCACAGCACTTGCTCCAGTCTTCTCTCTTAGAACTTGGGAAGGGCGGTGTATCTTCACCAACAGCAGTTAAAGTCAATGTCTTAGCGAGAAAACCATCACGCTTAGGCGCCACTCTCCACTTTTCCGGGCAGCTAGAAATCGGCTTGATGGGCTTACCTCGATCAAACTTGTTGTGTCTTGACCATGAGGAGCTGAAATGATTCCCATAATTGTTAGCAGGATTCTGCTTTGGATGTCCTGCCGACTTCTCTGGTTTTGCAAACCATCGTGGTACCGAAGGAGGCAGAACTCTAGCGGGTGAAGTGTGAAGCTGATGGCGTTTTTCCATGAAATTCACTTTGTGCCTCAACCAAAGCTCATCTGCTAGTCGTGCACCTTTCTCTAAGGCTTGTGCTTTTTGCTCATCGACCAACGTTCGGACATCACTGTGAATGCACCTCTTAGACTCCTCTATTAAAACTAGCTGTTATTAACCTATCGTGACTCTCATCTACCCTCTGCGAATGGCACCAACGATCAAATAACTGTTCCTTACTTCTAGCAAATTCTACATAAGTCTGACTATTGACTTTCTCACGGTCTCTGAACCTCGGCAACTATTTCAGAACCCCTTAAAATAATATCCTTAGCAGTGTCATAATTTGCAGCTTGCTGTACACCTAACCGTCCTTAAATTTTTCTTGCTTTACTGACTAGTACACTCTGTAATTGAATTACCCAGGAATCCGTGGGCCACTTAAGATTGCCAGCTACTTTCTCAAAGTGCAAGAAACACTTATCAGCGTCTGCTTCCTGAAATGGAAATACCAACTCAAGATACTCGGTGATATCAAATTTCACCTTTCCTGTCTGTCCTTTTCTTCCATCCTTTCTTGTCTGTCCTTCTCTTCCACCCTTTCTTGTCTGTCCTTTTCTTCCATCCTTTCTTGTCTTTCCTTTTTTTCTATCTTCAGCCTTCCTTGCATTTCTAGCTTTTACAGCTCTAACTCGTTGCTGTTTTTTTTTCCAGTCCTCCCTAGTTGGACTATTTAACCATTCCATCCATGTGTGATAGATTGTGCCGTATCTGCAGTTCAAACTGTTTAGCTAAGTGTGCATATTGTGCAGTTGAAGCATTTAAGCTAGTTCGAGCATTTCACCGAGTTCAGCTAGTCGAGATAGAGACTGCAATTTGTGCAGTTTAACTGCTTCCGCTATTTCAATAGTCAAAGCAATTAAGCTGATTTGTCATGAAAAAATTCAGTTAAATCTTGCGGTTCATGCAGTTGAGGAAGTTAAACTAGTTTGACCATTTCAAGCACGTGAACCAATTAAGATAGATTGGGCTATTTTTGAGTATGATTGTCCACACTAGTTTGACTTTTCAATGATTATGTGTGATTAGCCTGCATTGGTCAGTTTGACCATTTGAACTTCTTCAACCAATTCATATAGAATAAGCAATTTCTGCAGTTTGACTGTCTTTGCTGGTTTTACCTTTCAATCAGTTGAATCGATGAGGCTACTTTGACAATTATAACTACTTGAAACAATTCAGCTAGATTGTGCAGTTTCTCTGCAGTTTCAAGAATTATGAGTTACTTTCACAATTTGAACGACTTCAACGAATTACGATAGATTCTCCAACTTTGTTCACTAGTTTGACCACCAAACCAGTGGAACAATTTCAACTACTTGGACCATTTCAACCACTTCGACAAATTTAGCTACATTGTGGAGATTTCTAGATTGAACCCATAAAGCTTTGTGCATCCTATGCAGTTAGACCACTTGAGCAAATTTGACAAGTTGAACTCCTTCAAAGATTCGAGAAAGATTTGGCATTTTTTGCTGTCAGATTAGCGGTCTTCGCTGGTTTGATGCTTTTGGCCAGTCGAATACATTAAGCCACTTAGACAATTTGAACTATTGGAACCAATTCAGCTTCATGGTGCAGTTGAAAACGTGTAGCTAGTTTGACCATTTGAGCTACCTCAAGCAGTTAAGTATTGTGCAACTTGTGCAACTTGTTCTACAGCAACGAAATCAGTGTAGGAACACTCATTGTCTTCGGCACCGCCAACCATTACATCCAAAGGTATCCTCATCTCTCTACCGAACATGAGCTCGGACGGGTTGTGCCCCGTGGAGGAATGAACACTACTGCGATAAGCCATCAGGCAAAAATCGAGGTGCTCATCCCGTGTAGCTGGATTATCTTCAACTCTAGCTTTCAACATGCTCCTTAAGGTTTTGTGCAGATTTGGCACATTTCTGAGAATGTTCTTGACTCGAGATTACGGCCTTGATAGCTATGAATGCTGTCAGGCACACACCAGATCTGCAGATCCAGTTCCTTACAAGCACCTTTGCAGAGGTTGTGGCACGCTGGTTGGACATTGCAAACACCTCAGCCCTGTTGGTAAGACTGCACTGAACTGTTAAAATGTAGCGGTTTCCTCTCCGAGACCGTGGCAAGGGAGCAACAATGTCAATATGGATACGTTGCACGGGGTTGCCAGAGGTAAATGACCACAGTGGTGCTCTGGGTTTCGCCCTTGGCTTACACTTGGCACATGTCAGACATAGATCGTAGTAACAATGCACCTCTCTGGTCGTGCCAGGCCTCCTGAATCTAGCTTTCATCTTCATTAGGCTCTCCATTCCTCCAAGGTAGGCGCCAGCAACGCCATCATGAACTTCGACAAGGGCCTGCTCCACTAACTGTTTTGGTACAATCATCCTCAGTTTAGCTTGAGTAGTGTGGGCAGCTGACTTAGAGAACCCGCTGTTGTAGCAACAACAGTTCAAACTGGGCCCAGACAGCACGAGCAGCAAAGGGCATCGACGTGAAGTTCCTCAACAGCCGGTTTCCTCCACTCTTTCAACAAACGACAAAGTACGTACCAAGTACAAATTGAGTACCAACAATTTCTCACTTCACGTGGGGTTTCACCGACCGAAAGGTCTCTAGCAACAACCGTAACTTGAGATAATCCTGTTGGAGTACACGATGGAAAATTCCCATGTTGTCGTCTGGGCCTTCTAGACAAGGCGTCTGCATTGTTGTGTAACCTCCCCGGGTGACGTAATATCTCAGAATCATACTGTAAGCGTCCTAGCCAACGGGCCACTTACCCTTGAGGCTCTTTAAAAGATATTAGCCAGACTAATGAGTGATTATCAGTCCTCAGGCGCAATTTTTTTGTCCCACCAAGTAATAGCGAAAATGGTCCACATTGTTTACCAGAGCTAGCATCTCTTATC
The DNA here is from genome assembly GCF_036669915.1 of Pocillopora verrucosa. Taxonomy (NCBI): domain Eukaryota; kingdom Metazoa; phylum Cnidaria; class Anthozoa; order Scleractinia; family Pocilloporidae; genus Pocillopora; species Pocillopora verrucosa. The sequence continues at coordinate 9,586,537 of NC_089324.1, forward strand.
GAGTCCCGCAATAGTTCTTTTCCTGCTCATTCAAGGAACGACTCCCGTAAGCTATCACACGCTCAGTGTCATTGCGTTGCAATCGAGATAAAACAACGCCAATGCCCAAGGGTTGGCTGGCATCTGTGTCAACTACGAATAATCCTGCATCAGGACTAAAATCGGGATATGCCAAGACGGGTGCAATGGTCAAGCGATGTTTCAGTTCATTGAAGGCACTTTCTTGTTCCATCTGCCGCTGGAAAGAAACACCCTTCCTCGACAATTCGTAGAGTGGTTCTGCGACGATCGAGAATCCAGAAATAAACCGCCTATAGTAATGGCAAGACCAATGAAGCTTTGGAGCTCTTTGATGTCTACTGGGGTTGGCCAAGTTCTGACAGTCTGGACCTTGTCAGGGTCAGTTTTGATGCCATCTGAAGAGACAACATGCCCTGCGAACGAAACTTCTCTCTTTAGAAACCGACACTAAGTTGGCTTCAGCTTAAGAGCAGCAGTTCGTATCCTGTCAAATAATAACCGTAGGCGATGCAGATGTTCCTCGAGGGAAGGGGCCCAGATAATAATATCATCCAAATACGCAAGGACAGTGTGTCGAAGTCGGTTCACTGAGTGCTAGATTCATCAATCTGGTAAATCTAGCTGGCCCATTCGTGAGTCCAAAAGGCATAACCCTCCATTGGAATTGTCCACGATGGGTCGAGAATGCTGTTTTGGGTCTTTCCTTTTCTTTTACTTGCATCTGCCGATACCCAGACGCCAAATACAGACAGGAGAACCATGGGCCACTACCCAGCGCTTCCAAGACATCATCGGCCTCGCTAACGGTATTGCATCTTTCAATGTACACAAATTCAGTTTGCGGTAATCAATGCACATACGGTAACTTCCATCATGTCTCCTCACCAAAATAACCGGACTGCTCCAGGGGCTCTGCGACTCTTCAACTCTACCATTCGATAGCGGCTCGTCCAGCTGTGGATCTATGATCTCCCCCTGGTGCGGTAGTATGCGACGAGGAAGCTGCTTAATGGGAGCATGCTCACCAGTATTAATGTCGTGTTCCATAAGATCTAATCATCATAAATCAGAATCGTTAATTGCAAATATGCCCTCATATTGGTCTATCAGTATGGAATATTGACTTTTCTGCTAATCTGAAGGCCCATCTGAACTTGGCTGGATAACTTTTGCCCTTCTATTCTCTCTTTCTGTACTTTCCTGCTTATCATCCTCAATATTTCTGTCTATAACTGAGCAGTATGGATGGTTAGGTGCTGCTGGACTAACGCCAATTTCTGTAGGAGTAGCACTGCCACTTACACCGCTGACGGTATGGTATTCAGCAACAGGGAGAGGTGATCGTAAGGTGAGAGCTTTGTCGGAGAAGTTGGCCACCCGAACAAGAGTCTGTCCTGCCTCTGGCACTTGTAGGGAACGAGCCATACTTATCTTAGAAGTCCCCTGTACGTCTTTTCACCCCTCCAGGATTCTAGGGCTTCCGGAATTCTGTTCGTAACCTCCATCTGTTCTAGTTCTTATCTCTTGTTCATTCCCCGGTTCTAGCTGTATATAAAAAGATTCTACAAACACGTAGGGTTGGCCAAACCTAACCAAACCCTATCCCTAACCCTAACCCTAACCCTAACCCTAACCCTAACCATAACCCTAAGCAATTACTGGTGTAGCCTTGCAGCATCTGAGTGGAATTTCCGACTTACGATGTTTTGAGCATTATCGACTGGAAAACATATTTTTATTTGTTTGCAATTAAACCGGGCGATTGTGAGTTAAAGCTCACAAAAAAGCGTTTTCACCTTTTGGTTTCTAAAATACGCTGCTTTCAGCTGTATAGCACCAAAAACATGTTTCCAGCGTAACTGCATCGAAGAAACGTTTCTGCGTCTTTGCAGGTAGTCACCCTAAGTAGGAGTTGATATTACTAAACCAACGTTTTCGTTTGTTTTCGGCTAAGTTACCACTGTCCTCAGCATTATCTTTCTGCGAACAATGCTTTGTACTCTTTTGAAACTAGACTACGGTTTTTCACGGTTTATCGCAGCAAAGACATGTTTTGGCTTTTAGCTTTTAGTTTTATCTTACGGCAAAGTAGCGTTTTCCCTTTTTTAAATTCTAAAATACGCTGCTCTCAGCTTCATTGCACCATAAAAGTAGTGGTATCCGCTCACTCAGGGCTGATTTTTTCGAATCCTCCCAGCCTGACCTATGACGTAAATGATGACGTCATCAATTCTAGTGAAGAGAATTGACTTTTTGATCCTATGACGTCATCCGTATCACCATAACAACCTGACCTATGACGTCATCAGTTCTAGTGAGGAGTATTGACTTTTTGATCCTATGACGTCATCATTATCACCATAACAACCTGACCTATGACGTCATCAATTCTAGTTAGGAGTATTGTAAGTAGGAGTATAAAAAAACTTGACGCCTAGCAAAGTAGAAAGAGACCGCTGACATAATTTGTAGCATGGCTTGTAGTAACTCTTCTTGTGTAATCTCTCCACGAATGCAACTTGTTATTAAAAACACACTTTTCTAAAGAGAGCAAAAAATTCATTTTAAAATAATGTATGCGACACGATAAGGATCATGGTTCTTCTAAACTCATCAATAAATCTCTACGAACCACGAGGGAGGTAAAAACTTTCCTTCTAGTTTACGAGTGTTACATGTCTGACAGGGACATCTATTAATTTGTAACTGGGGAAAAAACCAAACACTCACCCTAAGGTGTCCATTGTATCGAGCGGGCTCTATAGACACAGCACGATATGCATTCACAGAAGAACCATGATCCCGATACATATTTCTAAAACAAATTTTGACAAAAAATTTTGACAAAAAACCTATTGGTTTTGATTGGGTTTTAGACATAACAATGGATTGGCCTACACCCGTGAATCTCAACATACTCGCACAAGAAACAAGTACAATGGGGATAAATGCCGTAATCTGCATTTCTTGTATGCTGTGGGAAAGAGAAAAAATGATACCTTATGGAACGTTCCCGTGAAAATGAAAAAATCACCAATTCATGAAGAAAAGCCACCAAGGAAGCACCATATCATAGTCCCGATAATATTTACAACCTCTACATATACAATGGTTTCTGTGAAGAGAGGCGCACCCATAGAGGTCATGGAGGTGAACAACCCGATTGAACTATAGATTAAAAAACTGACCTGAATACCCAACGAGGAATGTGGCGAGGATAATATTTTATGAGATAAAAATGTCTCTACAGCTCGCGAACGAGATTCAATCTTGCACAAGTTTGGGACTTAAAAAACAAAAACAAAAAGAACATACCTCAGGCAAGAAAGATACAAGATCCAGCTAGGAAAAATATCAAGCGTTTTATGCCATGTACACGCCTCGCAGGAACACGTCTTAGGGGGTGCAAAAAAAAAAAAGCCGAGTCTTAGAAGGTACTATTTAATGTTAAATAAAAAAATGACAAAACAAAAAACTTACCAAATGCCTGTGCACTTTTTTGCACTGCTTGGTTTTTTTGTCAATCATGTGATTGGTCCACTTGCGGATTATACTGTTTCGTTCTTTGGGCGGTAACGCATCAGTGAAATAGGTCAACTGAAAAAAAAAACAAACAAACCAATGATTTACTTGGGAAAAAAAATGCTTTTCGATAAAAAAGCATACTCACTTCGTCCCATGTTTGAAACATATCAATCTTGTTTTGTATGACTTGGAGAAAGATGATCAATTTGATTTCCAATGGACATCTTTCAAGGTTCATCCGTAGTCGGATCTGCTCTTTGAAAAGGAGTGGAAACGGTAAGCTGGCGACCATCCTTACGCGACCAAGAGAAAGACTAAAATGAGATCCAATAGACGTGCGACAGTCCTTTTTTATAGTAGTGACCCGAGGTGACGACGCTTGATACGACGCCATCTAAAAATAGGAAGGGTATTGTTCTCTCCGCGTCCTACCATATATGGGAAACGACCCTTGATACGACGCCATCTAAAAAATAGGAAGGGTATTGTTCTCTCCGCGTCCTACCATATATGGGAAACGACCTTTGAGACGACGCCATGTAAAAATAGGAAGGGTATTGTTCTCTCCGCGTCCTATTAGGAAGGGTATTGTTCTCTCCGCGTCCTATCATATATGGGAAACGACCTTTGAGACGACGTCATGTAAAAATAGGAAGGGTATTGTTCTCTCCGCGTCCTATTAGGAAGGGTATTGTTCTCTCCGCGTCCTATCATATATGGGAAACGACCCTTGATACGACGCCGTGTTAAAAATAGGAAAGGTATTGTTCTCTCCGGTGACGCGGGTACCCCCTAAGAGAATCACGTGTCATAGATTATAAAAAAAACACGGCGCGCACCCCTCGCCAAAACTTGTTTACACCGATCATGGAGAACGAGAACACGTACTATCTTTTGGGTTACGATCAGGACGTGGTAGAAGAAACCCTTATATTATTGGCAGAAGGCGAAAAGCACACGGAGCGTCCCATTACCACGAACGTCATGGAACTGGTACACCTCTTGCAGGAAAATAAGAAAGGAGCGAGACACGCAAGACTCTTGTACGAAGAACGGAAACGTGAAAAGGTCCGTGAAAATAAGAGACGTAGTCGCGAGAAAAAGAGACACTTGAAAAAACTATTGAAAATGAAAGAGGTATGCTTTTTTATCTTTACAGATGGTTGCGCTTTATGTGTTATTTGTGGACTCCCCGAACAATCATTTCCGTGTGGTACTTCATTCCATCGTGAAAACGACCATGGAAGTTATGAGAACGAGATTGCAAGCTTTGGTGCAACGGTGATTATCATTTATTTAATTTTACACAAAAATCATAATGCCATTTTAAATGTAAAATTTTTTTATTTTTAAAAAACAGGTTATTGAAGGACATCGATGAGAAGGAGGAGTACATTATCAAGATACGATTAGAAGAATGGACGTGTAAAATCAAAGTGTAATAAAAGTTACATGATGCAACACGGTTCTGGTCTTACTGTTGCGTGCGTAGCATGTGCCCAATCGCTTCTATTTATCTTACCCCCTCTCTCACGATACGTTTAATATTTCTTTTCGTACTTGTCTTGTATGCACTTGATTCGGTCCTCGGTGGGTCCTCGGGATGCGTTCAAATATTCCATCTATCATGTTCGCTCTTGGTATTGAAATACTCTTAATCACGTATTCTTACTACACGATGCAAACGTTTGCATTCCATCGTGGCTCTGAGAATCTGGAACGTCGCGTTTTATGCGTCTGTTTTTAGCTACTAGACTGTACCACGTGGGAGAATATTTCACATGCGTCCAAGCCTCCATGTCGCCAACTAATAACGGGACAGTTTTTTGGTATCGTTCTCTCCAGTTTGTGTAAGTAATCATGACGTCCCTTAGAGTGTGTCCCTTGGCTTGTAATTCCTTTCCCAAATCCACGTACTCGAACCAATGAGTGAAAAGATGAAGTTGTTTGTGGGCTCCTTTTGGGCAGGCATAGTGTTTTAGTTGCTCCGATACGGGGTCTTGGATGTCCTCATCCAAGACCCCGTATCGATTTTCCTCATCGCAAAACATTAGGTAGTTGCTAGTGCTTTGAGGATCCCCATATTAACTTGGGGAATATCTTTTTTTCGCTTGCACACCTGTTGTAATACGTTTAGAAATAACCAAATGTCCTCGTATTCTCTGACCTTGGAAACGACCCTGTGCCTTAGTTCTTCGGAAAATCCGCGTCCAGATTCGAAACCCAAGATGTGAAAGAAGAGAATGGACGGTTGAAGGGTCTTTTCACGCTCGTCTACGTGGAACTTGTAGTACGGATGAGGACATATGGAACTTTGATAGTGAAGTTCAGCGGGACCCCTTTCGTCTCTATTGCACATGACGTTCAGCCTTTCTGAAGTTAACTGTGAGTATCGTTGCACCTTGTGAGAACTGAACCAATTGATTCGTATCCGTCTCACTTATCTCCGTTTCTATCTCCTCGATATGGGGATTACGTAATTTTACGTATTGAATGATTGGAGCGTCGTACGAATACTTTCCTGTCAGGAGCGGTCGATACGGGACTTGTCTCAATAAGACGGTGGTCTGATCGCCTACCATGACGGGATTGCATAGAGAAGAATACACGTACAAACTCCTGGGTTTGTTATCTTTCTTGTAGGTACACGTCTTGGTGTTTAGGAATGTCCAGGTCACTTCGTGGAGATAAAATACGACGGCTTTGAAATTGAGGGAATAAGACAAGTCGTAGAGGGTGAGGGAATGTTTACGAACACCACTTTGTCGTTTGGAAAGGGATTCGTGCCAACCCTGACGGTTTTTCTCTAGAGTCAAGTTATTTCCGTTTTTAATGGTGGGTGTCCCGTCCGACGCAGGGGTTCCATCTTGTATCCATTGGAACAATCGACACAAATCCTCGCGTAGCATGACTTGGACGAAGGCAGCCACCGTATCCAAACTCAGGGTGGAAGTTTTAATGTTCTTGGCGGTGAGGGTACACGTTTCGCTCTCTTCATCCAAGCTGACATCGAACTGTAAGTGTTTATTGGTGAGATTGATGTAGAACGTGTTATCCAAAGCGATGACGAAATAGTCACGTTCCACGTCAAAGAGAGCTTCAAGCAAATCGTGTACGGTCACCAACCTTTTGTCTCGTACATCTTTGTAACGAACTATGGTGATTTTTGTCGGATCGGCTCAGGGTATTGTATACTTTGCGCACAGTTCGTAAAAGTACGTCGTCAGCTTTCAAGGTTTGTAGATAGTCTTGTAATAATGATTCGCACGGTAGACTGATGCTGGACAATCCTACCTCCCAATCGCCCTCTAGATCGATACGGTGCGAGAGGCGATTTTTCCAGGAATGATTCGTATTCTGTGGATAGTATTTGATGCTACCGTCGTTGCTAGGTAATGTAACGTAGAAGTGATTTATCATCTTTGGACACTTAGCGCACACGTCTGAAATGAATGGTGAGTATGGACGGACCTTCGGTGAACTGAGCTAATTTATTCTCGTCCGTTTCTGTTATAGCTGTTTCGATGAAGGAGATGTGGTTGTTCCGGAGACGCTTGTATTGAATGGAATGCGGTTCGTAACACGAATGACCTTTCAACGTAGGACGGTACTCCACTTGTCTCAAGGTCGTTTCATTTCCCATGATGGTTGGAGCACAAAGCGACGAGTAGACGTAGAGTGCACGGTGTGACGGACCTCTCTTGTACGTGCAGGTTACGGTACGTGTGAACGTCCACGCAATGGAATCGAGATAGAATACAATTCCTTTGAATCCATTTATGGTGGTGTGTTTAAGACCGTGAGGTCTATTCTGATTTGATCTGACTGTCTTAGACTCTATCCATCCCTTACTGTCATGACGAAACTGCTTTGTTAGATTAGGTCCAGTGGTCAATGCCTGACCATTGTTTATCACGACGTCTCTGACCCATCCGAACTTATAACACAAGTCGTCACGTAACATGACGTAAACATTTTGTATCATGTTTTGGGGAGTTATGCTATCGTCTCCAATGTTTGTGGCGGTGACGAGACACTCTTCCTATTCCTTGTTGAAGGATACATCAAATTGCTTATGGTAATTTGTGGGGTTTGGCTGAAAACCGCTGTCTAAACTATCGATAAGTAAGCGACGTTCGGTTTCGAATAGTGCTTGCAGTAAATCGTGTACAGTTTCCATCCTTTCTTCTTTGATGTCTTTGTAATACACTGTGGTTACGACTGTGACATTCCCACCGGTAGTATTGAAAATACATCGCGATGTTCTGAAAAGACCGTGGTTATCCTCAAGGGTGGAGAGATATTCACTCAATAGAGATTCTGTAGGTAATGCAATATTCGTTAACCCCATTTCCCACTCACCGTCCATGTCTAAAGGTACCGGTAACACGTTCGTCCATGAATTGTTCTTGTTTTCGGGAAAGGCCTTAATGCTGCTGTCGTTGCTGGGAAGAGTGACGTAAAATCCGGATTCGGGGTAGGAGGTATTCATTGCGTCGCTAAGTAAAGTCAAGAATGAGACATGGGTACGTTACAAACCTTATTTTATTTTACCCTGCATGATCTTTTTCACAATCTTTTCGGTCATTGTCTTTTTTCCAGGAAATTGATCGATACCCGCCACCATTTTACGATCGGCTATCAATTTGTCCTTGTGACTCGTGGCGCGACAATAATCGATATCGTGCTGTTTGGCGAGTCGATCTAAACGGTTTATACCAGGATCCCCGCGTTTCAATCTTTTTTCTAGTTTCGTGCCCGGCCCCATGTACTGGTACCCCGGCCAGTGAAACTCTACTCCCAATTTAGAGATCCATTTTTGAATGTCCAATCCTCCACCTCGCTGGCGTGTTCTCTTCCTGGAAGGACGACGACCACAACCTCCAGATTGAGGACATCTTTTAACCGGTCTTTTTTTTCTTGCTCTTCCCTTTCCCCTTTTTCCCCTTCCCTTGGCTCGTGCTTGGTGCGTATTGATCTTCGTCATCTTGAAATGTTTGATAGGGATCGTATCCTCTCTTTTCCCAAGGTTCCCACGAACCGAACTCTTTCAATCGTTCGACTTCGGTTTGTTTACGTTTTTTCTTAGGCTTTGGCTCCTCCTTCTTTACCGTTAAAGGTGTTTGGGTGATTTGGGGGACAATGGATTGTGTGTTGGCATTTATGGATTTTACCAATTCTTTCAACAGTCTTTCTTGTAACCCATCCATCTTGTCGTCGTCGACGGGGGGTTGAGGGACTCCAGGGGCAGTCATGGCTACCGAAGGTCCTTGTCGTAGTTTATCGTTTAACATGTTTTTTTCCTTCAACATCTCTTTCACCACAGGTTCTTTCAAGGCGGCAGGGGTATTGGGATCATCTATCAAAATCTGAGCTTCGGCTGCCACTCGCGCTGCCTCGTCCAGTAAGGTACTTTCTGAAATCTTTCCTTTGTAATAGTCTACCAAGGAACGAAATTCGTCGGGTTTTATCATCATGTACGTTTCCATAAGTGTTGAAGAGGGACGACGATATGTTTCTTCCACAGACGACGAAACCACTGTTTGAAACGTGGGTTACATGTCACCCCATTTATGTCTATGTTGTAGTTCCCTACTCGAAGATGGAATGAACCTCTACCTCTTTTCATCTCATGCAACAACAAAGCGCTTCATTCAGACCACTCCAAAAGCTACCACCCTTTTGATTCATGAGCACTTGACGACGTATCTTCAAGGAATTCTTGCGTTTCGAAACTTCCCTCAGATTATCTTTGTGCTTTCGTAATTTTGCCACGACGTGTGGTGGTAAGGGGAAGTTATTCTTCAACATGTTAATGGTGAATTCACTCACGGCATTGATCTGATCTTTATTGGCATGCAAGAGTTTTTCCAGTCGTCTGTGGCGATTCTTTTCGCGTAGAATCGATTTCAAAAAATCCAGATTTCTTGCAATGCGTTTCATCGTCTCTTCTTCTTCTTGACTTTCTTTATTATTTTACCCAAGGCTTTTTTGGCACCGTACGCAGCTCCGCTGAGGGCTAAAGATTTACCGCCTGATATGAGGGTCGGAATGACAGCTGCCAATGGTACGAGACCTCCTTTTTGTACTCTTCTTTTTCGTTTTCTGCGTGCTCGACCTTTAGGACGTGCCATCTGTTTAGTTCCGTACACTGGTAGAATTGCGCGTTACGGTGGGACGTCCGTTATCTTTATAGGCTGTCGTGATTTGCATTGGATATTCGAATGGGACTGGAATCCATTTATCTTTCTCTCTCTCTCTCTCTATCTGTAGCAACGGATACAACCCTCGTGTTTCAATAAGTGACTCAGTAATCTTCTATTGTCTGGAGTAGCAGGATGTACATCCAACAATAAATAACTGAAAGGGGTTCCGTACATGCGTTATATTGCTCCAACGGGTCTTTCCAAGTCGTGGGATACATTTGAAGTAAGAGCGTGCGCAAGGCCACCTGGTCCCTAGGATTTTTGAACGCCACTATGTATTGAGCATTCCTAGAGATGGTCTTGGCATATTTTCCGCGAGGGAACATGTCTTGACATAGATAAAACACGGTGACGTTCATGTGATACGAATACTGAGTGAAGAGATTTAGGATATCTTTGTCGTCTCCTCCTTCGGCCATGAGATCGTCCAAGATCAAGAGACCCCCTTTTTTGTCCCAAAGCCATTCTTTCAATTGTTCGTGGGTAGGTACACCTTCGTGGAACGTCACGCCTTCCTTCTTTAGGATGTCAAAGGTCGGTTGCCACGACCCGTAACAGTAGACGATTCTTCTGGAGGGCGTGGCGAGAAGGTCCTCATTTTCCAATAAGAGACGTTTTAGGAAGGTGGTCTTTCCACAGTTGGAGGGTCCCACGACCAAAATGCTCGAAGGAGACTTAAACGAACGTAAAACCTTGCTCTACACAACTCATGATTCAAATGAAACACGTGTGTTTTATTCAAAAGCTTTTATTTCGTTCTTTACAATATCTTCCAAGATGTCTCCTACTTTGTCATCGTTGCTTACAAGATCATGCTCAGAAAATAACTCGAGAAACTCTTCCGTACTTTTACCTCTCGCTTTATACATCAAATACACGAGAGCATAGTCTCCACAACTGGCTGTTTTGATCGACTGTATGGGTGCATCGTTTCTGCGCACACACGACCATTTATTGAGCCACGCTATGAAAGGTTTCAAATGTTCGTAATGCGAAAAAGGAAGTCCGTAACTATCCAATACTTCACAGGTGTCGTGTTCCGTCCACACGCCCAACCAATGTTGTCCAGGTAAGTGGGAAGGATCCGTATTCACGATGTATGCTCTACGATCCAATTTTTCCGGATGTTCGGGTAATTGATCACACGCCATGGTTCCCACAAAAGCATTCCTCAAGTGTATGTCCCCCGATGCCACAGCATTCAACTGATCGGTGGTTAACCACACAAATTCCATCCCGTTCTGTCCGCTTAGTGCACACTCATGGAAGTGGTGGAATTTATACCGTCAATTTCTATTAAAGCTTCATATTCGGACATGAGGATGGTGGTCTTTTGACTCTGTTGGGCAGCACATTTCAAACGTAGATTGATCGTGCTTTGGGGTCTAGGCAATAGGATGGGATCGTCGTGTCTATCGTTAGGCACGTTTGAAAACGCGAAGATGGTGGCGTTTTTACCGTACCCCCAATCCAGGAATCGCACCATATTTCCGCTTCCACGCTGGAGACATCCTGTGGCTTCCAAGAATCTGTAGTACCCCCTCACATCCTTTCGACCATTCCCCGTGTTCAATTCCAGAGTTTCGTAAGGATATTCTTCCCCATCTACAATTTGTTTGATGTATTCTATGCTTGCTGGTTGATAGGCAAAGGTATCTTGATCGTATCTACCATTAAAAGCTGAGTTATCCACGATAGCCAGTACGAATCGTTGTGGGACTTTGTTATTGAAGGGATTGTAGATTTCTTTGTAGGTGGCTCCATTGTCCAGGGGGTATTGTCTCATTTCTGTCCTCACGAAGGGGTAGAGGACTGCAGATTTACTCAAGAGGCCCATCATATCCATGTAGGTGGATGGATTGAGTTTCACGAGACACATGTAGAAGGAAAGTTTAACGTCGTCAGCGTGCACGCGCACGGATTCGGTGGGCAGGTTAGATTCTCCATTAGAGAAAATGGATGCTGGATTCAAGTAGAAATCCATTTCAAAACTGGTGCGGGGTACGATACATTTACCTTGATGAAAAATTACCACAAAGGGTTTCATACGCAGAATACGCCTCTTTCCTTCCGAATACAAATCTCTCGCTTCCTTTTTCTGGGCTTTGATGCTAGCCTGCTGATTGTCGGAGAGTGCCGCAAAGGCGGCATCGTCGCCTTTGACGTTCGTTGCTGTGTAAGTGACGGGAGAATCAATTTCGTTTCGCCAACCTCCATTCGTGGCTTGTAAGATGGTGTCTCCATCATTTCTGTCGTTGTTCAGTAGGGTCTGGAGATAGGCTTTATGATGGTACATGTCCACTTGTTCAGTGAGTAGCGTTCCATTACATTTCACATTGATGTACTTGAAAAGAGTATGGGCCAAATTGTTGGCAAAAGAAGTCATCCTTCCCACATCGTCGTTGCGGGATGTGAGATTGCCACCTGCAGTCGTCTTGAATCCCACATCTATTTCCACAAACGATCGCGACAAATCAATGAGATCCGATTGTTTGTCGATGTAGATTTGAATGGGTGTGATACTCGACGTCAGAGGGGGAATTTTCACCCATCTCGAACTCACCGTACTGAGATCGGTGGGTGGAACTTGAAAGAGCGAGAGATTCGGGTTATGTTGCGCTGACTTTATCATGTTATCGTCGTTGCCTCCTCGTGCGTTTGCGACGGTGACGTTGCGAGGAGGATGTTTTATAAGGAGCCCTTCGTACTAAAAATCCACCTCGTTGTTGTTTCCTTCTATGCGAATACCTATGGAGAATGGTAGAGATGCGAGCGTTGGTCCCCACGCCGATTCTAGGCTGACTACTACGTACTTGACGGACGCGTGACATGATTAGTTTACTCTCCGAAGATGTCTTTGATTTTTTTGGCCACTTTTCTCTTGACTTCGTTCTTGAGGGCCGTTTTAGCTCCTCTCTTTATGCCACGTTTCACTTCTGAAAGGGATCGTTTCTTAACACCACTTTTAATACCAGTCCTCACTTCTCGCAAAAAGTCCTGTGCCATTTCTTTCATACCACTCCCCACTTGATGATGAGTACCGAACCACGTACCCACAAAGGGTGGTGGACGTCCCCACCGATACAAACTACCTCCCTTTTGGGGGACGGGATGATGAGGTGGCGTGTACACCACGAATCGTTTCAACGTACCTCCTCTCATGATAACAACACACGTACAAATAATAGCATCTTTTATTTCACGTCGTTTTTATGGATCCAACTATTCTATTTGGCAGGATACCCTTTCCACTTGACGTACAATTTATCTTTGGTACGTTTCAACACTTTTTCGACCCTAAAAAACGAGGATTCGTCCACTGTCACCTTTTGCAAGTCCCTGGCGTAAAAGGTACCCTGTAAAGGAGTGTCGTCCAATTCTTTCACCTTGTAGGTCGCGACGCCCAAAGAGGGAACCACTTGACGTACGACAAACACTTCCTCCGTCCATCCCGGTAAATAGCCTTTCTTAAAAGATCTGAATCTCTTGTTGAGACGTACCCTATCTCCCACTTTAAACACGGGACGTCGTTTCTTCCCTTCTTCCAAGCGTCCGTCGTACAATCGATGCCATACGTCTTGCACGTTCCAAAGTGTGACTTTGGCAGGAGCCATGCCTATGCTCCTATGATAGGTGTGATTATACTGTTGGACGAGTTTGGGTAACACATCTACGAATCTTAGGGTGTTGGCGGCCGTGAAATATCTGTAGAGTTTGGATTTCAGAGTGCGATTAAAACGTTCCACGACGCTAGCCTTGGCATCCCCGTGCGTCGAAAAATGATGGATCTTCTCTCGTTTCATGAGCTCCTGAAACGTTCCGTTGTAAAATTCTTTACCCGCACCCGTCTGTAATTTAAGAGGTTTTCTCCCTTCGGCCTGGGTGAGTACACGTCGAAAGGCTTCGGTGACATCTTTTCCAGTCTTCTTCTTAAGCGATTGAACCCACGCATATTTGGATAACACATCAATGACAGTGAGAAGATAGCGATATCCCTTATTCTGTTTGGCAATCGATTGTACTTCTATCAGATCGGCCACCCATTGTTCGTCCATGTCGAACACCAGAACGGGTTGAAAGGCACCGCGCCGCCTTCTGGGTTTGTGTAGGGTATAGGCAAGATTCTTTTCCAATTCTCTCTTTGCACGCCCGACCAATATCTTTTGAGCCTTGGCATACTCTGAGACACTCCCCAGATTATCCACCACCCCAGGCGTAGAATAATCCAATAAGACTTTCTTCTTATAATCTTGATCGTCCGAGTCCTCTACTTTCTTCTTCTTCTTCCCAGAGCGTTCCATCTTCTTAGACATAGCAACTTGAGGTAGAGGATGTAGGCGTAGTAGAGGAGCCAAGTGTTTGAAAAGTACTGAAGGTACAATTGCTGCCAAACGTATTTTGTATATCTTCCTTTGTAGAATCTCATAAAGGTCATGATGTGGAAGATCCTCGTACGTATAGGAAACCTGTGCGGGAGGACTTCGTTGCGAAACACGTGGTGTTCCAAGCCCATAGGTACCCAGTAGTACGGTTTGAGTTTATGCGGGGTTTCGTGTTCGTACACAACGTCCCTGATCTTCATGCACACCCAGTATGAGAGTTTATAGTGTAGGTAATAGAAAGCTCTTTCCATGATCAGCGTCTACCTCGATAATGATTCACATTGTCCACGACCCCCTTAAGAACTTGTTTACCCAGTAATCTTCCCAAGGTGCCGAATCCTGGGGCGGGTCCGGACAACAACATACTAACCACATAAGCCGCTTTATCTGTTGCGGAGGGTCCTCGATTTAAAATTCTATTCACGGTACGTACAGACGCCCCACCCTTTTGGGAAGTTCTCTTCTTCCTCTCCCTTCGTGAGGGTCTATTGCCACTACGTCTTTTACCCATGATAGGATACAAAAGAAATGAACCAAGACACGACATTCACACATTTTTATTGCTCCTCTAATTATTCTTTCAATACATCGTCGTAAGGTCGGTCCATTAAAATACAGAAGAATCGAGTCACCTTTTCGACCTTTTCCTGGGCCAACGCTTTGGCAATACATTTCAAAACGTCATCAGAAGGTACACCTTCTTTAAATCGTAGTCCTAACGAAAACAAACAAATGAAAAAACTATGAAAAAATTCTTTTGTACACTTCATCTAAGAGTTCGTCCTTCGTTTGGGGCGTGACGTTCACAAAATGGCAAAGTTTTAAGAATAATGTAGGTCCGCACCACACACCTACGTCCACTAAATCATCTTTTCCAATTTCATCTGTAACAACGAACAAAAAAAAAACCTAACGTTAACAGTCTGTACAAGGAGATTCATCATCATCTGTTTCATATCCTAATCGTAAAAAAACAACGAAATGGAGCGTTTCCGTTGACATACGCCTCTCTACAAAAGTCGTGACACTTTTTCCTAAACCCTAACCCTAACCCTAACCCTAATTCCTAACCCTAACGTCTCCGTGCAAATGGGGATGGGTTCGTTATATATAGCGGTACCGTTCACCTGTCAATGAGAACCTTCGGGGTGAACCATGAGTATCTCTTGGGTTTTCTTAAAGGGTCTCGTGTTCCACCATGCAAAGAGGTCACACTCTCTAAACGCAGACCTCAGATACATTCTGTTTCTGTTCTTCTCAGACATGGAAATGGACAGCGTGGGGCTTCGACCTCATTCGGGCACGACACAGATCGTAATACTTTTGGTAGTCTTGGGCGGGACAAAACACGGGGCAAGTAGACACGCTACAACGAAGGAACACGTCCGTACAAGTTTCTTTTTTAGACTTGCGTTCTTCCATTCCTTGGGTAATATGAATGGGGCATGGGAACCAGGAATCTGCCTCCACGCTATCCAATAACTCATCCAAAGAGGAATAGTGAAACGTACCTGTACCTTCGACGCCCGGTACGATTTCACCTTCCTCTATTACTTCTTCTTCTTCTTCTTCTTCTGGTACTTCAGAGGGTAGAGCACTCGCGGAAGGCTGGGTCTACAGTCTCTCGTCTGCCTTTTTCCCGCCCAGGACGGGGAACCACTTTCCAATCTTTCTCGGTGTAATCGTAATGGTCGATGTCCACGTACTGTTCGTCCGCAGGCTCCTCGTTGGCGGTTTTCTTGGCGGGCGCCTTCTTCTTGCTGTAAGGGACAGCTCGTTTTCCTTTGGTGAGCTTCTGTTTGTCGGCCATTTTATTTTCTGGTGGTTCTTGCTTTCCTGCTCCGCAACGGATGTCTTGACAGGTAAATGAAGGTCACCTATATACCGCAGAGAACAATACCCTTCCTATTTTTGGATAGCGTCGTATCAAAGGTCATTTTCCATAAATGGTAGGGCAATGCGTCGTTCTATTCCGTATATGGCAGGCTACTGCGTCGTACGTGCTCTTCCAATGACCATATTTGGTCATGCGTCGAAGCGTACGTGATGTCCCTGCTATAAAAGAAAGCAGGTTTTGTAGTATCGAACGTCATTATGCTATCATTCTACTCTTATTCCAGATCGCTGTCGGAGAGGGAAAGAGACGAAGCTTGGGAAGACTTATTGTGCCAGTTGTTCAAGTCGTTGCGCCTACGAGATGCTAAGGATGACGTCCCCCATGGAAGTGGGTATTTTGAATGGGCGTGTCCTGTACACTGGGGGCGCCGAAGGTGTGGATGCTCTCGTTGAGGAATTGGCCAGAAGGTATGACATGAGTGTTTGCGTCATCATTCCGCCCACTCACTCCCGCGCCGTTCGTAGCACGCCTTTGATGGAAAGCATGTTGCACGAGGGTTTGCAGCACGTGTTACGCGCCAACAAGACGTTGCAACGCTCTCTACCCAATAACGTGTTAAAGACGGGACTGTTACAGAGAAACTATTGGGTGGTGAGGGATACCAATCTCGTGCTGGCCTTCGGACATTTCGACACAACCAAACCCCACACGTTACAGGGAGGAACCGGTTGGAGCGTGCAAATGGCGTTGGAGCAATAAAAACCCGTGTGCGTCTACACAGACCGGTGGTACCAATTCGACTACCCGCAACAGAGATTTGTCCCATGTCACCCGCCCTACCTACACCCCCAAAACACTACCATCGTGGGAAGCAGACACATCACTCTTCAAATGACACAAGAATTACACAATTTATTTCAGAGAACCATTCAGATGGAAACTAGACCGTTACCGAATTTTTGGTTTCATTAACATTGTAAAAAAAAAACCAAAAAAAACCAAAAAAACAAAACAGAACAATAAAAAACGAGTGTTGTAACAAAAGTCTCATTCTTTTCCTTCTCTCTTCTCTTCGTTCTTATTCGAAATGCTACATTGTTCTTCTTCCTCTTCGACCCTACACTCTTCGCAATTGCACCCTACATCGTAACAAAATTTGACAAAATTCGTAAAGGCGTGCATGACTTGATTCCTCAGGATTAGAAACCGCTTCTCGTCGTCTGTCAGTTCGTTGTTGTCTTCCTCTTCCGTCATGTCGCGGATGTAAGCTTTGGCATAGCGTACCACTCGTCTCAAGGAATCCTCGTCCGCTCGGTGCTGCATAATATCCATCATGTCTTCTAGGTACAAGGCTGCCCATTTGGGATTATCTTCCAGGTCTCCGTTCATGTTGTTCATTCGTTCGTCTCTCCTACCACTGAGTAACGTGTCCCTTCGAAAAAGCCTACCTTCTTATAACCACTACAAACTCGTTACCAGTACCCTTCTAGTAGGACTAGGGGATACTCCCCTCATCCTACACCACGTACTGAGTCCTAATATGGAGGTGCTTCCCAATATGGTGTGATGACGTAGAGCTCGGTATATAAGTATAGTCTCCTTCCCAGTATTCCTCTTTTGCCTCAGTCAACATGGAAGCAGGACCACCAGACTTTGGAAGCTTCGTACAAGACGTGGATGATGAAACTCTACCAGCTGCGGCTAGGAACGAAGAAGGCGAGAATGAATTTGTAGAAGACGTGGCGGACGTCCTATTGAACGAGGTAGGTGAAGCTTTTGACCGTCAATTTTCCTATCAATCTCAACTGGGAGGCGCAGCCCTTTCCTCTTCCGCTCCTCCCGGTTCTTTCGAATTTCTTTTGGATCCCTTTGTGCATCGCAGAAGTGAACGCATGGGAGTGCGAGAGCGACACTACACCACGCGTCTGAGACAACGCGGTGCGTTCATTCCTTCCCAGCACGTACCTTCCACACCTGCGACAACAACTCGGACTACTGCAGTGCCTGTCTCCAGACTGGATGTCCGGATTACACCGAGGCCCGATGCCGAAGTCTTCCGGCGATGCAGACTTGCGATTCATGTAGACAGACATTCTATGGGACAGCGTGTCTCACCAATCACGTGTCTAAGACACAGAGTGGGAAGACCGCGGATCGCCAGCAACTGAGCGTCTGTACGAGTTGTAGGAAGTGTGGCAACTGTCGCAAACTCCTTGTGGGTCGCAAACAGCAACAAGAACACCGGAGTGGCTACGTCACGTGTCCTTCGTGTCACCATTACGTCGAAGCCTTGTCGCATCGGTGCTTCATTCAAGTGGCTAAGACTCCCGAGGAAGAACGGGCGGAACGTCGCGCCAAACGAAGACCTGGTCGTCTTCTGCGTGGTGCTGCTGCCAGCTTGGCCACCGTGCACTCCAACGAGGACGATATGCCCTCCACTTCTCTTCTTCCTTCACCTCCTGCGGACGGTGTCGACCTCAATGACGAAAAACCTCCGTTACACGTATTCTTCGACGTGGAGGCCATGCAGGACACGGGACGTCACGTTCCGAATCTTCTCGTGGCCAAAAACCGAGAACGACGAGCGTCCAGTCCGCTTCCGGGGAGACTCGTGCATGCACGACTTCTTGGAGTGGCTGGACACGTTGACGGAGGAGGACAGCCGAGAGGGGAAGGTGTTGGCCCACAACTTCCAAGGGTACGACGGTTACTTTGTCGTCGAAGAGTACCATCGTCAACACCGCATCCTCCAGCAGTTGAGGAACGGTGCCAAGCTGTTGCAGGTCACCTTTGATCGCATCACCTTTATAGATTCTCTCTCCTTCTTCCAAATGCCGCTCTCGGCCTTTCCCAAGACGTTCGGTCTCACCGAACTCAAGAAGGGGTATTTTCCGCATCTCTTCAACACCCTTTCTAATCAATCCTACGTTGGACGCATTCCTGACACTTCCTACTCCATGCCAGACGTCATGTCTGTATCTGCGCGACGGGACTTTGAGGCGTGGCATACTCGACAACGTTTGGCCAACGTCATCTATGACTTCCAAAAGGAGTTGACTGAATACCGCGAGTCTGACGTCAAACTCCTCAAGCAGGGGTGTCTCTCCTTCAAGTCCGTATTCAAGCCTCTGGCTCGCTTCAATCCCTTTTCCCACATCACCATCGCCTCTGCTTGCAATCGGGATCTTCGTCAGAACCACATGGAAGCTGACACGATTACCAACGAACCGCTCCACGGGTGGCGCTTGAACACCAATCATTCTCGCGTCGCCCTGGAATGGCTCCACTGGCAACAGCACCAGTTACCAGATGAAGACGATTACATCCGACATGCGGGCAATTCTGGCGAGTACCGGATTCCCCATTCCCGGTACACAGTATACGGATACCATGAGAAAACCGACACTGTCTATGAGTTCCAAGGCTGCTTTTGGCATGGTTGTCCGGTCTGCTATTCCAATCGCACCGAATCCCATCGCTGCCTCGACGATAGGTGCTGCGTAATCGAAGTTTCAGGGTAGTCGAAATTTGGAAGTGTCAATGGGAAAAACTGAAACGAGAACGTGAAGATGTTTGTGCGTTCGTTGATGCCCTAAATCTCTCGGCTCCTCTAAATCCTCGGGATGCGTTCTTCGGAGGTCGTACGAACGCCTTACGACTCTACCACAAGGTAGACGAGACTCGCGGGGAAAAGATTCATTACTTTGATTTCATGTCTCTGTACCCGTGGGTCAACAAGAACGGTAAGTACCCTCTGGGACATCCCGAGATTATCTCTCAACCCGGTCATACAGACCTTTCTCGTTACTTCGGCTTAGCGAAATTCCATTGCTTCCACCCCATGGTCTCTTCCATCCCGTGCTACCTTACCGTCATGCCGGCAAACTCACCTTTCCGCTCTGTACCTCCTGCGTGGCCGAGGAAATGTCCAAACCCTTTCTGGAGCGTACTCCCGTCTGTACTCACACGGATTCGGAACGCTAACTCGTAGGGACCTGGTGCGCACCAGAACTCCTCAAGGCTATTGAGAAGGGATACACAGTCGTCTGCGTACACAAAGTGTGGCATTTCCCAACCACTCGCAGAGGGCTCTTCAAAGACTACGTGAACACGTGGCTCAAGATCAAGGAAGAGGCCAGCGGGTGGCCGAGTCACGTGGGCGACGATCCCCTGAAACGTCAACGACACTTGGCTGATTACAGAGACAAAGAGGGGATCGAATTGGACCTGGAAAAGATCGAGAAAAATCCCGGACTGCGTACGCTGGCCAAGATGATGTTAAACTCCATGTGGGGTAAATTTGGTCAGTGTACCAACAAGACACAAGTCCGGGAATTTGATGACCCCAAAAAATTTTCCACATTCTGTAATAGTGACACCGTCCAAATCAAGTATGTTGGTATACATTCAGATGAGCGGGTGGAAGTACAATACACTTTAGAAGAGGAAGACGAATCCATCTCGCCCAACCTGAACATATTCGTGGCCTGTTTCACGACCTGTTGGGCTCGTCTAAAACTCTATGACGCTCTCGACATCTTACAAGAGCGAGTACTCTACAAAGACACGGACTCAGTCGTGTTCCTTTCTGCCCGAATGCCCGAGCCACCACTGGGAGATTATCTGGGGGACTTTAAGGACGAATTGCCCCCAGACGATTATATAGTGGAATTTTCCTATGGTACAAGACCCATAAAGGTAAAGAGGACTGTAAAGTTCGGGGCATCACGCTCAATAGTCTGGGGCAGAGACATGTCAATTTTGAAATCCTCAAAAATAGCGTGCTAGAAGACTTAACTTCCCCACTGGAGTCTGGCGAGGCGCGCGTCACCGCCGTACCCATACCATACAAAATCGTGAGGAACGCCCAAGAATACCAATTGTCCACCACGGCCCAACAAAAAAAAAAAAAGTTGGTATACAACAAGCGCGTGGTGAATCCTCACACGTTCCAAACCTTCCCGTATGGGTATGAGCAGTGGACGGAAGAGGACGCGCACGTGTCTGAACTGCTCACTTCTCTCTAATTCTTATTCTGACGGTCACCTAGCTTCATCTCACCTCTTTTTCCAAAAAAAAGAAACAAAAAACAAAAAAACAAAAAAAAACAAAAAAAAATTGTAAATAGTGTAAATAGTCCCAGCGACAATGAGTCGAGTTGACTACTCAATGATACCCACCCGCATCTTTCGTAGCAATCAGGGAATCAAAACACAAGTCGAAGGTAACCAACCCCTCGAGGCGTGCCCCATTGTCACGGGAGATACGGGTTTAATGCTCTCACACGAGAGGGGGACTGCAAAGTCATTTTTAAGAAATACGCATGCGCATTTTTTTAGGTTACCACATGGATCGGAAAGATCGAAACGTGACATATATATATTCATTCGAACCCAGTTTGTCAGGGTGATAGTGATGACGTCATAGGATCAAAAAGTCAATACTCCTAACTAGAATTGATGACGTCATAGGTCAGGTTACTATGGTGATAATGATGACGTCATAGGATCTAAAAGTCAGTACTCCTCACTAGAACTGATGACGTCATAAGTCAGGTTGTTATGGTAATATGGATGACGTCTCACTAGAATTGATGACGTCATCCTTTAGGTCATAGGTCAGGTTGAGAGAATTCGAAAAAATCAGCCCTGAGTGAGCGGATACCACTACTCATTAACATGTGTTCCCTTGTTTTCTGTAAAATTGCCCTGTTTCCAGCGTTATTGCAACGGGAAAAGATGTTTTGCAAGGCTGCAGCGAGTCACGCTGATTTTTACTTGATTTTACTTAAAACAACGTTTTTGCTTGTTTTTGGCTAGGTTCTGCTGTAATCAGCATCATCTTTTTGAGCAGAACGTTTTCCTCTTTGTTCGTTACCAAACTACACTTTTGACGCTCTATATTACCGAAAGAATGTTTTGTTTTGTTGGCAACTAAATTAAGTTACTTCGAACCCTATGTCAAAAAAAAAAAAGGCGTTTTCCCTTTCTGTGTTTAAAATACGCTGCGTGTAGCTTTATTGCAGGAGAAACACGTTTTGCTTTGTTTGCGGTAAAATTGGGCTGTTTCCAGTGTTATTGCACCGGAAAAGGGTTGTCTGCCAGTTTGCAGCGAGTTACTTTGATTTTACTTGATTTTACTCAAAACAACGTTTTTGTTTGTTTTTTGCTATGGTAAGCTGTTTTCAGCATTATGTTTCTGAGAGCAGGCTTTTCCTTTTTTCCGAGTTAAACTTCGCTTTTGACCCTTTATCATACGGAAAACATGTTTTGGTTTGTTGGCAACGAAATTGGAAGCTTCGAACTTTATGTCAGAAAAAGCAGCGATTTAGTTTTTCGCCAGAAAACACGCTGCCTCAAGCTTCATAATACCGAAAATATGTTTTGGTTAGTTGGCACCAAAATTGGGTTCTTTGAGCTTTATATCGCAAAAAGCAGCGTTTTTGCTTTTTGTTTGCTAAAACACGTTGCACTCACACAACAGTCTGTTTGCCGTAAAGTTGTGTTGTTTCCATGGTTATTGCACGGGAAAAAGGTTTTCTGCCAGTTTGCAGCGAGTCACCCTGCTGTTCTCTTGATTTTACTCAAAACCACGTTTTTTCTTGTGATTGGCTAAGTGACAACGGTTTTGCTAGTTTTTGGCTAGGTTACGTTGTTCTCAGCATCATCTTTGTGAGAAGAGCCTCAATAGCGTTTTCCCTTTTTAATTGCTAGAATACGCTGTTTTCAGCTTTATTGCACTAAAAACATGTTCTTGCTTTGGTTACCGTCAAATTGGGCTTTTTCCAGCGTTATTGCACTGGTAAATGGATGTCTTTTCCAGTTTTTTGCGAGTGACGCTGATTTTTACTTGAGGGCACTCAGAACAACGTTTTGGCCTGTTTTAGTTAAGTTACCCTGTTTTCAGTATTATCTTTCTGAGAGCAACCATTTTCTCAGTTTTTGTAGGTAAACTACACTTTTGACGCTTTATCTTACCGGAAACATGTCTTGGTTTAGTTGCAGCTAAATTGGAAGCTTCCAGCTTTATGTCAGAAAAAGCAGCCATTTAATGTTTCGTTGGAAAACACGCTGCTTTGAGTTTTATAGCACCGAAAATATCTTTTGGTTAGTTGGCAACGAAATTGAGCTTCTTTGAGCTTTATATCGCAAAAAGCAGCGTTTTTGCTTTTTCTCGTATAGCAATTTGTTATTTCTCGTATAGCTACACAGGGCTTGGTAGATATGCTTTTTCAAATATTTTCGAGAGTATAGGGAGCACTGAGATTGGGCGATAATTGTTCTTGTCATCTTTGCTTCCTTTCCCCTTGTAAATGGGTGTAACTCTGGCGGTTTTCTACACTGAAGGGAAAGAACCTATCAATGCAGTGATTTATCAGCCGACTATGTGGCAAGGAGATTGGAGGGGCAGCTATTTTCGGTATCCTTGCACTAATTCCATCAGATCCTGTAGCCTTGTGGGATGGTATGTGTTTCAGCACCTCCTCAATTTTTTGCGGTGTGATATGTGGGATAGTGAACTGCACCATGTTAATGCCGTTTGTGAGGTCCTCCCGAGGTTTGAAAGCTTTCAACTGGTTTGGGTTACTTTAACTAATTAAGATAAATAGTGCAGTATGTGCAGTTTCATTTTGTTCCCTAGGTTGAGTAATAAACCAGTTGGGCCATTTAAGCTACACTGTGCAGTTTCTGAAGATGAACCTACTAAGCTACTTGTGCATTTTATCCAGTTAAGGTATTTTGACCTAAGAACTATTCCAACAAATTAAAGATATATTGGCCAATTTTTGCAATGTAACTGATTCTGCTAGCTTGACTATTTCACCAGCTGAACCATTTAGGCTAGATTGTGCAGTTTGCACATGTGAACCGTTAAGCTAGTTTGATCATTCGGATGATTTCAAACTAATTAAGATAGAACGCAAGTTCTGCAGTTTGACTGTGTTCGCTAGTTTGACCACTAAATCTGCGCGTCAGTTGGACAATCGCAACAACTGTAACGAATTCAGCTTTATTCTGCATAGTTAAACGAAGTAAGCTACTTGTGCATTTTGTGCAGTTGAGCCATTTAGTCTAACTTGACCATTTGAACTATTTCAACAAATTAAGATAGATTGTGCAATTTGTGGACCTCAATTGTCTTCGCTATCTTGACTATTTTTTAACCAGTTGAACCATTTATGCTAGTTTCTTATTTAACCAAGATAGATAAGTAAGGCAATTTGGGCAGTTCAATTCTCTTCCCTAGATTAGTTGAAACAACTTAAGCTTGCTTTTGCAGTTTGGGCAGATCAATTGATTAAGCTAGTTGTGCATTTTTTTTTTCTCCTTTTTTCGTGTAGAGGGAGACAATTACTGCTTCTCTGTTGTCCTGTAGTACCTCTCCACTCTCCCAGCAGGAAGTGAACAGCGTAGTAAGTCGTTCGGTGATACTTACTCCACCAGCTTTGT
The DNA here is from genome assembly GCF_036669915.1 of Pocillopora verrucosa. Classification (NCBI taxonomy): domain Eukaryota; kingdom Metazoa; phylum Cnidaria; class Anthozoa; order Scleractinia; family Pocilloporidae; genus Pocillopora; species Pocillopora verrucosa. The sequence continues at coordinate 9,610,958 of NC_089324.1, forward strand.
ACACCTCCTCTGGGACTTACACTCTAGCTGAATGACTCAGTTAAGTTGTTCACTTCCTGCTGAAAGAGTGAAGTGGTACCACAGGACATCAGAGATGCAATTATTGTCTCCCTCTAAATTAAGAAATGTAACAAATTCGACTGTTCCAACTCTAGAGGCATCAACCTCCTCTTGGCGTTCAAGTTGCCCATAATGATGAGGTTGTCCCTTCTGTCCGCTTCCCAGAGGAGGGACCTTTAACTTGCTGTAGATGGCCTCTTCGATAGTGGGATCTGCCATAAGTGTGACAGCGTACACACTGATGATGGTGGTGAACTGATATTTCTGGAGGGTGCGGAAGAGGTACATAAGGCAGTTCGAGTGTTTTACAGTGTGTACTTGACAATCTGTGCTCCGTGCTCCATAACTGATCCTTGCTCCGGAAAGTGCACCTCACTAAGAGGAGCAATGTCGATGTCTAGTCGGGCTAGTTCCCGAGTAAGTTAAAACTTCTTGTCTATGATCTTCACTTCTTTTCCTGTTTCTAAATGCTTGTGTGGGATATCTGTTGGCCGCAGCTAGCCAGCCAGGTAGAGTTTAAGAGGAATTGGGCTTGAGCCACCCTTTCTAGGCTGCCTCCGAGTGCAGCAAGCAGTGCTATCTCTAAGTAGGGCTGCTTGGTCCCTCAGGGTCCTGCCGAATCCTGTTGTCCTCTCCTCAACAGGAAAGCGACGAATACCCTGAGCAGCCTACATGAGTGTCCAGAGTTGCGACTAAGCACGTCTAATACTTGTGTTTTTGCTCTTTCTCCATGGCTGTAGGAGTTTTCTTCCCGCCTGCGCTTACTAGGTTTAGAGTGGGGGTTAGGATGCGCAGGCTGACTCCCCTCTTTTGGCCAGGGAAAAAGCTTTACATTGGGTGAGGTGACTGAGACAGCTGTAGCCTTTTACATAAGAGTGTCCATCTCCTAGCCTTTGGCTCATAAAATATTTCTGGGAGACACAGGGTGTCGCTCTCATTTGCCTTCACAGCTGATGGGAGCTGTCCTCATCCGCCCATTCTGTCATCGGAGCTTGGTTGCCGTACTTGTGGTGGCTCTTCACACGTCAAGCCTGACTAGCACACCAGCAGGAGGGTGGAATCTCGTTGCACACCTGGCTTTTTTAACTTTGTTGTCCATTCTTGTGTTAGGATAGGTGTCTGTCGTAGTCACGTAGTTCACTTTTCTGTAATCTGTGCACACACGATAACTTCTGTCTGGCTTGGGAACAAGTAGACATGGAAAACTCCAACTACTGCAGCTTGGTCCAACAAGGTCGTTCTCTGACAAATATTTTATTTCAATTGTGAGATGTTGTTGCTTACTTGTATTTACCCTGTATGGATGTTGTTTTACCGGAGGAGCATCACGGACATCCAAATCATGAGAAATCTCACCTGTCCTGGAAGGTACGTCAGAGAACAGGTTTTCATACTCTTGCAGTAGCTTCTTCAGGTCCTGCCTCAGTGGGACGAGGATGACTACTCCTAAGTTTACCAATTAGGCCCTGGCTGTTCGAATGCCGGATAACGCTATCCGCTGGATAAATCAGTATCCAGTGAATTGCAGAGTAGATTTCGTCAAAGTTATCCACTGGAGAGCAATTTATCCGTCGGCCAATTTATCCGTTCACCCTTGATACAACTGGACCCAGTTCTTTGGGCTCAGAAACAACTCCATTAAAACCTGCAACCTGTTTAACTAAATTACTACTTCCACCCAAATAAGGCTTTAGCATGTTTACATGCTATAACTGTGACTGCTTACGCTCATCTGGAATGCCTATGATATATTTAAGGTCATCTAACATCTTCTTAATAACGTAAGGACCAAAAAATCTAGAATTATGAGTGTTTCCAGACACTAGGAACAATGGATGAACCGTGATTCCAAGCTCATGCATGACTCGTTAAAATATGTCAGACATAAAACTGGAATCTTGGATAGAACCTGGAAGACCTATCAGTGTAAAGAACTTGGATAAAGCTCTTTCTATAGCCTTTGCTTTGATAATATTCTCAAGGGCACGGCTTCAGGAAATCTGGCGGACACACACATGATGGTCAACAAATACTGGTTTCCAGACCGCGTCTTGGCTAATGGCACTACACGATCATCAACGATTCTGCTGAATGGCTCTTGAGTGGCTGGTAGTGGCTGTAACGACGCTTTTGGAATGGTCTGGCTCGGTTTCCCAACCACCTGGCAGGGGTGACACGACTTGCAGAATTCCGGTACATCTTATCCTAGTTTAGGCCAGTAATAATTGTTTAAGATCTTCCGGTAGGTTTTTTTGACGCAGAGGTTGTCAGCCAAAGGGGTCTCTGCGCTTTGCTTAAAATCTCCGGTCCTTAGGTGTTTGAGACAAAAACCTGGTACCTGACAGCCCACTCATGTTAGGCGGGAACATCAGGTGGTCTCCATTTTCGTAAAGTAGCAGGTGGGGTAAAACGTCTTGAAAATTTGGGTAAAACTTCCGAATGTTCATGTTGTTCTGCAATGAGCTGAGAGGTTGACATCTTTTCAAGCTGTTTCAGTAAACTTTTCCTAGAAAGGATTTGTACTGGCTCAGAAACAGAGGAATTCGGTTGCTCTACCGTTAACGACTTGGCTGATGACAGTGTCCGCTAATGTTACTTCTTCGTCATGTTATTCTTTCTTCTTACTCCTGGCTCGTATCATTACACATGCTGGGTACAGATTGGATCTGGAGACTCTTCTGAACTGGGCTTCTTGGTGACATTAGCATTAACACCTACTTTGTCTCCTGCAAGGTCGTTTCCTGGGAATATGGTGCACTCCCTCAAATGATAACATAGGCTGTATTCCAACTTTCACAAGCCCAGACACAAGATCTGATGTTAGGTAAACTGTATGAAGTGGCCCCGAGGGATACCCGGAACTGATTCCTCTGATTGCTTCATGCTGTAATGCCAGTCTCTCTTTCTGCAGCCTTTCTGATGCGGGAGTGTATGGCCGGATGCCCTATCCTTTTGGAGAGAGAATTTCGGTGAGCTATTGCGGTAAGTATTGCCGCATTTTTTTCTGGTTTTCTTTTTTGTGGTGTTTTATGTCAGCATATTTCCTTTGAGCTTTGTTGCCTGTTTGGTCACCCATCCCATTTTGGGCTCAGTTACCCTCGTGCTTCCGCCCTTTGGGGTGTGACTCTTAGGGGTTCTGTTTCCCCTTTTTTCCTGTTTTTTCTCCTTTTTTGGATAAGCTGTTTGGTCTTAACATTGACGTCCACGTTGCTCTTTTTCCTGCTGGCACGTTGGATGTGGATATTGTTCGATATATTAAATCGTAATTAAATGCTGAGTCTAAACCTAAGGTCGTGTTATCTGAGTGTGCTCTAACCGTGTCGCAAAGGTAAATTTTGAAAAGGGTGGTGAGGACTCTCAGGCTTTCTTTGAAGAGCAGGGTTATGTGATCTTAAATGGTGGGGACTGTGAACAAGGGTAGATGCCGGTGCTGTAAGGAGGTGGGGCACTTACTCAGTGAATGTTGTCAACTGTGGGGGAACCTCCATGCCCGGGAGGGTCCAGCTCCGGACTGTGTTTCCGCTCAGGTCGAGACTCCTTTGGGTGGCGGGGACCCTTTTGAGGTGGGCCCAGTGGATCCAGATAATGTTGGCTCCTCTGATTGAGCTGATAATTTAAGCAATGCATCTGATAGTAATTGCAATGGTAATGTAAATAATGCTAGTAATATTGCTGCAATAAATATGTTAAGCAGCAACACATGTAATGCTTGTAATGCCTCACTAGATAACTTAAGCGATGACATAGGTAATTCTAGGTATGCTGTGGTAATTATGCCAAATAATCAAAGCGTGGAAATTGGTGAATTAGTTAATAGTGTAAATGACAGTTCAACCGTTGGCGATAATGATCGTGCTCTTGGGGACCCCTGGCCCCCTGACATTGAGATGTCCTATGCCTTAGCCTACAGAAGCGGCCCTCCGAGGTGCTTTCAGATGATCTGCTCAGTTCTGGGTCCATGTCATTGTTGTCACTGCCTTCCCCAGTCCCTAAGTCCGTTAAAAGGAGGTTCAGTGCCTCTGATTTCAACGACTTCAACCAATCAAGATAGACTGTGTAAGTTTCCCAGTTTAAGTTTGTTTGCTAGATTGACTACCAAAGCAGTTCAACCAAATCAGCTACATTGTGGGGATTTCTAATGCATCCTGTGCGGTAAGACCACTTCAGGAATTTTGACTTGTTGAGCTCCGTCAACGAATCGAGACTGCAATTTTTGACGTGAGTTTCACCGTATTCGCTGGTTTGATTTTTAGCCAGTCAAATAAGTTCAGTAAGTTTAAATATTTCAACTACCTAAAGCAATTCAGTTTAATTTTGCAGTTTATCAGATATATTGTGCAACTTGTGCAGTTTTACTGCTTTTGCCAGTTTGACTATTTAACCGGTAAAACCATTTGAGCTGCATCGTGCAGTTTCTGCAGTTGATCCAATTGAGCTATTTATGCCTTTTGTCGAGCTAAATCATTAAAGCTAGTTTGACTATTTGATCTACTTGAACCAACTTAAATAGATAAAGGAAATGAACGTACTAGCGCACTAAACAAATAAAGAACGAGCCGCGATGAGTTGCCCGTACCAAGTACTACGGTTCTAACGTACTAAGCAAATAAACCTGCTGTGGTGAGTGTCTGTACCGAGCACTACGGTACTAACGTACCAGCGCACTAAAGAAATCAGGAAAATGCCGTGAGGAGTTGTCCTTATCGAGTACTACGCTACTAACGCAGTAAGCAAATAAACATGCCGTGGTGAGTGTCTGTATGGAGTACTACGGTACTAACATACTAGGGCACTAAACAAATGAAGAACAAGCTGTGATGAGCTGTCCGTACCAAGTACTACAGCACTAACGTATTAAGGCACTAAACAAATGAATAATAAGCCGTCATGAGTTGTCCGTATCAAGTACTACAGTACTTACGTACTAAGACACTAAAAAAAAAAAAAATGAAGAATAAGCCGTGATGAGTTGTCTGCACTAAGTACTACAGTACTAACGTACAAGTGCACTAAAGAGATGAGGAACAAGCCGTGATAAGTTGTCTGTACCATTTACTACAGTACTAACCTACTAGCGCACTAAACAAATGAGGAACAAGCCGTGATGAGTTGTCTCTACGGTACTAACGTACTAAGCAAATAAACATGCCATGGCGAGTGTCTGTACCAAGCACTACGTTACTAACGTACTAACGCACTTAACGAATAAAGAACAAGCCGTGATGAGTGGTCCGTGCCGAATACTACGGTACTCACGTACTAAGCAAATAAACATCCCTTGGTGAGTGTCTCTACCGCGTACTACGGTACTAACGTACTAAGGCACTAAACAAATGAAGAACAAGCTGTGATGAGTTTTCTGTACCAAGTACTGCAGTATTAGTTTACTAGCATACTAAACAAATGAAGAACAAGCTGTGTTGAGTTGTCCGTATCAAGTACCACGGTGCTAACGTACTAAGCAAATAAACATGCCACGGTGAGTGTCTCTACCGCGTACTACGGTACTAACGTACTAAGGCACTAAACAAATGAAGAACAAGCTGTGATGAGTTTTCTGTACCAAGTACTACACTATTAGTTTACTAGCACACTAGACAAATTAAGAACAAGCAGTGATGAGCTGTCCGTCCCGAGAACTACGGTACTAACGTACTAAGCAAATAAAGATGCCGTTGTTAGCGTCTTTACCGGGTACTACGATGCTAGCGTACAAGGGCACTAAACAAATGTAGAACAGGCCGTGATAAGTTGTTCGCACTAAGTACAACAGTACTAACGTACCAGCCCAATAAACAAAGGTAGAACAACCTGTGATGAGTTGTCTGTACCAAGTACTACAGTACTAACGTCCTAGCGCACTAAACAAATGAACAACAAGCCGTGAGGAGTTCTCCGTGTCGAGTACTACGGCGCTAACATACTAAGCAAATAAACATGTCATGGTGAGTGTCTGTATCGAGTACTACGTTACTAACGTACTAACGCGCTAAACGAACGAAGAACAAGCCGCGATGAGTTTTCCGTGCCGAGTACTACGGGACTAACGTACTAAGGAACTAACAAGCCGTGATGAGTTTTCCGGACCAAGTACTTCAGTACTAACGTAGTAGCACGCTAAACAAATGAAGAAAAAACCGCGATGAGTTGTCTATACCACGTACTACATTACTAACGTACTAGCCTACTAAACAAATGAAGAACAAGCCCTGATTAGTTGTCTGTACCCAGTACTACAGTAGGAATGTGCTATCGCACTAAAGAAATGAAGAACAAGCCGTGATGATTTGTCCGTATCGAGTACTACAGTACTAACCTACTAAGCAAATAAACATGCCGTGGTTAGTGTTTGTACCGAGTACTACGGTACTAACGTGCTAAGGCACTAAAAAAATGAAGAACCAGCCGTGATGAGTTGTCCGTACCATGTACATCAGTACAAGCGTAGTAGCGCACTAAACAAATAAAGAAAAGACCGCGAGGAGTTGTCTATACCAAGTACTACAGTACTAACGTACTTACCCACTAAACCAATTAAAAACCGAGCCGTGATGAGTTGTCTGTACCAAGTACGGCAGTAGTAGTGTACTGGCACACTAAACAAATGAAGAACAAGCCGTGAAGAGTTGTCCGTATCGAGTGCTACGGTACTAACGCACTAAGCAAATAAACGCCGTGGTGAGTGTCTGTATCGAGTACTACGGTACTGACGTACTAGGGCACTAGACAAATGAGGAACAAACCCTGATGAGTTGTCCGTACCAAGTACTACAATACTAACGTACTAGCGCACTAAATAAATGAAGAACAAACTGTGATGAGTTGTCTGTACCAAGTACTACAGTACTAAAGAATTAGCGCACTAAACAAATGAAGAACAAGCCGTGATGAGTTGTCCGTATTGAGTACTACGGTGCTAACGTACTAAGCAAATGAACATGCCAGCGAAAGTGTCTGTACCGAGTGCTACGTCACTTACGGACTAAGACACTAAACGTAAGAAGAACAAGCCGTGATGTGTTGTCCGGGCCGAGTACTACGGTACTAGCGTACTAATTAAATAAACATGCCGTGGTGAGTGTCTGTGCCGAGTACTACGGTGGTAACGTACTAAGGCATTAGATGAGCCGTGATGAGTTTTCTGTACCAAGTACTTCAGTACTAACGTACTAGCGCCCTAAAAAAATGAAGAAAAAGCCGCGATGAGTTGAGTCTATGCCAAGTAATACAGCATCAACGTACTAGCCCACTAAACAGATGAAGAACAAGCCGTGATAAGTTGTCCGTCCCGAGTACTGCGGTACTAACGTACTAGGAGAATAAACATGCCGTTGTTAGCGTCTGTACCGAGTACTACGGTACTAATACACTAAACAAATAAACATGCCGGGGTGAGTGTGTTCGATACTTGTAGAGTACGAACTGATATTGCGATATGAAGTCCGGGTAAACGCTCTTGAAGCGTCTAATTCAACAAGTAGGTCGTCTCAGTTTGTGTAACAAAGAGCGATATGAGAAGTAGAACGCTATTCATTCCGGAATAAAAAAACTTTGGATGTAATATAATTACGAATAAAGCATCCGATGGGTTGTAGTATTAGCTTGGATTGGATAAAAAATAATCATGCATGATTTAATAGAAAAATTCAGCATAATATGTTATTGAAAACCCCCCCGTCTTTTGCCACCCTCACCCACACACACACACACTCAGCCCGAACCCTATGCTGCCGCATGCAATATCCTGTACAAAAAGTAAACTCCATTTCCCACCTGATAGGCAATCAGTAAACTTGGTACCTTTCGTGAAAAAACCTCATTATACGCCTCCAAGAACCCATTGAATGAGACCCAACAGTGGTTTCTATGAAAAAAGATGAGATCAAAGGATCTTAGTTTTTGCCTCAAATAATCATTTCAATCAAGTACATGAAACTGGTTACTCAAGTTTAGGGGAACGTGTATCTTCAATGGAACAACACTTACCCAGGGCTTGGTATCCACCTGTAGAAATCAAGATCCATATAGGACACGTTGCTTTCTCAGTGAAAGGCGACTGAATAGTTTTTGGATAAATATGTGTTCCACTTTCGTCAGTGAAGTACCCAATGTCATATGTAGTTTTACATTCCTGCACTCAACCACGAACAATTGCTTTCGTAGGGCTGTTGTGTATTTGAAGGCACTCTTCACATTTCGAACAAGAGTCCACTGGTGGAGTGATGGACTTGTTGAAATGACAGCCGTTATCGCAGGCAAGAGACCATAAAATGTCTCCTAGAGCGCTGGAGGAGGATGAAAGCAAAGGTTATAGGCAGAGCTAAATCCTAGTTTTTTACACTGATAAGTCTTCCAAGTTCTATCCAGTCTGACCAAAGTTCCAATTTTTAGGTCTGGCGTACTTCAACAAGTCGTGCGCAAGCTTGGAATCACACAGTAGAACGCACTGTATAGGTCATCACTAAAGAACATGATGACTATCTACTCTTTTGAAACAGAGAAACCTTGAGACGAGGGTATTGTAACGTAGTCAGACAACACAACGATTTTGATTTAACCGAAAGTTGACCTTTTTTAAAAAAAAAAACCTAACATAACACCTGTGCATGCATCCGGGATATCAGCTGTTATTGTACTGTGTAAGCCCGTAGAGGCTATTGTGGCATCGTTATATCTTCCTTCGTTGAATAAACAGACGGCGCATGTGGAGGATTTGCAAAGAGTAGCTGATTCGGATCAATTGGTTATAATAGTCAGGTTAGCTCGTACCGTTCATTTGCACAAAGTAGCGATGTGTCGAAATGGTCAAATTATTACCAGAAATGACCAAATTAGCTATCGCTTTTCTAGACGTAGTGCACAGAGTAGCTTCATTGGATCAACTGGTTATAAGAGTCAAGTTAGCTCGCCAGATTCTTGTGAACAAAATGCACAAGGTAATTTGCCTTAACTGGTTAAAATCCTTCTAACTGACGTCAGTTTTAGCTTTATCTAGATGAAAACGCTTCTTGTTTGCCACTAGATCACACCGTTTTAAGCTTGATCGTACAAAAAAACTTGTTTTCACTTATTTGCGGCTAAATGATACCAGTTTTAGCTTTGTCTCACTGAGATTTAAGTTTTAAGCTTCCATGCATTTAAATTTGGTCTCTTGTGCTTGTTTTCCACTGAATTATCTTGTCTCTTCCTTTATCGCACCGGTAAAGATTTTCCCCTTGTTTGCAGCTAATCACGTGATTTGACCTAATCTCACTATAAACAGGATTTTATCGCCTTTCCTACTAAATTACGCTGTTTCAACCTTGATTGTATTGAAAACATGCCAATTCGCTTGTGACTAATTTTCACTGATTTAAGCTTTAAGGCACGGAGAACAGTTTTCGATTGTTTGCAGTCAGATGAATTTTTTTTTAGCTTTATCTCCTAGTGCTAAATATGTTTTAGGTATTTTGCGGCTAATTTACAGAGTACCAAACTGTTTATCTGCATTTATAGAAGAGCAAAAATTTTTCAACTTGGTTTTACTGGATAAGACGGTTAAACTAGCTAAAACTGTTCGTGGAAATAAATGTAAAAGTAGCTTAATTAGTTCAACTCGTTAGATTGGTCAAAAAAAGCAAAAACATCTGGCCAAAATGCACAAAGCAGCTGAGTTGTTTAAACTATTTGAATTGCTCAAATAAGCTCACAGGATACATTTGGACGAGGGGCACTTACTAAATGAGTCGGTTCAAGTGGTTAGGAAGATCAACCTAGCTGTCACAGTCGAAGTGGACAAAATACACGAATTGGCCGAAACGCTTGAACTCGTTATATGGCCAGAATCGCTGAAAATGTTTCAAATGAACAGAACCGTTGAAATAAACAAAAACCAACTTAAACAATTGAACTCGTTAAAATGGTCAAACTAACTTGAATAATTCGACTGGCTAAAATAATCGCTGAAATGCCTGAACTGGACAATATGCACCAAACTAGGGGAATTAGTTTTATTTATTAAAATGCTTAAACTAGCAAAGGGAATTAACCTACATAAAACTGCACAAACTAGCTAATTAAGTTCAACTGGTTAAAATGTGACCCTCTACGGGGCTTCAGAAAACTAGGTAAACGCGCACACATTGCACGCTATAACACGCTCACACGCTAATTGCATGACGCACCTACGGTGCAGATATGCGCTTGAAAACAATTGATTTTAGATAGCGTGTTGTAGCCATAGGTTGTTTCTGGCTGACACGGTAGAGGCTTGCTTCTAGAACACGCTAGATTTGTTTGTTAAGGTGCTAGCTTATTTTGTACAATCCAGCTTACCCTGTTATTTGCGTTTGTCAGCTTCTTAATAAATTATTGTGAGAATGGTGTTTGTATAGTATACTTCTTACGGAATATAAGCGAAATCTGGTAGTTGTTTTAAAAAAAGGAAACATTCACGGAAAATCACAGCTCTTTCCCTCAGGATTTTTTATTTTATTCTATTTTTACAAGGAATTCAGTGAGCACGACGTGTTTCATAAGTTCCAGAGGAGCTCAGTTTGAGCACGTGCATTACTTCTATTAAACAATCTTTATCTTGCAAAATAGAAATCCTTATCGCTTTACGAAGTTAACGAGCCGAATCTTTGTGAATCCTTTGGCAACAGATATCCGGCTCAATGTTCCCACCCTAGTTAGCCGGCGCAAAACGAGGGTTTCTCAGCGAAGCCGCATATTATTTACTGTATGCAGATCTTGGCATTTTAGGAGCTCTTAGTCTTTAGCACTAAACCTTGCCAAGCGCAAGTTCAACGCAAACATACTTAAACTTAAAATTGTCAAAAGTATTAACGAGTCTCTTAGTTCGCAAACTGAGAAAACTTTAAAGTTTCAAACTCCTCTGGACCTTGTGCGTCTAGCCATCTGCTTTGGTTTCCCTAGTTACGTCATTTACACCAGAAAACATTTGCACCCACAAAGGAACAAACAAACGCTTCGTAATACTTCATTATCAAGTTTCAAAATGCAATTTCAAAGACGTGAATTCTCATACTTCCTGAACTGCGAAAAAGTATCTCTAGAAGACTATTTTAGCGCCAGAGCAGCAGAGGAGGAAGATGATCAACTGTACGACTACAGTTAAGACAGTAGCGGTGAAACTGATCAGGAAATTGACTCTGATGTTGACTTTGACTTTTTGGAGTGTGATTTATGTGAGCGATAAAAAGTGCAGGCATTTCCGGCAAAAACATCTGGATTTGCTCATCGAAATAACGGAGATCCAAGAAGCTCTGCCACTAAAATTTAAGACATCGTCGATTGCCGAAACAAGTGTGCGGAATGTTCCTCTACTGAACTCGATCTGGTAATTTTGGATGTAATCCACAGTGCCATCAACTGTGACCACGTCAGTTACTTATGAAGAGCTGAAAAAACGAGGAAGTTAACAAGGATGTCTTTCTATTTCCACAGCCACTGAATCTGCATGAAAACTCGGAGGAAGAAAAATTTTTGTTTGTTTGTTACTAAAGTGGGCTGCTTTAAGCTTTATCTAAAAAGAAAATCACCAATTTTTTCCTCTCCTAAAATACGCTCGTTTTACCTTTATCGAGCCTTAAGCAAATTTTACTTTGTTTGCCGCCAAATAGCGCTCTTTCCAGCGTCATTTCACCGAAAAAAGGTTTTCTGCTACTTTGCAGCGAAACACCTTAATATTTCTCTGATATCCTTAAACGTTTTTTCTTTTTTCAGGTAAATAACGCTCTTTTCAAGGTCAGATTTTTAAGAAAAACGTTTTCGCCTTTTTGTAACTAAACTGCGCTTTTTTCAGTGTTATCGCACCGAATACATGTTTTGCTTTGTTTTTTTTCTAACAAAATGGGGTTGTTATTAGTGTTATTTTGCCTTGTTTGCCGAAGAATTGCGCTGCTCTCAGCGTTATTGCACTGAAAAAAAATGATTTCTGCCAGATTGCAGCAAGTCTGCCGGACTTTGACTTGGTGTCACTCAAAACGATGTTTTTACCTTTTTTTTTTTCTAAAGTACGCTGTCCTAGGCTTTGTCTTTTTGAGAGCGTTTTTGCTTTTTTTCTAACTGAACTATACCTTTTTATCAGGTTTATTGCGTCGAAAACCCATTCTCGTTTCTTTGCGGGAAAATTGCGCTCATTCACCGTTATTGGATAGAAAAAAAAAAAAGGTTTTCTCCTTTTTTGTTCCTTAATTACACTGTTTTAAGCGTTTCTGCAGCAGAAAAAGGTGTTTTGCCCGTTTGCAGAAGGTCACGCTCATTTTAGCTTTACTTCACTCGAAACGATGTTAAGTCCAAATTAAGCTCTTTTTTACTTTAATGCACCGGAAGCATGTTTGGTTTGCTCTGCACTCAATTTTGCTGTTTGAAGCATTTTGCACCAGAAACATGTTTTTTTACCTTTGCAACGACAACTGGGCTGTTTTTCGCTTTTTTGAATTTGAGCAACGCTTTCTGCAGTCTTACAGCACCGGAGTCAGTTTTTGCTTGTTTCCAGTTGAAAAACATTTTTTCAACTTTACCTCCTTACAAACAACATGTTTTTAACTACTTTGCGGCTATTTTTCTTTGTTCTGAGAGTACAGGACGAATTTGCTGAATTGAATTAAATGGATGAAATAGTGACACTACCCACAGCACTTCGTGGCAACAAATACGGTAGACGTAGACGTGGACTGGCGGAAGGTAAAGACCGTCAAATATCAATTCCGTATGATTTTTTGGGTTTAAGGTAAAATTTATCTTGTTTTCTAATTTCGATCAAAGCTCTCCGTGTTTTATCATGGCAGATCACGAAAAAAGAAAAAGGGCAAACGAAGAACAACAGAAGCATTCCGAAGTGCAACGGGAAATTGTCCCAGCTTCGATCTCTTTGAGAGGAAAGTAAGCTAATATGATATTTTCAATCGTAGGCTGTACAGTCGTTTCAGAACGTTCAGTTGTCTTCCCAGTAGAAAGCCTAATCACGCGTATAAGCAGACAGTTTAATCAAGGATCGTAACTAGGATTCATGGTTTATTGAGACTGTTTTCAAAAAAACGTGCGAGAATTCTGCTCTCTTGAAAGTACAAAAATTGCTAGAGTATAGTAGGACAATGTAGAATATTGTCGTTTTCAAAAGATATAAATTCAAGTATTTATCAATTTGAAAGTTTTTGTGGGAGTCGTAAACTCCACCTAGTGCGTGCAACAGCTTTAAGAACATGTGCACTAGGGAGCCTTAGTTCTGATTTTTCCTCCTCAGATGTCCTAGTACTAGCCCTAACAGAAACAGCTGATTTGGTGACTCGACAAATTATATATCAAGTACTCTTGCTGGATTCACCAACAAAGGTTTTCATCTGCTCAAACAAGAAGAACCTTCGGTTTTCCATTGTTGAAACACAGAAAGAGGAAATGAGTGGTCATCTAAACTTGCTAGCTAATTTATTGGAAGAACATGGTTCTGACATGCCAAAGACGATAATATTTTGTAACACTTTAGGTAGGAGCCATAGCTATTTATTCAGTGAACTTTTGCATAAAGTTGGAAAAAGTGCCTATTTCCAAGAACTTCTACAGATAAAAAAGACCTACTGATTGAAGTTTTTCATTCCCTGTCTTAGAAGCAAAACAAAGACAAAATATTTCAATCTCTCAGAGAGGATGACCAGAAAAGAATTATAATTACAAGTACTGCTCTCAATATGGGTGTTGACTTCCCTGATATTGGATATGTTGTTAACTGGGGACAAGCAAGAACCTTACTTGATCAACATCAACAGACAGGACGTGCTGGAAGAGATGGGAAGCAGTCACATGTTGTTACCGTATATCATGGACAGCAACTTGCTCATTGTGATGATGATGCTAATGCAAGAGATTTTTAATGACATTCCCAATTTGGATTCAGTCTTTTACTGCTGTTGATTGATTATCAATATGACGATGGTGATGAGTCTCTAGAACTTATATTTCAAGGCCTCGATTCAGACGGTGAATCATCGGTTGATGACGACGAACTTTATTATTTACAAGACTATAAACAATATGTACGCTATTCATGTGTTATGGCATTTTGCCAGAGAAATCGCTCTTTTCAAAAGTCAGTCATTTTATAAACACATGTAATTTTTAAAAGAAAGACGGATCCTGGCGTTAGACAAGCCTGTACAACAACAGAAGGCTGGCGTTAGACAAGCCTGTACGGTGTCGGCAATGCTCTTCAACCATGACCATTGACTGGGTAATGAGGTGCACAACAGAAGATCAGTCACGGGGCATCAGATGGACTGTCTTCTCTACGCTGGAGGACCTAGATTTTGCAGTTGATCTAGCTTTGGTCTCCCATGCTCACCAACACGTGCAGAAGAAGACGACCCGACTCAACACTTACGCACAGTAGGTTGGCCTGAAGATTAGCCAAAAGAAGATAGAAGTGATGCTGCTGAACGTGTCCAACCCTAAACCAGGTCAAGTGAACGGAGAAGATTTGCCAACAACTGAAGAGTTCACTTACCTGGGCAGCACAGGAAGCCATGATGGAGGAGCATGGAGTGACATCAAGAACCGTCTCAACAATGCCAGAAACGCACTCAGAATGCTCAACAACGTGTGGAAGTCCTTTCAGTACAGCACCAAGATCAAGCTGAAGGTCTACAAAAGCTGTGTGATGTCCACCCTACTATACGGCACTGAATACTTGAGGATGACAAAGAGTGAACACCAAGATGTCAGTCTTCCACACAAAGAACCTCGGGGGAATCCTGCAAATGTTTTGGCCTGACACTCTCTCCCACCAACAGCTTCTCGCCCGCTGCAATCAAGGAAGCGTGGAGACCATCATCATGCGAAGGCGATGGAGATGGATTGGGTACGTCAGGAGGAGAGAGCAGGACAATATCACTCGCACAGCCCTTCATTGGACACCTGAAGGAAAGCAGAAGAGGGGAAGACCAAGAAACACCTGGCGCCGATCTGTGGAGGCAGGGCTCAAGACCATGCAACACACGAGGGACTCTATCCAGAAGATGGCCCAGAACTGTCAGATGTGGCGATCCTTGGTAGCCGCCCTACGTGCCACAGGGCATAATGGGCATGACTGACTGGTTCTACCACTTTACAAGTCCATTCAATTAAAATAGTCTGACTGTTTTTAATACTTCAAGAAACTCAGCTAGATTGTGCAGCTTGTGCCACTCATTCATTGAAGTTAATTTGACCATTAAAAGTACTCCAACCGGTTCAAATAGATTGTTCAATTTTTGACTTGACCTTTTACTGTTAAGCAGTTGAAACCATTTCAGCTAGATTGTTCAGATTGTGCAGTTAAGCCAATTAAGCTTATTATGCATTTTTGTCCAATTGAACTAACTTAGGCCTCTTTGATCACGTGAGTCACTTCCACCAATTAAAATAACTTTTGCAATTAATCCAGTTTATTTGTGTTTTAAGCAGTTGAAGCATTTAAGCTAGCTACGTTTCTTGAAGAAATTGGAATTGTCAACTTTTTTGATTGATTCGACTTGTTAAAGAGTCAAACCATGGAAGACAGTTAAACAACTGGACAGATTGCATCATTTTTCTTAATTAGTTGAGGTAGTTGAAATGGTTCAATTGTACACCATGCATAACTAGCTTAAATGGTTCCATTGCGCAAACTGCACAATCTAGTCCAAGTGGTTAAACTAGCTAAGATAGTAGTATACGGTATATTCAGTAGATATCAATGATTTTCTCATGTTATTTTTGCGCGGTAATTTGGCGCTGGCTTTTTGATATAATATATATCATTTCCTGGAATCCATGTGCCATGACAGTTCTTGGAAAATCTTTGATTTTTATCTAATGTATTGGTATACATGGATTATCGGCAAGTATATCCAGATGATAGTAGCTATCATAGTAGTAAAGATGGTGATTATGCATATGATAATCCAAACTATTATTCAGATAGCAATGACAGTTATGATAATAGCTTTAGTGATAGTGATATAGTGAACTGGATGATGATGCATATTCCTTTGATGACTAGAGAATATTTGTACAAAATATTTATAGATAATATTTATTCAAAATATGCAAGATACTTTGACGATGGCAATATTTTAGAAGCAGAAAAGGAATTACATCATATCAAATATAACTCAAGGAAACCAACGATAACCCCTGGTAATATTTTAACACATAATATCTATGTAATATTATAATATAATGTATTGCAGTAAAATGATTCGAATGAAAATGAATATAAAGTAATATCTCACTTCTGTTGGAAACAAATAAGGGAACGATCAGTCATAATAGAAAAATGTCATGAGAAACAGTGCTTGGAAAATAAAGACCATGTGATTGTGTGCACCAATTGTGGGCAAGGAAATAGCTATGAACCAATGAAAGAGTTTTTCATGATATCTTCCATGATAACAAGAGTAAAATAATACTTCAGTCAATATATTTCATGAAATACTATCTTAATAAGGTAACATTTAATCTAACCAAATGTTATGACATAATAATAACCACAAAGAACAAAAATGAGATAATACCAGTCTTTGAAAAGATAAACAATGTATTACCAGAGATCAATGGTAATAGAAAACGGATGATTGATATCGATTTCATTACGATGTTAAATGTGCAAATCAACGTAGATTACATAAAAATAATCTGATCAAAGAAAACCCTACAATCATCACAGCTGCTGAAACAATACTGAAACTGATTAGTAGTGACCACAACAAAATACTTAATAAATAATGAACCACAAGTAAACTACTTCTCGTACTTTTGCTCAAAAACATCAACCAATGAACACGCCTATGATAATATGATCTGCAGTTTTCAATTTGTCTAAACATTTCTCCTTATCAAATGACACTCCTCCTAAAAAGAATCTTAATTTGAGTGTCTTTACATAGGTAATAAAAGCAAATCCACATAATTCGATCTTCTTTTTAAAATCTTTCATTTCACGGTGCGTTTTAATACCAAAGCACTACTAGGTATATAGATTCGTAGTTACCCCTCCAGCCCTAGTACCACCTACTATTAAACAAGATGATGACAAATTGCATGACAGATCTAGTGTCTTGAACCTCTTATAGGCTTTTTTAAAGAACCGAGGCTTCTTATGACAGTATTTGTATAATAATGTTATTTCATTTATTGCGTTTTTGTTCAATGATTTATCTATAGGATTGGATTTTTTAACACTCCGAGGATTTATTTTTTTATCACAGGCTGGGCATTTGTATTGGTCTTTTAAAATGGATTTAAAAATACCAGATATATTAAGAATCATATGACCAGTTGATGTTATGAAAGAGAAATGGGCGCTATTTGATATTAAATCACTAGCTCCAGTCATTAGAAATCTTACTATGTTACTATTATTATGTGAAAGATTATTACAATAAAAATAAATGCTCTTAGTTTTATCATCAAACACTTTGTTTGTAGTAGGATTATCATCATTAACTGCATCTTCTATTTATACTCTTTGGTCATTTTTACTTACCTACTGTGAGGTAATTGAGAGTACCATTAGTTATTTCAGACTTTTTATCCCTCACCCTAAGTGGAACATCGTTCTGATATTCCAAGGTGCCATAGACTATGATACGAATGACTTAATCTAGTGCATGACCCACGCCTGACTTATTCTTCAGTACTAAATCCATCATCAGGTAATTAGGTGTTACATTATCGTACCTGTGCATATGAACCAACGATCTGGTATGATCAGCAGATTTATTAATTTGATACCCAGCAAAGTGTCTTAATACAACTTGTGGCTGATATGTCAACTGAGGATGGTCAATAGATGCAGAGGGGAAGTATAATTCAAATACCACCGTATATTCACCAGTTCCAAGTTCATACATTTCTTGCGCTATCCAAATGGAGTTTCAATTCATAGATTTTTTCTATTGAACTGATGAAAGTCTTGATCAATGAATTTAACTCCTATAATGTCATCTTCCATCATTGAGCTGCCAACTTTTATTCACGGTATATCAAAATGTGTTTTACGAATGTGCACTACCAAGAGACAGATTTAATCTGCCATAAACATACTTCTGATAATTATTAGTCATTAGTTCAAGCCAGTTTGACAATTTTTACCACTTAACCCAGTTCAGCTAAATTGTGCACTTGTTTAACAGTTGAGGCTGGTTTGACCATTTAAACTACCTCAAGCAGTTAAGATAAATTGCGGAATCTGTGCAGTTTCACTGTCTTTGCTGGTTTTACTATTTAACCACTTAAACTAATCAAGTTAGTTTGACTATTTAAACGATCTGAGCCAATTTAGCCGGATTGTGCAGGTTTCAATTACCATTTAAACTACTTCGAGCAATTAGGATTGCTAGGGTATAATCTATCCAACAGAAAAACACCACGATGCCACAAACTCGACTACTTTATTACAAAGCAAGTAACAAGGAGTGACTCCTGAAAGAAGTACAATACTTATCGTTAATAAACTTAATTAAGCTCACCACACTCTGTGTCCTAGCGCACCACTGACGCAATCTTACTGCTGTCTCCAAAGTTCCTTGAAATCGGCAATCTTCCAAAGTAATCCCTCTCGGTAAAGCTTTCAAAACTGTCGTCGCTCCGACATCGACAACTACTAATACTACAGAAGTGAGTCTTTATACATGTTGGCAAAGTGTTCTGGAACCTTTGAGAAGCTTACAAAAAACATATTTTAGTAGTATTACCTAATAAGTGCGTGACTTAATGAAGGTTTGTTTTGCCGTAACAGTGGGCTGTTCCCAGCGTTATTGCAACGGAAAAAGGTTTTCTCCCAGTTTGCAGCGAGTCACGCTGATTTTTACTTGATTTTACTCAACGAAACGTTTTCGTTTCTTTCCGGCTAGGTTACGCTGTTTTCAACAATATGTTTCTGAGAACAGGCTTTTCTTTCTTTCCTACCAAAACTGCGCTTTGGACCTTTTATCTTGCCAAAACCATCTTTTGGTTTGGTTGCAACTAAAGTCACAAAAAGCAGCGATTTAGTTTTTTGCGAGAAAGCACGCTTTTTTAAGTTTCATTCAGACGGAAAAAATATGTTTTGGTTAGTTGACAACGAAATTGGGCTTCTTTGAGCTTTACATCACAAGAAACAGCGTCTTTGCATTTTCGCTCCTAAAAGACGTTCCACTCAACTTTATAGCACTTTGGTTATGTTATATGTTGACAACGAAATTGGGCTTCTTCTTGAGCTTTACATCACAAAAAAAAGCGTCTTTGCATTTTCGTTGCTAAAAGACGTTCCACTCAACTTTATAGCACGAAAAATATGTTTTGGTTTGTTTGGCGTCAAACTGGACTCTTTCCAGCCAGCGAGTGACCTTGATTTTTATGTGATTGCCTTCAAAAGAACGTTTTAGCCTGTCTTTGGCTCAGTTACACTGTCTTCAGTACTATCTTTCTTAGAGCAACCTTTGCCACATTTCCCTACATGAAATACGTTTTTGACGCTCTAACTTATCAAAAATATGCTTTGGTGCGTTTGGAGCGAGTTGGGGATGGTTTGAACTTTGTGTCACATCAAAAGAGCGTTTTTTTGCGTGTGTGTTTACATAAGCTTCTTCCAGCTATATTGCAGGAAAAACATGTTTTGGTTTGTGTGCCGTAGAATTGCACTGTTTCCAACGATATTGCACGGGAAAAAGGTTTCCTGCTAGTTTGCGGTGAGTCACGTAGATTTTTACTTGATTTTAATAAAAGCAACGTTTCTGCTCGTCTTCTGCTAAGTTGCGCTGTTTTCAGCATTATCTTTTTGAGAGCAACCATTTTCTCTGTTTTGTAACTAAACTGCACTTTTGACGCTCTCTCTTAGAGAAGACATGTTTTGTTTTTTTTTTGCAACTAAATTAGAAGCTTCTTATATCACAAAAAGAGATCAATTTGATTTTATGGTTGCAAAATGCCCTGCTTCGACCTTCATAGCACCGAAAACATGTTTTGCTTTGTTAACCAGAACATTGGGTTTCCTTGAGCTATACATCACCAAAAAAAGCGTTTTTGCTTTTTTGTTGCTAAAACACGCTGGAATCAGCTATATAGCATAAAAAGCGTATTTTGGTTTGTTAGCCGAAAAATTGTGTTGTTGCCAGCGTTATTACACCTGAAATAGTTTTTCTTCCAGTTTGCAGCGAGTCACCCTGGTTTTTACTTCATTTTACTCAAAACAACGTTTTTACTTGTGTCTGGCTAAGTGACGGCGTTTTAGAATCCTCTTTCTTGGAACAACCTTTACCTCTGTTTTCGTAACCAAACTACACTTTTGATGCTCCATATTACTGGAAAAATGTTTTGGTTTGTTGGCAACTAAATTAGATTATCTTTGAGCCGTATATCACAAAAACCAGCGTTTTTGCCTTTCTGTGTTTAAAATACTCTGCGTTTAGTTTTATTAGAGGAAAAACATGTTTGGGTTTGTTTGCCGTAAAATGGGGCTGTTTCCAGCGTTATTGCACCGGGAAAAGGTTTTCTGCCAGTTCTCAGCGAGTCATGCTGATTTTTATCTCATTTTGCTCGAAAGAACCTTTTCGTTTGTTTTGGGCTAAGTTACGTTGTTTTCAGCATTATGTTTCTGAGAAGAGGCTTTTCCTTGGCTTCCTACGTAAACTGTGCTTTTGACCCTTTATCTTATCGAAAACATGTTTTGGCGTGTTGGCAATGAAATCGGATGTTTCGAGCATTTTGTTACAAACAAACAGCGATCTCGTTTTTCGTTTCTGAATGCCCTTTTTCGACTCTCATAGTAGCGAAAATACGTTTTTGTATATTGGCAACAAAATCACGCTGCTTTGAGTTTATATCACAAAAAAAAGCGTTTTTGCTTTTTCCTTGCTAAAACACGTTGGACTCAGCTTTATAGCACAAAAAACATGTTTGGCTTGTTTGCTGTAATATTGGGTTGTTTTCAGTCTTATTGCACCAAAAAAAGGTCTTCTTGCAGTATGCAGCGAGTCATCCTGATTTTCACTTGATTTTACTCAAAACAACGGTTTTGCTTTCTTTTGGCTGAGTTACGCTGTCTCAGAATCGTCTTTCTGAGGACAACCTTGTTCTCTGTTTCCGTAACCAAACTACACTTTGGACGCTCTATATTACCGGAAAAATGTTTTGGCTTGTTGGCAACTTAATTAGGTTACCTTGAGCCTTACGTCACAAAAAAGAGCATTTCTACCTTTCTGCGTTTTAAGTACGCTGCGTTTGGCTTTATTGCAGGAAAAACATGTTATGGTTTGTTTGCCGTAAAATTGGGCTGTTTTCTGCCAGTTTGCAGCGAGTCAGTTCGATTTTTACTTGATTTTACTCAAAACAACGTTTCCGTTTATTTTCGGGTAAGTTACGCTGTTTTCAGTATTATGTTTGCCAGAACAGCCTCTTCCTTTTTTTTCGTACCTAAACTGGGCGTTTAAGGTACGAAAGCCAACGAAAACGTTGTTTCGCTTAAAACCAAGTGAAACTAAAAGTGACTCGCTGCAAACTGGATGAAAACCTTTTTCTGTTCAATAAGGCTGAATTTAAATTTTACGGCAAACAAATAAAAACATGTATTTTGTGCTATAAAGCTGAGTGCAACGTATTTTAGCAGCCAAAGGAAAAGGAAAGAGGTTGTTTTTTGTGATCTAAATTTCAAAGCAGCCCAATTTCGTTTCGAACAAACCAAAACATGTTTTCGGTAAGATAGAGCGTCAAAAGTGTAGTTTAGTTACAAAACCGAGAAAACAGCGTAACTTAGGAGAAGACAAGCAGAAACGTTACTTTTAGTAAAATCAATAAAATCAACTAAAAATCTACGTGACTCACTACAAACTAGCAGGAAACCATTTCCCCATGCAATATCGCTAGAAACAGCGCAATTCTACGGCACAGGAACCAAAACATGTTTTTGCTGCAATAAAGCTTAAAGCAGCTTATTTTAAACACAGAAAAGGAAAAACGCTCTCTTTTGTGACACAAAGCTCAAACCAGCTCAAATTCGCTGCAAACCAACCAGAAGATGTTTTGGTAAGTGAGGGCGTCAAAAACGTATTTCATGTAGGAAAAAGTGGTAAAGGTTGTTCTTAGAAAGATAATGCTTAAAACAGCGTAACTTAGCCAAAAACAGGCTAAAACGTTCTTTTGAGCGCCATCAAGTAAAACTCAGCGTCACTCGTTAAAATTGGAAAAGAATTCCATTAACCGCTGCAATAATGCTGGAAAATGCCCAATTTGACGGCAAACTAAGCAAAACATGTTTTTGGTTCTACAAAGCTGAGAACACCGTATTTTAGCAAGGAGCCAGCAACATAAAGCTCGAAGCAGCCCAATTTAGTTGCTAACAAACAAAAACATGTTTTTGGTGCGATCAAACTGGAAGCATCGTAATTTACAAGGGCAGTTTGGTAACAAAAATAAAGAAGAAAACGTTGTTCTCAGAAAGATGATGTTGAAAACAGCGCAGCCTAGCCAAAAGCTAGCAAAACCGTTGTAACTTAGCCAAACACAAGCAAAAACGTTGTTTTGAGTAAAATCAAGTGAAAATCAGGGTGACTCGCTGCATACTGCAAGAAGACCTTTTTTTGGTGCAATAAGAGTGAAAACAACCCAATATTACAGCAAACAAACCAAAATGTTTTTTGTGCTATAAAGTTGAGTCCAACGTGTTTTAGCAACGAAAAAGCAAAAACGCTTTCTTTTGTGATATAAAACTCAAAGCAGCGCGATTTTGTTGCCAACATACAAAAACGTATTTCCGCTACTATGAGAGTCAAAAAAGGGCATTCAGAAACGAAAAACGAGATCGCTGTTTGTTTGTAACAAAATGCTCGAAACATCCGATTTCATTGCCAACACGCCAAAACATGTTTTCGATAAGATAAAGGGTCAAAAGCACAGTTTACGTAGGAAGCCAAGGAAAAGTCTCTTCTCAGAAACATAATGCTGAAAACAACGTAACTTAGCCCAAAACAAACGAAAAGATTCTTTCGAGCAAAATGAGATAAAAATCAGCATGACTCGCTGAGAACTGGCAGAAAACCTTTTCCCGGTGCAATAACGCTGGAAACAGCCCCATTTTACGGCAAACAAACCCAAACATGTTTTTCCTCTAATAAAACTAAACGCAGCGTATTTTAAACACAGAAAGGCAAAAACGCTGGTTTTTGTGATATACGGCTCAAAGATAATCTAATTTAGTTGCCAACAAACCAAAACATTTTTCCAGTAATATGGAGCATCAAAAGTGTAGTTTGGTTACGAAAACAGAGGTAAAGGTTGTTCCAAGAAAGAGGATTCTAAAACGCCGTCACTTAGCCAGACACAAGTAAAAACGTTGTTTTGAGTAAAATGAAGTAAAAACCAGGGTGACTCGCTGCAAACTGGAAGAAAAACTATTTCAGGTGTAATAACGCTGGCAACAACACAATTTTTCGGCTAACAAACCAAAATACGCTTTTTATGCTATATAGCTGATTCCAGCGTGTTTTAGCAACAAAAAAGCAAAAACGCTTTTTTTTGGTGATGTATAGCTCAAGGAAACCCAATGTTCTGGTTAAGCAGGAAAGTACAGAAAGAGAGAATAGAAGGGCAAAAGTTATCCAGCCAAGTTCAGATGGGCTTTCAGATGAGCAGAAAAGTCAATGTTCCCTACTGATAGACCAATATGAGGACATATTTGCAAGTAACGATTCTGATTTAGGATGATTAGATCTTATGGAACACGACATTAATACTGGTGGTGAGCATGCTCCCATTAAGCAGCTTCCTCGTTGCATACTACCGCACCAGGGGGAGATCATAGATCAACAGCTGGACGAGCTGCTAGCGAATGGTAGAGTTGAAGACTCGCAGAGCCCCTGGAGCAGTCCGGTTGTTTTGGTAAGGAGACATGATGGAAGTTACCGTATGTGCATTGATTACCGCAAACTGAATTTGTGTACATAGATAGATGCAATACCGGTAGCGAGGATCGATGATGTCTTGGAAGCGCTGGGTGGTGGCCCATGGTTCTCCTGTCTGTATTTGGCGTCTGGGTATCGGCAGATGCAAGTAAAAGAAGAGGAAAGACCCAAAACAGCATTCTCGACCCATTGTGGACAATTCCAATGGAGGGTTATGCCTTTTGGACTCACGAATGGGCCAGCTAGATTTACCAGATTGACGAATTTAGCACTCAGTGAACCGACTTCGACACACTGTCTTGCGTATTTGGATGATATTATTATCTGGGCCCCTTCCCTCGAGGTACATCTGCATCGCCTACGGTTATTATTTGACAGGATACGAACTGCTCCTCTTAAGCTGAAGCCAACTTAGTGTCGGTTTCTAAAGAGAGAAGTTTCGTTCGCAGGGCATGTTGTCTCTTCAGATGGCATCAAAACTGACCCTGACAAGGTCCAGACTGTCAGAACTTGGCCAACCCCAGTAGACATCAAAGAGCTCCAAAGCTTCATTGGTCATGCCATTACTATAGGCGGTTTATTTCTGGATTCTCGATCGTCGCAGAACCACTCTACGAATTGTCGAGGAAGGATGTTTCTTTCCAGCGGCAGATGGAACAAGAAAGTGCCTTCAATGAACTGAAACATCGCTTGACCATTGCACCCGTCTTGGCATATCCCGATTTTAGTGCTGATGCAGGATTATTCGTAGTTGACACAGATGCCAGTCAACCCTTGGGCATTGGCGCCGTTTTATCTCGATTGCAACGCAATGACACTGAGCGTGTGATAGCTTACGGGAGTCGTTCTTTGAATGAGCAGGAAAAGAACTATTGCGGGACTCGATATGTGGACCATTTTCGCTATTACTTGGTGGGACAAAAAATTGCGCCTGAGGACTGATAATCACTCATTAGTCTGGCTAATGTCTTTTAAAGAGCCTCAAGGGCAAGTGGCCCGTTGGCTAGGGCGCTTACAGTATGATTCTGAGATACGACGTCACCCGGGGAGGTTACACAACAATGCAGACGCCTTCTCTAGAAGGCCCAGACGACAACATGGGAATAGTCCATCGTGTACTCCAACAGGATTATCCCAAGTTACGGTTGTTGCTAGAGACCTTCCGATCGGTGAAACCCCACGTGAAGTGAGAAATTGTTGGTACCCACTTTGTACTTGGTACGTACTTTGTCGTTTGTTGAAAGAGTGGAGGAAACCGGCTGTTGAGGAACTTCACGTCGATGCGCTGTGCTGCTCATGCTGTCTGGGCCCAGTTTGAACTGTTGTTGCTACGACAGCGGGTTCTCTATGTAAAGTCAGCTGCCCACACTACTCAAGCTAAACTGAGGATGATTGTACCGAAACAGTTAGTGGAGCAGGCCCTTGTCGAAGTTCATGATGGCGTTAATGGCGCCTACCTTGGAGGAATGGAGAGCCTAATGAAGATGAAAGCTAGATTCCGGAGGCCTGGCATGACCAAAGAGGTGCATTGTTACTACGATCTATGTCTGACATGTGCCAAGTGTAAGCCAAGGGCGAAACCCAGAGCACCACTTTGGTCATTTACCTCTGGCAACCCCATGCAACGCATCCATATTGACATTGTTGCTCCCTTGCCACGGTCTCGGAGAGGAAACCGCTACATTTTAACAGTTCAGTGCAGTCTTACCAACAGGGCTGAGGTGTTTGCAATGTCCAACCAGCGTGCCACAACCTCTGCAAAGGTGCTTGTAAGGAACTGGATCTGCAGATCTGGTGTGTGCCTGACAACATTCATAGCTATCAAGGCCGTAATTTCGAGTCAAGAACATTCTCGGAAATGTGCCAAATCTGCACAAAACCTTAAGGAGCATGTTGAAAGCTAGAGTTGAAGATAATCCAGCTACACGGGATGAGCACCTCGATTTTTCCCTGACGGCCTATCGCAGTAGTGTTCATTCCTCCACGGGGCACAACCCGTCCGAGCTCATGTTCGGTAGACAGATGAGGATACCTTTGGATGTAATGGTTGGCGGTGCCGAAGACAATGAGTGTTCCTACACTGATTTCGTTGCTGTAGAACAAGTTGCACAAGTTGCAGAATACTTAACTGCTTGAGGTAGCTCAAATGGTCAAACTAGCTACACGTTTTCAACTGCACCATGAAGCTGAATTGGTTCCAATAGTTCAAATTGTCTAATTGGCTTAATCTATTCGACTGGCCAAAAGCATCAAGCCAGCGAAGACCGCTAATCTGACAGCAAACAATGCCAAATCTTTCTCGATTCTTTGAAGGAGTTCCACTTGTCAAATTTGCTCAAGTGGTCTAACTGCATAGGATGCACAAAGTTTTATAGGTTCAATCTAGAAATCTCCACAATGTAGCTAAATTTGTCGAAGTGGTTGAAATGGTCCAAGTAGTTGAAATTGTTCCACTGGTTTGGTGGTCAAACTAGTGAAAAAAGTTGCAGAATCTATCGTAATTCGTTGAAGTCGTTCAAATTATGAAAGTAACTCATAATTCTTGAAACTGCAGAGAAACTGTACAATCTAGCTGAATTGTTTCAAGTAGTTATTATTGTCAAAGTAGCCTCATCGATTCAACTGATTGAAAGGTCAAATCAGAAAAGACATTCAAAGTGCACAAATTGCTTATTCTATATGAATTGGTTGAAGAAGTTCAAATGGTCAAACTGACCAATGCGGGCTAATCACACATAATCATTGAAAAGTCAAACTAGTGTGGACAATCATGCTCCAAAAAGAGCCCAATCTATCTTAATTGGTTCACGTGCTTGAAATGGTCAAACTAGTTTAACTTGCTCAACTGCATGAGCCGCAAGATTTAGCTGAATTTTTTCATGACAAATCAGCTTAATTGCTTCGACTAGTGAAATAGTCAAAGTAGCGGAAACGGTTAAACTGCACAAATTGCAGTCTCTATCTCGACTAGCTGAAGTCGGTGAAATGCTCGAACTAGCTTAATGCTTCAACTGCACAATATGCACACTTAGCTAAACAGTTTGAACTGCAGATACGGCACAATCTATCATACATGGATGGAATGGTTAAATAGTCCAACTAGGGAAGACTGGAAAAAAAACAGCAAGTAGTTAGAACTGTAAAAGCTAGAAATGCAAGGAAGGCTGAAGAGAGAAGAAAAGGAAAGACAAGAAAGGATGGAAGAAAAGGAGAGACAAGAAAGGGTGGAAGAGAAGGACAGACAAGAAAGGATGGAAGAAAAGGACAGACAGGAAAGGTGAAATTTGATATCACCGAGTATCTTGAGTTGGTATTTCCATTTCAGGAAGCACACGCTGATAAATGTTTCTTGCACTTTGAGAAAGTAGCTGGCAATCTTAAGTGGCCCACGGATTCCTGGGTAATTCAATTAGAGAGTGTACTAATCGGTAAAGCAAGAAAAATTTAAGGACGGTTAGGTGTAGAGCAAGCTGCAAATTATGACACTGCTACGGATATTATTTTAAGGGGTTCTGAAATAGTTGCCGAGGTTCAGATACCGTGAGAAAGTCAATGGTCAGACTTATGTAGAATTTGCTAGAAGTAAGGAACAGTTATTTGATCGTTGATGCCATTCGCAGAGGGTAGATGAGAGTCACGATAGGTTAATGACAGCTAGTTTTAATAGAGGAGTCTAAGAGGTGCATTCACAGTGATGTCCGAACGTTGGTCGATGAGCAAAAAGCACAAACCTTAGAGAAAGGTGCACGACTAGCAGATGAACTTTGGTTGAGGCACAAAGTGAATTTCATGGAAAAACCCCATCAGCTTCACACTTCACCCGCTAGAGTTCTGCCTCCTTCGGTACCACGATGGTTTGCAAAACCAGAGAAGTCGGCAGAATGACGGGAGACAATATGCAAATTTTTACCCTGAATATTACCCGAGTTGTGTGACCTCATGTAACGAGTTTGCTGGACCTCCGGTATTTCTGTCGGCATAATCCTTCGTTGTATCATTTGAAATTAATCCCCGGTCATTATTGAAGCTAGCAAAGAATCATTTCTTCTCTGGTGAATAATTTTATCCGACATACTTTTTCTATGTCGAAAAGTAGCATCAAAACAGAGACAGTTTTAACAATGACCGACACAACAGAACCTACTGAGCCTCTAGCTTTTTAAAGACGAAAGGATGGTTATAAAGTTACTGTAAAAATTTCCATGTGTATTTCTGTTGTTCTATCATATCAGCCATTTGCTAATGTTTTCCGTGAAGTTCGTTTACTCAAATGGCCTGTTACAATCAAGAATTTTACTCTCGCCTTATAGCTGATGGTTTTGCTTGTTCTTTTGGACAACACAAGTCTGTTAAAAGGGCTCTAGCGTTTGGGGTCTCGGCTTATTGGTCAAGAAATACAGTATATTCGTCTCTTCACCGCGGTGCCCATATATGATTTCATACATCCACAATCATTATTCCATCTTAATTGGTTGACGTATTTTAATTGGTCAGACTAGCTTAAATGGTTCAACTGGACAATATCCACAACTGCTTAATAGGTTGAATTGCACAGACTGTACAATCTAGATTTAATGGATCAACTGGTTAAATAGTCAAACTTGGGAAGACATTTGAGCGAAAAAAAGAGAAGAGTCTATCCTAGTTGGACGAGGTAGTTCTAATGGTCAAACTAGCTCCATTTATTCCACTGCACAACCTGCATAATTTAGCTAAATGGGTTCAAGAAGAGAAAATATTGAAACTAACTTACTTGGTTCTACTGGCCAAATATTCAAAACCAGTGAAGACAGTTAAAGTGCAAATATTGCACAATCTTTCTCCACTGGACAAAGTAGTTTATATGCTCTAGCCAACTGGACAATATGCGCAAGAGGTTTAATATGGTGAATTGCATAAACTGCACGATCTAGCTTTGATGGATCGAATGGTTAAAAAGTCAAACTAGGAAAGACAGTCAATCGGAAAACAGGCACAATCTATCTCCCGTGGTCTAACTGGCTTCAATTATTGAATTGTACAACCCGCACAATCTAGCTGAATTGACTCAAGTACTTTAAATAGTCAAACTAACTTAATTGGCTCAACTGGTTAAATAGTCAACGCATCGCGGACAGTTCAACTGCATAGACTACACAATCTACCTGAATAGCAAAATGTGCACAATCTGGCCTATATGATTCATTCGATTAAGTAGTCAAACTAGTGAGGACTCTTTACCTGCAAAATTGCGCAATGTATCTAAACTCCTGAAAGTTAGCTGAAACGGTACAACTTGACGAAATGCACACACTAGCTTAATCGATTGGACCCCTCAAAATGTCTCACGCTAGCATAAACGGTTTATCTGGACGAAATGCACATGGCAGCTGAATCGGTATAATGTCGTTAAAATAGTCAAATTAGCTGAAACGGTTAATGAGCATGAAATACACTTATTTGACCATTCTACCTACTTTGTGCATTTGTTTCCAGGTAGAGTTTTAGTAAGTTTAACCATTATATCCAGTTAAACCAATTCAACTGTCTAACAGCAATGGTGAAAGAGCAAAAAGACAAGGTACCGAGTCGCAGCTAAAACTCTTCATGTAGGTAGCTCAGGATATTGGTTGCTTGTCTGTTAAGAGGCGACAGCAGCATTCTGAACGCTCAAATGTCTTCCCAAGTTTGACTATTTAACCATAATTCTCTTTCAAATGCATCTCGAAAGGACTAAGATTAGCTTTAGTTAACTCACAAGCTCTAAAACGCTTACTGCAAAAATCTGAATCATACTGCAAGAGATTCGTAGACTCAGTGCTGCTAGATAATAACTTCTCTTTAAGCAGTTTAAGAGGTCCTCTCACAGTGTGCTCAAATACAAGCTCGAATGGACTGAATCCTAGAGACTCCTGTACTGACTCAGCTGCAGCAGACAGTCGTAGATGGTTACCCTCGTCCCCATCCTCTTCTGTTTCGAAACAGTAGATCCTCATCATGTTCTTCAGTGTTTGGTGCCATCTTTCGAGAGCTCTTTGACTTTGAGGGTGACATGCGGTTGACATATACTGTGTGACTCCAAGCTCGTGCACGACGTGTTGAAATATGCCACACAACATTGGAACCTTGGTCAGACTGGATAGAACTTGGGAGACCTACCGGTGTAAAGAGCTTGGTTAAGGCTCTGACTATGACCTTTGCACTGATATTTCTCAAGGGCACGGCTTCAGGAAATCTACTGGATGCACACATGATGGTCATCAAATACTGGTGTCCAGACCTCTTCTTAGGTAGTGGCTCTCAACAATCAACAATGATTCTTCTGCTGGATGGCTCTTGAAGGGCTGGTAGTGGCTGTAACGGTACTTTTGGAACGATCTGACTCGGTTTCAAAGCCATCTAACAAGTGTGAAACGACTTGCAGTATTGCGCCACAACTTTTGTTAGACTGAGCCAGTACAAATGGTCTAAGAACCTCTGGCAGGTTTTGTTGACACCCAGGTGGCCAGGCAAGGGGGCCTCATCCGCTGTGCTTAAAACGTCCGGTCTGTAGGTCTTTGGGACAATCATCTGGTACTGGACAGCCCACTCCTGTTTTGTGGGAACATGGTGTGGTCTACACGCTTTCATAAGCACTCTATTCTTCGTAAAGTAACAGGTGGGGTTCTGAGATACTTCGCTTTCACTAACACTTCTTGAAAATATAGGTGAGACTTCCGGGTCTTCGTGTTGTTCTGCAATGAGTTGAGAAGTTGACATCTTTTTGACCTGTTCCATTGAACTTTTCTCAGAAAGTACTTATAGTGGCTGAGAGAAAGAGGGATTCGGTTGCTCACCCGTAAGGACCTGGCTGATGGTGGTGTCAGCTAATGTTACCTCTTTTGTCTCTGGTTTCTAACTTCTTACTTATGGCTCGCGTCACAACACATTATGGGTACAGACGGAGAATTCTCCTCTCTACTGGCTCTGGAGACTTTTCTTAACCACGCTTGTCGGTGACAATAGCATTGACGACTACTGGTGTATACTGTGTATACGGTGGCACCGGGGTGTACTTGGAACTGATTCCTCTTATTAGAACACTCGCACAAGTGGACGACTTCTCAGAAAACACCAAAGTGTCACTCAGCAATAGAGACTGTGAAGCTCCGGTGCCTGTCAAGATCTTGATTGGTATGGAGTTGGACGTATCAGTTGACAATGACATCGAACCATGGTGGATGAAGGACTGAAAAAGATCCATGACAGATTTGCAGGGGCCACTGACTTCACTCACAGCACTTGCTCCAGTCTTCTCTCTTAGAACTTGGGGAGGGCGGTGTATCTTCACCAACAGCAGTT
This sequence comes from Pocillopora verrucosa, assembly GCF_036669915.1. Taxonomy (NCBI): domain Eukaryota; kingdom Metazoa; phylum Cnidaria; class Anthozoa; order Scleractinia; family Pocilloporidae; genus Pocillopora; species Pocillopora verrucosa. The sequence goes on from NC_089324.1 coordinate 9,642,232, forward strand.
AAAGTGAATGTCTTAGCGAGAAAAACCATCAAGCTTAGGCGCCACTCTCCACTTTTCCGGGCAGCTAGAAATCGGCTTGATGGGCTTACCTCGATCAAACTTGTTGTGTCTTGACCATGAGGAGCTGAAATGATTCCCATAATTGTTAGCAGGATTCTGCTTTGGATGTCCTGCCGACTTCTCTGGTTTTGCAAACCATCGTTGTACCGAAGGAGGCAGAACTCTAGCGGGTGAAGTGTGAAGCTGATGGGGTTTTTCCATGAAATTCACTTTGTGCCTCAACCAAAGCTCATCTGCTAGTCGTGCACCTTTCTCTAAGGCTTGTGCTTTTTGCTCATCGACCAACGTTCGGACATCACTGTGAATGCACCTCTTAGACTCCTCTATTAAAACTAGCTGTCATTAACCTATCGTGACTCTCATCTACCCTCTGCGAATGGCACCAACGATCAAATAACTGTTCCTTACTTCTAGCAAATTCTACATAAGTCTGACTATTGACTTTCTCACGGTCTCTGAACCTCGGCAACTATTTCAGAACCCCTTAAAATAATATCCTTAGCAGTGTCATAATTTGCAGTTTGCTGTACACCTAACCGTCCTTAAATTTTTCTTGCTTTATCGACTAGTACACTCTGTAATTGAATTACCCAGGAATCCGTGGGCCACTTAAGAATTGCCAGTTACTTTCTCAAAGCGCAAGAAACACTTATCAGCGTCTGCTTCCTGAAATGGAAATACCAACTCAAGATACTCGGTGATATCAAATTTCACCTTTCCTGTCTGTCCTTTTCTTCCATCCCTTCTTGTCTGTCCTTCTCTACCACCCTTTCTTGTCTGTCCTTTTCTTCCATCCTTTCTTGTCTTTCCTTTTCTTCTCTCTTCAGCCTTCCTTGCATTTCTAGCTTTTACAGTTCTAACTAGTTGCTGTTTTTTTTTCCAGTCCTCCCTAGTTGGACTATTTAACCATTCCATCCATGTATGATAGATTGTGCCGTATCTGCAGTTCAAACTGTTTAGCTAAGTGTGCATATTGTGCAGTTGAAGCATTTAAGCTAGTTCGATCATTTCACCGACTTCAGCTAGTCGAGATAGAGACTGCAATTTGTGCAGTTTAACCGTTTCCGCTACTTTGACTATTTCACTAGTCGAAGCAATTAAGCTGATTTGTCATGAAAAAATTCAGTTAAATCTTGCGGTTCATGCAGTTGAGGAAGTTAAACTAGTTTGACCATTTCAAGCACGTGAACCAATTAAGATAGATTGGGCTATTTTTGGAGTATGATTGTCCACACTAGTTTGACTTTTCAATGATTATGTGTGATTAGCCCGCATTGGTCAGTTTGACCATTTGAACTTCTTCAACCAATTCATATAGAATAAGCAATTTGTGCAGTTTGACTGTCTTTGCTGGTTTGACCTTCCAATCAGTTGAATCGATGAGGCTACTTTGACAATTATAACTACTTGAAACAATTCAGCTAGATTGTACAGTTTCTCTGCAGTTTCAAGAAATATGAGTTACTTTCACAATTTGAACGACTTCAACGAATTACGATAGATTCTGCAACTTTTTTCACTAGTTTGACCATCAAACCAGTGGAACAATTTCAACTACTTGGACCATTTCAACCACTTCGACAAATTTAGCTACATTGTGGAGATTTCTAGATTGAACCTATAAAGCTTTGTGCATCCTATGCAGTTAGACCACTTGAGCAAATTTGACAAGTTGAACTCCTTCAAAGAATCGAGAAAGATTTGGCATTGTTTGCTGTCAGATTAGCGGTCTTCGCTGGCTTGATGCTTTTGGCCAGTCGAATAGATTAAGCCAGTTAGACAATTTGAACTATTGGAACCAATTCAGCTTCATGGTGCAGTTGAAAACGTGTAGCTAGTTTGACCATTTGAGCTACCTCAAGCAGTTAAGTATTCTGCAACTTGTGCAACTTGTTCTACAGCAACGAAATCAGTGTAGGAACACTCATTGTCTTCGGCACCGCCAACCATTACATCCAAAGGTATCCTCATCTCTCTACCGAACATGAGCTCGGACGGGTTGTGCCCCGTGGAGGAATGAACACTACTGCGATAGGCCATCAGGCAAAAATCGAGGTGCTCATCCCGTGTAGCTGGATTATCTTCAACTCTAGCTTTCAACATGCTCCTTAAGGTTTGTGCAGATTTGGCACATTTCCGAGAATGTTCTTGACTCGAAATTACGGCCTTGATAGCTATGAATGCTGTCAGGCACACACCAGATCTGCAGATCCAGTTCCTTACAATCACCTTTGCAGAGGTTGTGGCACGCTGGTTGGACATTGCAAACACCTCAGCCCTGTTGGTAAGACAGCACTAAACTGTTAAAATGTAGCGGTTTCCTCTCCGAGACCGTGGCAAGGGAGCAACAATGTCAATATGGATGCGTTGCATGGGGTTGCCAGAGGTAAATGACCAAAGTGGTGCTCTGGGTTTCGCCCTTGGCTTACACTTGGCACATGTCAGACATAGATCGTAGTAACAATGCACCTCTTTGGTCGTGCCAGGCCTCCGGAATCTAGCTTTCATCTTCATTAGGCTCTCCATTCCTCCAAGGTAGGCGCCAGCAACGCCATCATGAACTTCGACAAGGGCCTGCTCCACTAACTGTTTTGGTACAATCATCCTCAGTTTAGCTTGAGTAGTGTGGGCAGCTGACTTTACATAGAGAACCCGCTGTTGTAGCAACAACAGTTCAAACTGGGCCCAGACAGCACGAGCAGCACAGCGCATCGACGTGAAGTTCCTCAACAGCTGGTTTCCTCCACTCTTTCAACAAACGACAAAGTACGTACCAAGTACAAAGTGAGTACCAACAATTTCTCACTTCACGTGGGGTTTCACCGATCGGAAGGTCTCTAGCAACAACCGTAACTTGGGATAATCCTGTTGGAGTACACGATGGACAATTCCCATGTGGTCGTCTGGGCCTTCTAGACAAGGCGTCTGCATTGTTGTGTAACCTCCCCGGGTGACGTCGTATCTCAGAATCATACTGTAAGCGTCCTAGCCAACGGGCCACTTGCCCTTGAGGCTCTTTAAAAGACATTAGCCAGACTAATGAGTGATTATCAGTCCTCAGGCGCAATTTTTTGTCCCACCAAGTAATAGTGAAAATGGTCCACATTGTTTACCAGAGCTAGCATCTCTTATCGAGTCCCGCAATAGTTCTTTTCCTGCTCATTCAAAGAACGACTCCCGTAAGCTATCACACGCTCAGTGTCATTGCGTTGCAATCGAGATAAAACGGCGCCAATGCCCAAGGGTTGGCTGGCATCTGTGTTAACTACGAATAATCCTGCATCAACAGGACTAACTAAAATCGGGATATGCCAAGACGGGTGCAATGGTCAAGCGATGTTTCAGTTCATTGAGGGCACTTTCTTGTTCCATCTGCCGCTGGAAAGAAACACCCTTCTTCGACAATTCGTAGAGTGGTTCTGCGACGATCGAGAATCCAGAAATAAACCGCCTATAGTAATGGCAAGACCAATGAAGCTTTGGAGCTCTTTGATGTCTACTGGGGTTGGCCAAGTTCTGACAGTCTGGACCTTGCCAGGGTCAGTTTTGATGCCATCTGAAGAGACAACATGCCCTGCGAACGAAACTTCTCTCTTTAGAAACCGACACTAAGTTGGCTTCAGCTTAAGAGCAGCAGTTCGTATCCTGTCAAATAATAACCGTAGGCGATGCAGATGTTCCTCGAGGGAAGGGGCCCAGATAATAATATCATCCAAATACGCAAGACAGTGTGTCGAAGTCGGTTCACTGAGTGCTAGATTCATCAATCTGGTAAATCTAGCTGGCCCATTCGTGAGTCCAAAAGGCATAATCCTCCATTGGAATTGTCTACGATGGGTCGAGAATGCTGTTTTGGGTCTTTCCTCTTCTTTTACTTGCATCTGCCGATACCCAGACGCCAAATACAGACAGGAGAACCATGGGCCACTACCCAGCGCTTCCAAGACATCATTGGTCCTCGCTAGCGGTATTGCATCTTTTTATGTACACAAATTCAGCTTGCGGTAATCAATGCACATACGGTAACTTCCATCATGTCTCCTTACCAAAACAACCGCACTGCTCCAGGGGCTCTGCGACTCTTCAACTCTACCATTCGCTAGCAGCTCGTCCAGGTGTTGATCTATGATCTCCCCCTGGTGCGGTAGTATGCGACGAGGAAGCTGCTTAATGGGAGCATGCTCACCAGTATCAATGTCGTGTTCCACAAGATCTAATCATCCTAAATCAGAATCGTTAATTGCAAATATGCCCTCATATTGGTCTATCAGTAGGGAACATTGCCCTTTCTGCTCATCTGAAGGCCCATCTGAACTTGGCAGGATAACTTTTGCCCTTCTATTCTCTCTTTCTGTACTTTCCTGCTTATCATCCTCAATATTTCTCTCTATAACTGAGCAGTATGGATGGTTAGGTGCTGCTGGACTAACGCCAATTTCTGTAGGAGTAGCACTGCCACTTACACCGCTGACGGTATGGTATTCAGCAACAGGGAGAGGTGATCGTAAGGTGAGAGCTTTGTCGGAGAAGTTGGCCACCCGAACAAGAGTCTGTCCTGCCTCTGGCACTTGTAGGGAACGAACCATACTTATCTTAGAAGTCCCCTTGTTTGCAATTAAACCGGGCGATTGTGAGTTAAAGCTCACATAAAAGCGTTTTCGCCTTTTGGTTTCTAAAATACGCTGCTTTCAGCTGTATAGCAGCAAGAACATGTTTCCAGCGTAACTGCATCGAAGAAACGTTTCTGCCTCTTTGCAGCTAGTCACCCTAAGTAGAAGTTGATTTTACTAAACCAACGTTTTCGTTTGTTTTCGGCTAAGTTACCACTGTCCTCAGCATTATCTTTCTGCGAACAATGCTTTGTACTCTTTTGTAACTAGACTACGGTTTTTCACGGTTTATTGCAGCAAAGACATGTTTTGGTCTGTTGGCAACTAAATTAAACTGCTTTAAGCTTTATCTTACGGCAAAGTATTGTTTTCCCTTTTTTAAATGCTAAAATATGCTGCTCTCAGCTTCATTGCACCATAAACATGTGTTCGCTTGTTTTCTGTAAAATTGCCCTGTTTCCAGCGTTATTGCAACGGGAAAAGATGTTTTGCAAGGCTGCAGCGAGTCACGCTGATTTTTACTTGATTTTACTTAAAACAACGTTTTTGCTTGTTTTTGGCTAGGTTCTGCTGTAATCAGCATCATCTTTTTGAGCAGAACGTTTTCCTCTTTGTTCGTTACCAAACTACACTTTTGACGCTCTATATTACCGAAAGAATGTTTTGGTTTGTTGGCAACTAAATTAAGTTGCTTCGAGCCCTATGTCACAAAAAAAAAAGGCGTTTTTCCCTTTCTGTGTTTAAAATACGCTGCGTGTAGCTTTATTGCAGGAGAAACACGTTTTGCTTTGTTTGCGGTAAAATTGGGCTGTTTCCAGTGTTATTGCACCGGAAAAGGGTTTTCTGCCAGTTTGCAGCGAGTAACTTTGATTTTACTTGATTTTACTCAAAACAACGTTTTTGTTTGTTTTTTGCTATGGTAAGCTGTTTTCAGCATTATGTTTCTGAGAGCAGGCTTTTCCTTTTTTTCCGAGTTAAACTTCGCTTTTGACCCTTTATCATACGGAAAACATGTTTTGGTTTGTTGGCAACGAAATTGGAAGTTTCGAACTTTATGTCAGAAAAAGCAGCGATTTAGTTTTTCGCCAGAAAACACGCTGCCTCAAGCTTCATAATACCGAAAATATGTTTTGGTTAGTTGGCACCAAAATTGGGTTCTTTGAGCTTTATATCGCAAAAAGCAGCGTTTTTGCTTTTTTTTTTGCTAAAACACGTTGCACTCACACAACGGTCTGTTTGCCGTAAAGTTGTGTTGTTTCCATGGTTATTGCACGGAAAAAATTTTTCTTCCAGTTTGCAGCGAGTCACCCTGTTGTTCTCTTGATTTTACTCAAAACCACGTTTTTTCTTGTGATTGGCTAAGTGACAACGGTTTTGCTAGTTTTTGGCTAGGTTACGTTGTTCTCAGCATCATCTTTGTGAGAAGAGCCTCAATAGCGTTTTCCCTTTTTAATTGCTAGAATACGCTGTTTTTCAGCTTTATTACACCAAAAACATGTTCTTGCTTTGGTTACCGTCAAATTGGGCTTTTTCCAGCGTTATTGCACTGGTAAATGGATGTCTTTTCCAGTTTTTTGCGAGTGACGCTGATTTTTACTTGAGGGCACTCAGAACAACGTTTTGGCCTGTTTTAGTTAAGTTACCCTGTTTTCAGCATTATCTTTCTGAGAGCAACCATTTTCCCGGTTTTGTAGGTAAACTACACTTTTGACGCTTTATCTTACCGGAAACATGTTTTGGTTTAGTTGCAGCTAAATTGGAAGCTTCCAGCTTTATGTCAGAAAAAGCAGCCATTTAATGTTTCGTTGGAAAACACGCTGCTTTGAGTTTTATAGCACCGAAAATATCTTTTGGTTAGTTGGCAACGAAATTGAGCTTCTTTGAGCTTTATATCGCAAAAACCAGCGTTTTTGCTTTTTCTCGTATAGCAATTTGTTATTTCTCGTATAGCTACACAGGGCTTGGTAGATATGCTTTTTCAAATATTTTCGAGAGTATAGGGAGCACTGAGATTGGGCGATAATTGTTCTTGTCATCTTTGCTTCCTTTCCCCTTGTAAATGGGTGTAACTCTGGCGGTTTTCTACACTGAAGGGAAAGAACCAGTATCAATGCAGTGATTTATCAGCCAACTATGTGGCAAGGAGATTGGAGGGGCAGCTATTTTCGGTATCCTTGCGCTAATTCCATCAGATCCGGTAGCCTTGTGGGATGGTATGTGTTTCAGCACCTCCTCAATTTTTTGCGGTGTGATATGTGGGATAGTGAACTGCACCATGTTAATGCCGTTTGTGAGGTCCTCCCGAGGTTTGAAAGCTTTCAACTGGTTTGGGTTACTTTAACTAATTAAGATAAATAGTGCAGTGTGTGCAGTTTCATTTTGTTCGCTAGGTTGAGTAATAAACCAGTTGGGCCATTTAAGCTACACTGTGCAGTTTCTGAAGATGAACCTACTAAGCTACTTGTGCATTTTATCCAGTTAAGGTATTTTGACCTAAGAACTATTCCAACAAATTAAAGATAGATTGGCCAATTTTTGCAATGTAACTGATTCTGCTAGCTTGACTATTTCACCAGCTGAACCATTTAGGCTAGATTGTGCAGTTTGCACATGTGAACCGTTAAGCTAGTTTGATCATTCGGATGATTTCAAACTAATTAAGATAGAACGCAAGTTCTGCAGTTTGACTGTGTTCGCTAGTTTGACCACTACCTGCGCGTCAGTTTGACAATCGCAACGACTGAAACGAATTCAGCTTTATTCTGCATAGTTAAACGAAGTAAGCTACTTGTGCATTTTGTGCAGTTGAACCATTTAGTCTAACTTGACCATTTGAACTATTTCAACAAATTAAGATAGATTGTGCAATTTGTGGACCTCAATTGTTTTCGCTATCTTGACTATTTTTTTACCAGTTGAACCATTTATGCCAGTTTCTTCTTTAACCAATATAGATAAGTAAGGCAATTCGGGCAGTTCAATTCTCTTCCCTAGATTAGTTGAAACAACTTAAGCTTGCTTTTGCAGTTTGGGCAGATCAATTGATTAAGCTAGTTGTGCATTTTTTTTTCTCCTTTTTTCGTGTAGAGGGAGACAATTACTGCATCTCTGAGGTCCTGTGATACCTCTCCACTCTCCCAGCAGGAAGTGAACAGCGTAGTAAGTCGTTCGGTGATACTTACTCCACCAGCTTTGTACACCTCCTCTGGGACTTACACTCTAGCTGAATGACTCAGTTAAGTTGTTCACTTCCTGCTGAAAGAGTGAAGTGGTACCACAGGACATCAGAGATGCAATTATTGTCTCCCTCTAAATTAAGAAATGTGACAAATTCGACTGTTCCAACTCTAGAGGCATCAACCTCCTCTTGGCGTTCAAGTTGCCCATAATGATGAGGTTGTCCCTTCTGTCCGCTTCCCAGAGGAGGGACCTTTAACTTGCTGTAGATGGCCTCTTCGATAGTGGGATCTGCCATAAGTGTGACAGCGTACACACTGATGATGGTGGTGAACTGATATTTCTGGAGGGTGCGGAAGAAGTACATAGGGCAGTTCGAGTGTTTTACAGTGTGTACTTGACAATCTGTGCTCCGTGCTCCATAACTGATCCTTGCTCTGGAAAGTGCACCTCACTAAGAGGAGCGATGTCGATGTCTAGTCGGGCTAGTTCCCGAGTAAGTTAAAACTTCTTTTCTATGATCTTCGCTTCTTTTCCTGTTTCTAAATGCTTGCGTGGGATATCTGTTGGCCACAGCTAGCCAGCCAGGTAGAGTTTAAGAGGAATTGGGCTTGAGCCACCCTTTCTAGGCTGCCTCCGAGTGCAGCAAGCAGTGCTATCTCTAAGTAGGGCTGCTTGGTCCCTCAGGGTCCTGCCGAATCCTGTTGTCCTCTTCTCAACAGGAAAGCGACGAATACCCTGAGCAGCCTACATGAGTGTCCAGAGTTGCGACCAAGCACGTCTAATACTTGTTTTGTTTTTGCTCTTTCTCCATGGCTGTAGGAGTTTTCTTCCCGCCTGCGCTTACTAGGTTTAGAGTGGGGGTTAGGATGCGCAGGCTGACTCCTCTCTTTTGGCCAGGGAAAAAACTTTACATTGGGTGAGCTGACTGAGACAGCTGTAGCCTTTTACATAAGAGTGTCCATCTCCTAGCCTTTGGCTCATAAAATATTTCTGGGAGACACAGGGTGTCGCTCTCTTTTGCCTTCACAGCTGATGGGAGCTGTCCTCATCCGCCCATTCTGTCATCGGAGCTTGGTTGCCGTACTTGTGGTGGCTCTTCACACGTCAAGCCTGACTAGCACACCAGCAGGAGGGTGGAATCTCGTTGCACACCTGGCTTTTTTAACTTTGTTGTCCATTCTTGTGTTAGGAGAGGTGTCTGTCGTAGTCACGTAGTTCACTTTTCTGTAATCTGTGCACACACGATAACTTCTGTCTGGCTTGGGAACAAGTAGACATGGAAAACTCCAACTACTGCAGCTTGGTCCAACAAGGTCGTTCTCTGACAAATATTTTATTTCAATTGTGAGATGTTGTTGCTTACTTGTATTTACCCTGTATGGATGTTGTTTTACCGGAGGAGCATCACGGACATCCAAATCATGAGAAATCTCACCTGTCCTGGAAGGTACGTCAGGGAACAGGTTTTCATACTCTTGCAGTAGCTTCTTCAGGTCCTGCCTCAGTGGGACGAGGATGACTACTCCTAAGTTTACCAATTAGGCCCTGGCTGTTCGAATGCCGGATAACGCTATCCGCTGGATAAATCAGTATCCAGTGAATTGCAGAGTAGATTTCGTCAAAGTTATCCACTGGAGAGCAATTTATCCGTCGGCCAATTTATCCGTTCACCCTTGATACAACTGGACCCAGTTCTTTGGGCTCAGAAACAACTCCATTAAAACCTGCAACCTGTTTAACTAAATTACTACTTCCACCCAAATAAGGCTTTAGCATGTTTACATGCTATAACTGTGACTGCTTACGCTCATCTGGAATGCCTATGATATATTTAAGGTCATCTAACATCTTCTTAATAACGTAAGGACCAAAAAATCTAGAATTATGAGTGTTTCCAGACACTAGGAACAATGCATGAACCGTGATTCCAAGCTCATGCATGACTTGTTAAAATATGTCAGACATAAATTGGAATCTTGGATAGAACCTGGAAGACCTATCAGTGTAAAGAACTTGGATAAAGCTCTTTCTATAGTCTTTGCTTTGATAATATTCTCAAGGGCACGGCTTCAGGAAATCTGGCGGACACACACATGATGGTCAACAAATACTGGTTTCCAGACCGCGTCTTGGCTAGTGGCACTACACAATCATCAACGATTCTGCTGAATGGCTCTTGAGCGGCTGGTAGTGGCTGTAACGACGCTTTTGGAATGGTCTGGCTCGGTTTCCCAACCACCTGGCAGGGGTGACACGACTTGCAGAATTCCGGTACATCTTATCCTAGTTTAGGCCAGTAATAATTGTTTAAGATCTTCCGGTAGGTTTTTTTTGACGCAGAGGTTGTCAGCCAAAGGGGTCTCATGCGCTTTGCTTAAAATCTCCGGTCCTTAGGTGTTTGAGACAAAAACCTGGTACCTGACAGCCCACTCATGTTAGGCGGGAACATCAGGTGGTCTTCATTTTCGTAAAGTTGCAGGTGGGGTAAAACGTCTTGAAAATTTGGGTAAAACTTCCGAATGTTCATGTTGTTCTGCAATGAGCTGAGAGGTTGACATCTTTTCAAGCTGTTTCAGTAAACTTTTCCTAGAAAGGATTTGTACTGGCTCAGAAACAGAGGAATTCGGTTGCTCTACCCTTAACGACTTGGCTGATGACAGTGTCCGCTAATGTTACTTCTTCGTCACGTTATTCTTTCTTCTTACTCCTGGCTCGTATCATTACACATGCTGGGTACAGATTGGATCTGGAGACTCTTCTGAACTGGGCTTCTTGGTGACATTAGCATTAACACCTACTTTGTCTCCTGCAAGGTCGTTTCCTGGGAATATGGTGCACTCCCTCAAATGATAACATAGGCTGTATTCCAACTTTCACAAGCCCAGACACAAGATCTGATGTTAGGTAAACTGTATGAAGTGGCCCCGAGGGATACCCGGAACTGATTCCTCTGATTGCTTCATGCTGTAATGCCAGTCTCTCTTTCTGCAGCCTTTCTGATGCGGGAGTGTATGGCCGGATGCCCTATCCTTTTGGAGAGAGAATTTCGGTGAGCTATTGCGGTAAGTATTGCCGCATTTTTTTTCTGGTTTTCTTTTTTGTGGTGTTTTATGTCAGCATATTTCCTTTGAGCTTTGTTGCCTGTTTGGTCACCCATCCCATTTTGGGCTCAGTTACCCTCGTGCTTCCGCCCTTTGGGGTGTGACTCTTAGGGGTTCTGTTTCCCCTTTTTTCCTGTTTTTTCTCCTTTTTTGGATAAGCTGTTTGGTCTTAACATTGACGTCCACGTTGCTCTTTTTCCTGCTGGCACGTTGGATGTGGATATTGTTCGATATATTAAATCGTAATTAAATGCTGAGTCTAAACATAAGGTCGTGTTATCCGAGTGTGCTCTAACCGTGTCGCAAAGGTAAATTTTGAAAAGGGTGGTGAGGACTCTCAGGCTTTCTTTGAAGGGCAGGGTTATATGATCTTAAATGGTGGGGACTGTGAACAAGGGTAGATGCCGGTGCTGTAAGGAGGTGGGGCACTTACTCAGTGAATGTTGTCAACTGTGGGGGAACCTCCATGCCCGGGAGGGTCCAGCTCCGGACTGTGTTTCCGCTCAGGTCGAGACTCCTTTGGGTGGCGGGGACCCTTTTGAGGTGGGCCCAGTGGATCCAGATAATGTTGGCTCTTCTGATTGAGCTGATAATTTAAGCAATGCATCTGGTAGTAATTGCAATGGTAATGTAAATAATGCTAGTAATATTGCTGCAATAAATATGTTAAGCAGCAACACATGTAATGCTTGTAATGCCTCACTAGATAACTTAAGCGATGACATAGGTAATTCTAGTTATGCTGTGGTAATTATGCCAAATAATCAAAGTGTGGAAATTGGTGAATTAGTTAGTAGTGTAAATGACAGTTCAACCGTTGGCGATAATGATCGTGCTCTTGGGGACCCCTGGCCCCCTGACATTGAGATGTCCTATGCTTTAGCCTACAGAAGCGGCCCTCCGAGGTGCTTTCAGATGATCTGCTCAGTTCTGGGTCCGAGTCATTGTTGTCACTGCCTTCCCCAGTCCCTAAGTCCGTTAAAAGGAGGTTCAGTGCCTCTGATTTCAACGACTTCAACCAAAAAAGATAGACTGTGTAAGTTTCCCAGTTTAAGTTTGTTTGCTAGATTGACTACCAAAGCAGTTCAACCAATTCAGCTACATTGTGGAGATTTCTAATGCATCCTGTGCGGTAAGACCACTTCAGGAATTTTGACTTGTTGAGCTCAGTCAACGAATCGAGACTGCAATTTTTGACGTGAGTTTCACCGTATTCGCTGGTTTGATTTTTAGCCAGTCAAATAAGTTCAGTAAGTTTAAATATTTCAACTACCTAAAGCAATTCAGTTTAATTTTGCAGTTTATCAGATATATTGTGCAACTTGTGCAGTTTTACTGCTTTTGCCAGTTTGACTATTTAACCGGTGGAACCATTTGAGCTGCATCGTGCAGTTTCTGCAGTTGATCCAATTGAGCTAGTTATGCCTTTTGTCGAGCTAACTCATTAAAGCTAGTTTGACCATTTGATCTACTTGAACCGTCTTAAATAGATAAAGGAAATGAACGTACTAGCGCACTAAACAAATAAAGAACGAGCCGCGATGAGTTGCCCGTACCAAGTACTACGGTTCTAACGTACTAAGCAAATAAACCTGCTGTGGTGAGTGTCTGTACCGAGCACTACGGTACTAACGTACCAGCGCACTAAAGAAATCAGGAAAATGCCGTGAGGAGTTGTCCTTATCGAGTACTACGCTACTAACGCAGTAAGCAAATAAACATGCCGTGGTGAGTGTCTGTATGGAGTACTACGGTACTAACGTACTAGGGCACTAAACAAATGAAGAACAAGCTGTTTTGAGCTGTCCGTACCAAGTACTACAGCACTAACGTATTAAGGCACTAAACAAATGAATAATAAGCCGTCATGAGTTGTCCGTATCAAGTACTACAGTACTTACGTACTAAGACACTAAAAAAAAAAATGAAGAATAAGCCGTGATGAGTTGTCTGCACTAAGTACTACAGTACTAACGTACAAGTGCACTAAAGAGATGAGGAACAAGCCGTGATGAGTTGTCTGTACCATTTACTACAGTACTAACCTACTAGCGCACTAAGCAAATGAGGAACAGGCCGTGATGAGTTGTCTCTACGGTACTAACGTACTAAGCAAATAAACATGCCATGGCGAGTGTCTGTACCAAGCACTACGTTACTAACGTACTAACGCACTTAACGAATAAAGAACAAGCCGTGATGAGTGGTCCGTGCCGAATACTACGGTACTCACGTACTAAGCAAATAAACATCCCTTGGTGAGTGTCTCTACCGCGTACTACGGTACAAACGTACTAAGGCACTAAACAAATGAAGAACAAGCTGTGATGAGTTTTCTGTACCAAGTACTGCAGTATTAGTTTACTAGCATACTAAACAAATGAAGAACAAGCTGTGTTGAGTTGTCCGTATCAAGTACCACGGTGCTAACGTACTAAGCAAATAAACATGCCACGGTGAGTGTCTCTACCGCGTACTACGGTACTAACGTACTAAGGCACTAAACAAATGAAGAACAAGCTGTGATGAGTTTTCTGTACCAAGTACTACACTATTAGTTTACTAGCACACTAGACAAATTAAGAACAAGCAGTGATGAGCTGTCCGTCCCGAGAACTACGGTACTAACGTACTAAGCAAATAAAGATGCCGTTGTTAGCGTCTGTACCGAGTACTACGATGCTAACGTACAAGGGCACTAAACAAATGTAGAACAGGCCGTGATGAGTTGTTCGCACTAAGTACAACAGTACTAACGTACCAGCCCAATAAACAAAGGTAGAACAACCTGTGATGAGTTGTCTGTACCAAGTACTACAGTACTAACGTCCTAGCGCACTAAACAAATGAACAACAAGCCGTGAGGAGTTCTCCGTATCGAGTACTACGGCACTAACATACTAAGCAAATAAACATGTCATGGTGAGTGTCTGTATCGAGTACTACGTTACTAACGTACTAACGCGCTAAACGAACGAAGAACAAGCCGCGATGAGTTTTCCGTGCCGAGTACTACGGGACTAACGTACTAAGGCACTAACGAGCCGTGATGAGTTTTCCGTACCAAGTACTTCAGTACTTACGTAGTAGCACGCGAAACAAATGAAGAAAAAACCGCGATGAGTTGTCTATACCACGTACTACATTACTAACGTACTAGCCTACTAAACAAATGAAGAACAAGCCCTGATGAGTTGTCTGTACCCAGTACTACAGTAGGAATGTGCTAGCGCACTAAAGAAATGAAGAACAAGCCGTGATGATTTGTCCGTATCGAGTACTACGGTACTAACCTACTAAGCAAATAAACATGCCGTGGTTAGTGTTTGTACCGAGTACTACGGTACTAACGTACTAAGGCACTAAAAAAATGAAGAACCAGCCGTGATGAGTTGTCCGTACCAAGTACATCAGTACAAGCGTAGCAGCGCACTAAACAAATAAAGAAAAGACCGCGAGGAGTTGTCTATACCAAGTACTACAGTACTAACGTACTTACCCACTAAACCAATTAAAAACCGAGCCGTGATGAGTTGTCTGTACCAAGTACTGCAGTAGTAGTGTACTGGCACACTAAACAAATGAAGAACAAGCCGTGAAGAGTTGTCCGTATCGAGTGCTACGGTACTAACGCACTAAGCAAATAAACGCCGTGGTGAGTGTCTGTATCGAGTACTACGGTACTAACGTACTAGGGCACTAGACAAATGAGGAACAAGCCCTGATGAGTTGTCCGTACCAAGTACTACAATACTAACGTACTAGCGCACTAAATAAATGAAGAACAAGCTGTGATGAGTTGTCTGTACCAAGTACTACAGTACTAAAGAATTAGCGCACTAAACAAATGAAGAACAAGCCGTGATGAGTTGTCCGTATTGAGTACTACGGTGCTAACATACTAAGCAAATGAACATGCCACGGAAAGTGTCTGTACCGAGTGCTACGTCACTTACGGACTAAGACACTAAACGTAAGAAGAACAAGCCGTGATGTGTTGTCCGGGCCGACTACTACGGTACTAGCGTACTAATTAAGTAAACATGCCGTGGTGAGTGTCTGTGCCGAGTACTACGGTGGTAACGTACTAAGGCACTAGATAAGCCGTGATGAGTTTTCTGTACCAAGTACTTCAGTACTAACGTACTAGCGCCCTAAAAAAATGAAGAAAAAGCCGCGATGAGTTGAGTCTATGCCAAGTACTACAGCATTAACGTACTAGCCCACTAAACAGATAAAGAACAAGCCGTGATAAGTTGTCCGTCCCGAGTACTGCGGTACTAACGTACTAAGAAAATAAACATGCCGTTGTTAGCGTCTGTACCGAGTACTACGGTACTAACACACTAAACAAATAAACATGCCGGGGTGAGTGTGTTCGATACTTGTAGAGTACGAACTGATATTGCGATATGAAGTCCGGGTAAACGCTCTTGAAGCGTCTAATTCAACAAGTAGGTCGTCTCAGTTTGTGTAACAAAGAGCGATATGAGAAGTAGAACGCTATTCATTCTGGAATAAAAAAACTTTGGATGTAATATAATTACGAATAAAGCATCCGATGGGTTGTAGTATTAGCTTGGATTGGATAAAAAATAATCATGCATGATTTAATAGAAAAATTCAGCATAATATGTTATTGAAAACCCCCCCGCCTTTTGCCACCCTCACCCACACACACACACACTCAGCCCGAACCCTATGCTGCCGCATGCAATATCCTGTACAAAAAGTAAACTCCATTTCCCACGTGATAGGCAGTCAGTAAACTTGGTACCTTTCGTGAAAAAACCTCATTATACGCCTCCAAGAACCCATTGAATGAGACCCAACAGTAGTTTCTATGAAAAAAGATGAGATCAAAGGATCTTAGTTTTTGCCTCAAATAATCATTTCAATCAAGTACATGAAACTGGTTACTCAAGTTTAGGGGAACGTGTATCTTCAATGGAACAACACTTACCCAGGGCTTGGTATCCACCTGTAGAAATCAAGATCCATATAGGACACGTTGCTTTCTCAGTGAAAGGCGACTGAATAGTTTTTGGATAAATATGCGTTCCACTTTCGTCAGTGAAGTACCCAATGCCATATGTAGTTTTACATTCCTGCACTCAAGAGTTTTCTTTTCTTTTTTTTTAATTACAAACACAATACTTACAATACAATATGAAACACCACTTACACTAATTGCAATGCTTATTTACATTACTCTACTTACAGTCACTAATAATTACACTACTTACAGTATCCAGCTCTATTAACAACACAATCGACTAATTATACTATTACCTACAAAAGGTACTATTTTCTTTTAACATTGCACAGTGACACATACCGGCGATGGCGACGCCCAGTTAATTCTCTAACAAAAATAAACTACAATAAACTAATAAACAAGGAAGAATGTGAGATCTAAGTTTATGCATTGGTCTTCCATTCTTTTCCTTAAAAAAAGGCAAACACAAAATTATATGAGAAACTCCCATCTAATTTGAAAATCGCGAAGCTTTTTGTTTCTTATAGCAATTATTTCTTTCAACTTGTTTTTTAACTTCAACCTTGTGCAAAAACAATCTAAATATTGGAGAGGTGTTATTTTTTCTACATTCCCAAATAGTTATTTTAGCTAAAATTATCAAATAATTTAACAAATCGTTCCTCTGAAGTAAGCCAACCATAATATCTTTTAAAGACAAAGTTAAATATTCGCCACTAAGATCAAACCACCAGACTGTAAATACGTTCCAAAAAGCTTGCACAAAGGAGCAGTTAAAGAAGAGGTGGTACAGATCTTCCGTATAGGTTCCACAAAAAGAACACTTGTCCAAATCACTTAAACTTATTTTGAACAATTTATCGTTCTTAAAAAAAATGAAATTCAATACTCTGTATTGAAACGACCAAACATACGTTTCGCTCGCAACAAGATGAGGAATAGAGAAAACTTCCTGCGCATTTGAAAGCTCAAAATCCGCTGTCCCCTTTTTAAAGCCATTCGGGATTCTCACTTTACTTGATATCATCGTAGAATAAAACTGTTTACACTTTGCCGTATATGCATTAAAAGATTTAGACTTATAATCAAGATTCATAGGATCTAGATTACCCGCTGTGGGGATGGAGCAGGACCTTTTTGATTTCATATTAATAATAGAAGATCTCAAGGCTGTCCAAGTCAGAAAATTAGTGTTAAGTCCTTTTTGCTTAAAGGATTCATAAGAACGCACATTGTCAACATTGAACTGCAAATCATTCAAATAAGTTATGCCCTTGTCAAAGTATGTTTTATAAAAAACAGGTTTATTATATATTCGTATATCCTTATTATTCCGCCCACCATCTAAGCAGCTGTAAGTAAAACTTACTAAGACTTACGTCAAGATCATTTACATCATAGTTACATCTAAAAAGAAAACATCCTCCGTATTTTTTTAAGTTGTATTTGAGATAAGAAATCCAGGGCCCTTCCTTCTCATCTAAGAGACGCGGAATCGAGGACAATCCTAATGCTAATAATATGTAGCTCAAGGTCTGTGAGATTCAGTCCACCATTCTCTAAAGAATTTATCCTAATCCTAATAATATGTAGCTCAAGGTCTATGAGATTCAGTCCACCATTCTCTAAAGAATTTATCACAGAAAGCCTTGTGACTTTATCAGGGCCTTTCCATAAAAATTTGTAGATCATTTTCTCCATCTGTTTAATAATTTCGGGTGGGGTTTCTATTATTGAAGAAACATATAATAATTTTGGGATTAGGAAAGATTTAATTATTGTTACGTTGCCAAATAGGGAGAGACCTCTGAGTTTCCATAAGTTAATCATTTTTTGAACTTCATTTAATCTATCCTGGAAATTTTGTTTCATAACTTGTTCTTGATCACAGGAGAAGTGAATAACTAGGGTCTTAACACCTGTACACCACTCAAGGCCCAGAGGTGTTTCTAAAGAATTTTTGTTTTTTCCAACCCACATAGCTTTGGTTTTAGAAAGGTTCATTTTTAAGCCAGAACATTTTTCGAAGTAATTAAGGATTTGTATTACTTTTTCGATTGATGAAATATTTGCTAGAGTAGCTGTCATCTCGTCGGCATACAACAAAGACCTAGTTTCATCTTCCCCGATTTTTATGCCTTCAATACTCTCATTTGTTCTTATAGATATCGCCATAATTTCAATGGCAATTAGAAATAAATAAGGCGACAGAGGGTCTCCTGCCTAACACCCCTTTCTAGTTGAAAAGGAGAAGAGAAAAAACCATTATTAAGAACACAACTTGAGAGGTTATTGTAAAACGTTTGAATCCACTTTATGAAGGAGGGTCCGAAATTAAAACACCCTAATGCTTTATAAAGAAATTCATGTTCTATGGAGTCAAAAGCTTTTTCAAAATCAATAAACAGTAAAACACCTGGTAACTGTGGTGATTCAGTATGAGCAATAATGTCTAAGATTGACGAGCTGTTTCTCCAATAAACCTACCCTTCATAAAACCCGGATTGATTTGCATGGATTACAGAGGGAAGAACATTTTTATTCTATTTGCGATGACTAAAGTTGCGATTTTTGAGTCGACATTAATCAACGAGATTGGTCTCCAATTTTCCAAAAACATCCTGTCCCTTCCTTTTTTGTCGATCAAGGTGATGATCGCCTGCTTTTGAGAATTTAACCTTTGCCCTAGCTCAAAATAATGATTAAAAACTTCAGTCATTAATTCACCAACAGAATTCCAGAAAATTTTATAAAATTCAGCAGGAATTCCATCATTTCTCAAGAGTTATCTAACTCGTAGGAAAGGGCCCGTTGAACCATGAACAATTGCTTTCGTAGGGCTGTTGCGCATTTGAAGGTACTCTTCACATTTCGAACAAGAGTCCACTGGTGGAGTGATGAACTTGTTGAAATGACAGCCGTTATCTCAGGGAAGAGACCATAAAATGTCTCCTAGAGCGATGGAGGAGGATGAAAGCAAAGGTTATAGGCAGAGCTAAATCCTAGTTTTTTTACACTGATAAGTCTTCCAAGTTCTATCCAGTCTGAGCAAGGTTCCAACAAGTCATGCGCAAGCTTGGAATCACACAGTAGAACACACAGTATAGGTCATCACTAAAGAACTTGATGACATCTTGCCCTTGAACACGACACCGTCCTGTGTGGAGATTTCTTCTATGAAAGGAAAGTATTTCTGCACCTTAACACCTTAAAAATCCTTCGGGTATGCAGGCCTGCTAACAATTCTGCCACTTCAAGTGGACACAGGCATGGGAAAATCTGGTGGAGCGGGCGGAGGATCTGGCTGCAGGAACTTTGAAGATTTGACAACTCCATGATTTCTAGTTGAGTCAAGAACGGGAACACTTGGCAAGACTGGCCAGGAACCAAGCTGCGAAGCAGCTGGCATCTGAAATTTTGAGGTTTTAGCTCGTAATAAATTAGACAACAACATATACCTGCAAACGAACGTGCAAGGTTTACAAAAATTCAGCACATAAGAGAAAACTAGTTGTAATCTAAATAGAACTTAAAAGACAGCTGTTAACAAAAGTGCGCTTAAAACTTTCCGTACGAATACGAGGTAAAATGTAGTTATGGCCGCGAGAATTAGGGTATCCCCTCAGTGGGTCTCCAGGCGGGTGGTCGAATCTGAGTATCTGCCTTTGACTGCACTTTGTCTTCGTCTAGCATCCCTTGGAAGCTCTCGGAAACTCTGTAAAGATGTGAACGATCTCGGCGGTAGAGTCTACCATCTTCTGTGCATACTATTCAGGAGCATACCGCTCCCTGACTACTACTAGCTTGCGCTTTAAAGCACTTTGAGTGACATGGTAAAGGTCGAACCCACACCACATCTCTGACTTTGAGTCTTTGGCTCCTCTGTCGCAGTAGATGGGTTGTTTATGTCTCCTTTGTTGTAATGTGAGCTTCACATTAGAGATGACTTTCGGATGAAGCAGGTGATTAACCATTAGCAGGAAGTGCTGGTTCTGCCTGTGAAGAGACGCTGGGCAGGAGTGTCGTCCATCCCTTTTGATGGGGTGTTCCTAAAGTCCAGTAGAGACAAGTGATGGTCATGGCCAGCATCAGCAGCTCTCTTCAAGATGTTCTTTGCTGTTTTAACACTGTTCTCCACCTTGCCATTGAATTGCAAGTATCGTGGTGAAGTTTTAATGTGTTCAAACTGATACTCTGCTGCAAACTTCTGAAACTTGTTACAGGCAAACTGTGGTCTATTGTCTGTGGTGATACGGTCTGGAACCCCATATCTTGCAAGGTGCAGCTTTAGTTTTTTCAATAACCCTCTGGCGGTCTTAGATGGCAGCATATCTAACTCGAAGAAATTAGAGTAAAAGTTAGTGGTAATCAAGTATTCGGTGCTGTCAAGCTCAAACAGGTCTTCTGAGATACTCTGCCATGGTCTTGTCGGTATTTCGTAAGATACTAGAGGTTCTTTCCGCTGTTCTGGTTTGTAGCTGTTGCAAATGCTGCACCTTGAGGTGAACTCTGTGGTTTGCTTGTAAATGCCTCGCCAGTAGAAGATTTCTTTAGCTCTCCTGAGACACCCCTGAACACTCAGGTGACTGGCATGTACTTTGTGAAAGAAGAGATAGGAAATTCTATTTGCGACATTAATTGCCTTAGGGTAAATGGTACTAAAATTCTCTTGCCCTTGAATACTACACCGTCCTGTGTGGAGATTTCTTCTCTGAAAGGAAAGTATTTCTAAAACTTGAGTGTTATGTCTGCCTTGCTCTTTGGCCAGTCTTGTTTGATCATAGTGACTAATGCCTTAAGCTCTGCATCAACCTCCGTGGCACTCTAGTTTTCTAAGAGAGTTAGTTGTCGAATGGGATCAGGCGCAATCATATCTACATGCTCAGTCTCAATTTCTGTTGGTGATCTCATGTCAGTGACGCTCCATACTGCTTCTATTTCACCAATTTCCCGTTTAGCCAAGGGAATGTAGGCTAGCCTAAGGGGATCCGCCATGTGCATCTCACTGCCCTTTCTGTATGAGACTTCTAAGTCAAATTTCTGTTGACGCAGCAGCATTCTCGCAACCGCTTTGGTGCACTCAACAGACTCTTCTTCACAATGGATTCCAGGAGTTTGTGGTCAGTATCGATAAAAATCTTTCTACCATATTCATCTTCATTTCTTTCTACAATGGACATCGCCGCTCAACCCCAAAGACAACTGACAATAACTCTTTCTCGATCTGGGCATAGTTAATTTCCGTAGGAGTGGGGGTCCTAGAAGCATAAGCAACAAGGTGCCCTTCTTGTAGGAGACAGGCCCCTAGACCACTCATGGATACATCGCATTGAAGTATTAAAGAACTTGAGCACTGGTGCATGGGTTAGAACTCGCTTTACTCGCTCTAAGCACTTGCCATGAATTTCTTCTTTCTGTACAAATTCATTTTCCTTCTTTTCAATTTCTCCAAGTGATTTTGTCAAATCTGCTGGATTGGGTGTAAACTTCTGTACGTAATTTACCATGCCTAGTACACTCTGGAAGCTTGCCTTATCAGAAGGGGGCGCCATTTCGTCGATGGCTTTCAACTTCTTTGGATCAGCGCCGAAACCCTCTGAAGATATAATGTGGCCCATGTAGCAGACTTGTTTCTGCCCTAACTGCATCTCCTCTTAATTCAACTTGATACCTCTCCGTCGACAGCGGTTGAACACCTCTCTCAGGTTGTGGACGTGATCTTCAAGGGCTTCCTAATCCGTGTCTCCGGCTTCAAAGACCAGAATGTCGTCTGCTGTAGCTTTTTACCCTGGTAACCCTTTAAGTGCAATATTAATTATTCTCTAAAATTCTTCTGGAGCTGGTGATACTCCGAATGGCAGACGCAGCTAGCGATACCGGCACCATGGTGTTCTGAAAGTAGTTGCATAACTGCAACTGTATGTGTTAGAACCCATTTTTCGCAACAAGTACTGTGAACACACAGGCCTTTGATAGGAGAGGCGGTACATCATCTGTTGTGGGTAAAGGGTAATGATTTCTTCGTAGTGGTTAGTTTAAGGGTTTTGGGTCAGTGCACAGGCTGACGTTCCCATTCGTCTTTGCTGTGACCACCACTGCTGAAACCCACTCAGTTGGTGTAGCGACCTTTCGAATCACTCCAATATTTGACAATCTGTCCAATTCTTGTTTTAGCAGTTCTCTGAGGGCAATTGGCACTCTCCGTGTAGGTAGCTGGACCGGCTGGATATTCTTGTCGATCTCTAGGGGGAGTTGTCCATCCAGTCTGCCCTCTCCTGTGAACACATCCTTGTACTGCGACATGTAGTCTTCCACCTTAGGACTTTCACTCTGCATGCCTTCCAAGTCCACTGTATGAATATTCTGTTTTTTTTCAGTTAGCAATTGAAGATGTTCACTGGCTCTCAAACCCGGAATGGATTCCATGCAGTATTAACAATAAGAAACTCAGTGCTGTACCTTTTATTGTTCTTTGGGTTAACGACCTTGAGTCTTTCCTTGCCCAAAGGTTTAACTTCTGACTAGTTGTACATAACCAGTCATAAGTCATCATTCTATTTCTGTGGTCTTCTCTAACTTGTTAGAGCTGTTCTGCCTACAGAACGTTGTCACCTTCTCATCAGTCATAATGTTTACATTTGATCCACTGTCCGCTTAAAACTTCTCCTTTCCATTGACAAGTAGGTTGGCAAAGACTTTGTTAAGATGTCCACTTATGGCCAGAGATTTAACATGCTCTTGACTTTGATCTCAGCCACGTATTCATATCCCTTGTCGTCAGATTCACAATCCACAGACAGCACTTTTTTCTTAGATTTCTGGCAACAAGCTGCAAAATGGTTTAGCTTACTACAATTCTTGCAAGAGGCTCCCCATGTTGGACAGTTCTTTTTCGCAAAAGGGTGTTGTCTTGCACAGGACTTGCACATGCGCTCTTGCGTCTTGTTTGAAGGCTTCTCTGGTACCCTTTTCTTCTTTCTGCCAAGTTGTTTTCCTATCTCTTCTTTCACAAAACGAACATCCTCCTCGGTCATCACCTTTAACTGTTGCGCTGATGTCTCGATGGATCTACAAATTTCTATACATTGACCTAAGGTGAGCTGCTTGTCTGCAGGAGCTTCTTGCAAGCTGAATTGTCATTAATGCTAACCACTATTCTATAAAGAGTAACTGAGTCTGTCAATGCCCCATAATTGCGGGTCCTCACTAATCTTCCTAGTGTGGTCACATACGCATCCACGGATTCATTCATCTCTTGGTCTCTGCGATTGAAAACATACTTCTCATAGGTCTCAATGTACTCCCCAAAGCAGTATTTTCCCATCTTTTTGAGAATCACTGCTGGGCCCTTTCTTTCATCTTCGATTTGAAATTCCATAGCATTAATAACATCTAACGCATCCGAGCCGATACTCGTAAGTAAGGTGGCGGTCCTTCGTTCCTTGTTCCAGTTCGGATTGTCAGGGGCCTTGAGCTGGGCCATGATTTCGTAATTTGACGACGCTCGTCTGAACCGTTGCCACTTGACAGGGAGGTTTCCACGTGTGTACAGAAAATTTCCAACAAAACTCCTCAAGTTTGCTTCTAAGGTCACGAGCGGCAGTTCTATATGTAGTTCACTATTGACACCATGTAATCTAGTCTGATAATACAACGATTTTAATGTAATTGTAAGTTGACCCTTTCAAAAAAAATGCATGACATTACACGTGTGCATGCATCTCACTGTACTGTGCAAGCCGGTAGGTAATTCTAGATTTTTTGGTCCTTATGTTATTGAGAAGAAGTTAGATTACTTTAAATATATTATAGTCACTCCAGATGGGCGTAAGCAGACAGTTATATCATGAAAACATGTTAAAGCCTTATGTGGAGCGAAGTAGTAATTTAGTCAAAGAGTTTGCAAATGTTAATGAAGTTGTTTTTGCCCAAAGAACTGAGTGGCGAACTTAGTAGTATTCATCTTAGTACCACTGACACATCAAAACTCACAAACTCCAATGTGCTGCGGAACTTAGACTCTAAGCTGTCACACCTGGAAGAGAGTCAACGCCGGGACCTGAAAAAGCTAATGCAAGAGTATGAAGACCTGTTTCCTGATGTACCTTCCAGGACAGGTCAGATTTACCATGTTATGGATGTTGGTGATGCTGCGCTCCTGTAAAATAGCACCCGTAGAGGCTAAATCCAGGTAAGCAATAAAGCGCAAGGGTAAAATAAAGTATATGCTAGAGAACGACAATATTGACCCAAGCTGCAGTAGTTGGAGTTCTCCATGTATACTTGTTCCCAAGCCAGACGGAAGTTACCGTATTTGCATAGATTACAGAAAAGTGAACAACGTGACCAAGACAGACACTTTTCCTATCCCAAGAAGGGATGGCTGAATCGACAAAGTTGGAAGAGCAGTGATAAATATCAAGGACAAGGATAGTTAATACTTCAAGTAGTGTATATTAAGAGCAGTTAATCCCATTAAGTCAAGCTCTGACTTTGAATCATCTAGAGAACCGATTGGCATATGCGAGCCAAGCGGTGACGAGTTTCACAAATAAATATAAAAAGCATAAACCATGTGGGTTCTGCTATCACGTTGTCTGCTTCGATGATAAGCTTTATTCTCAAGAGCCAGTCATCTACAGAGCCAAGAGTGAGGATGAGGATGTTGCTCAGATCTTTGTTGAAGTGCTGGAGGAAACATCTAATGCATTACCAATAATGAGGAGAAGTACATCAGCTTCAGTAAATATGTCGTCATTGGCCCTTTCATCGGCAAAGAAGGTAAAGAAGTTGACATTAAGAACGAGCTTCGCTTTATCGACAACTTCAATTTCATGGCTTCTTCCCTCGATAGTTTAGTCGCAAACTTGAGTCTTGAGAAGCTGAAGGAAACTGAGAAGGTACTCGAAGACAAAATCCATTAGTCACCCGGAAAGGTGTGTATCCATACGGCTACATGAGCAGCATTGAAAAGTTTCATGAAGGAGAACTACCTCCCAAAGAAGAGTTCTATTCAAAGCTGAATGACTGTGATATATCTGATGAAGACTATGAGCATGCTGAGAAGGTCTACAAAGAGTTTGACATGAAGACGATGCGTGATTACCATAACCATTTTCTCAAAACGGATGTTATCTGTTTGCATACGTGTTTGAAGAATTCAGAAACGTTTGTTACGAGAATTATAAGCTCGAACCTGCCTGGTATTACTCTGCTCCTGGATTGGCTTGGATTGGTGCATTGAAGGTGACAGAAGTTGAGCTTAAACTCTTCAGTGGTGTTGACAAGCTGCTGATGTATATGAAAAAGGAATTCGGGGAGGTTTTTCAATGATATCAAATTGCCATGGAAGGGCAAACAACAAGTAAATGAGTAAAGCTTATGATGAAACAAAGCTAACGAAATATATAACCTATCTCGATGCAACCAATCTTTACGGTTGGGCGATATGTCAGTCTCTTCCTGTAAGAGGTTTCAAATGGATGACCGACCTCCACACTTGGCCAGAAATTTCTTGTGATTTTGAGGTGAATCTTGAGTATCTGAAAGAGCTACACGATCTTCACAACGATTATCCGCTTGTGCCTGAGAGGCTTAATGAGCAATAAATTAAAAAAAGTGATTCTCTATCTGTATGATGAGGAGAGATACGTGGTTCATCACGCACTCAAACAATATCTCGATCTAGGTTTGAGGATAAAAAAGATTCATAGGGGAATAAGCCTCAAAGAAGAGCCTTGGCTTGAGAGCTACATCGAGCTCAACATGAAGCTGCGTGCAAATGCAAAGGATGACTTCGAAAAAATTTCTTCAAGTTGATGAATAACTGTCTTTGGAAAAACTATGGAAAATATCAGGAGTCGTGTGGACGTGAGATTAGTCAATGTTAGAAAGAATGCATTGAAACTTGCAGCAAATCCAAACTTCAAGCATTACACGATATTCAATGAAGATGTTGTAGCGATTGATATGAAGAAGACAAAACTTAGGTTTGATAAGCTGGTCTATTGTGGAATGGGCATCCTCGATATCAGCAGTACACTGATGTATGACTTCCACTATAACTACCATCAAGAAGAAATATGGCTAAAAAGCAGAACTTTTATTCACGGGCACTGACAGCTTGATGTGGGAGATTGAAACTGAAGACTTTTACGAGGGTATACGCAGTGATATTGAAGAAAACTTTGACACAGGCAATTACCCCAAGGATCACGTGTCAGGGTGAGGTCGTGGGAATGATGAAGGATGAAGCTGACAGAAAGATCATTGAAGTGTTCTCTCAGCTACATGGTGTTTGAGGGAAGCGAAAAAAAATTCAGTGGGAATACTCAAATGAGGAATATGAATGTAATCAGAACACATGGGCATGAGGTCTTCCTTGAGACGATAAAATAAATAGCTTTGAGTGCAAATGATGATAAGAAAATAACGATTGAAGATAAGACAGCACCTTTTGCTTGTGGTTACTACCACTCCTCGGTCCGGCTCGAAGGGCTTAGACTGTGGAGCCCTTTGGGTCATGGGCCACTTCACAGCCCAAGCAGCCCCTGGCGCAAAGTGCTAATCAATTAGATCAATAAAAAAAATATAAATTTTGATAACATTCCATTCAATGCGTTAATGGTCGGTCCAGTGAACTCTGGAAAGACAAGATACCTGGTCAATCTCTTGAGCACCACTTTCTGAGGAGAGTTTGATTACATCTTTCTCCTCTGTCCAACATTCATCCACAACAATGCATATGATGGCTTCGCAGAAAATGATAAGGACCTACTTATCCTAACCCCACTCCAACGTCAGATCGATGATTGGCTTAGGATTATCAGTTTTGTGTTTAAGAGAACAAATACACTGATCATTCTCGATGATTGTGCTGCTTCAAGAGATGTGAAGCAGAGGACGAATGAACTCGTGAATTTAGCGTTCAGCGCAGGACATAAGGGAATCAGCGTTTGGGTCTTCACAAAACAGATGACAAGCATCGCAAAACCATTCACAGAGAACACAGTTGTAATTTGTTTCTTCTACACACCATCTGCCAAGGATATGAAGATGATTTTCGAGGATTACGCGGGCGAGCTGATGAAAGATGAGCAGAAGGAATTTGTAGCAAACCTAGAGAGAGTGAAGTATTCGCATCTCAATTTTCTAATTTCGCCACCCCTTCAGCCCTTCAGTATTGATCTAACATTTAACAACATCTTATATAATGGATATGAATGAAAAAGACGTTGCTAATGATGTTTGGAACATTCTTGAAGCTGAATCAGCTGGTGATTCTGAACATAGTGAGCAGCTCGCTGTTCTCATCGCAAGTGGAAGGAAATGGTTGGTGTATCTCTCACCCAGGATCAAGTCAAGAAGCTTACTGCACAAGATGTCGAGAAGTACTTCAAGAGATACGAAACTTCCTTATCTTCAAAGACTTGCTTCATTTTCTCCCTGTTGATCAAGGAAAACTTCTGAACGACTTGAATGATAACTTCATGGTTAAGAGAGAACTCAGAGTGATTGGCGGTGGATCGAGTCTAAATTGTGGAAGGTACATGGCAATCGCAAGTGCTGCACTTCTTACTGCCAAAAAAGTTAGAGTACCTGATCAATAGTTAGAAAAGGATAGTATTTGTGAAGAAACTGAAAAAGTTCTTATCAAGTATTTTAATAAGAGCTTGGATAAGAACTTGTGTAGGTACCTGATACGAACTTGATAAGAACTGGAATAAGAACTTAAAAGTAAGTAACAACATCTAAGATGGATGAGCCTAAGACTGAAGAAGCACTAGCTCAAGCTCTTTGAGCCGGGCCGTATAGTGCTAGCCCTGAGGGGCGGGGCCTCGTAGAGGCTCAACGGGTGACTTAAACTGATAGAAACAAGACGAAACCAGACAAAGACCCAGGGCGTGTTGCAGCTGGCAAAACGCTTGCTGAATACAACAAAAGAGTGAGACAGGAAAATAAGAAAAAGGGAGGTTTAAAGCAATCCGAAGATGCAAAAGATCCAGGCCTTGAAAGGGGCAAACCAGGGAGCAGCAGGATTACAACCAGAAGCCTTTCGCCAGGCCCTTAAGGGGCAACCAAAACTAGAAGCATTATCATCATTCTTACTCACTCAAATTCTTTCAGTAACAAGTGTAGTTCTCTCACTGGCTGGACTGTACCATAAAAGAAAAGAGTTGATGGCCCTCTGGGGTCTCGGCCGAAGGCTTGGCTCTTGTTAATAAACCAAAACTAAAACCACAGGCTAGACCAACACAGCCACAGAATAAAGCCAATGGATCAATTTTTTTTTCTGTTTATCCAAAAAAATGTCTGATTGTAAGCTTGTGAAAACATCGAATGATTCAGCTACTTTGACTGGATTGATCGCCAGAATCGGATGGGTTGCAAAAAAAGTCATTAAGGAACCAATGATATCTGATCCAAGTTCAAATCTAATGAAATATGTGAAGTTCACTGTCGTGATCGCTGCGTCAATCGCGGCAAAACAGTATCTTGAAGATTAAAAGATTTTGCAATCTTAAAAACGTTCAGCCGATTTACAATTAATGCGATTAAGTCAGTAGCAGTCTGCTCAATCATTGAGACTGCCTTCATATCCTATATCAACGGGAAAGAAGAAGATCCGAAGGATTCAGACCTTGGAAGAGGCAGAACCTGGTCAAAAGTTTCATGATGAATACCTGTCGTCGATTCTCGAAAATAATGTTGAAGATAAATAAAATGGCAAGCACAGTAATAACGATACACCTTCAGAAGTCTCTTCATTGAGACCGTTCATAAGGGAAAAAGCAACGTGCTGGTGTCACACAGGTCACAACTGAAACAGTGAAGTACCTCATCAAAATATACTGTCACTGCTTTCGATCAATCAGGATTGAACAACCGTGCTACACAAACAGAAAAATTTCACTCAGACCAAAAATATAAACTTCAATAAACAATGGTAGACACTTTTTCTTTTTCCATGAAAATGGGCAATCCGATCTTCCTTTCAACAATAATCGTAAAATCTTAAATGTCTTCAGCGTCATCAAGATAAATAAAAGAACTTTAAATGGAACAACAATATATAGGAAACTGTTTGATTGGAAATGGATGTATTCAGGACTTTTTTCTTTCTCTTAAGAAAGATCGAGAAGTTGACATTGGTAGCACAATACCAAAATCAGGACCAGATGTACTATTTACTATTGTCTGTTTGTCTATTTGCTGCAATGGGGTGTGTAAATCTAGTATTTCTTCCACCGAAAATCTGAAGTCTAACGAGGCACTTTTTCTCGCTACACAAGGGGATTTAATGTGGCTTTTACTCTATGAATTCTTTCGGTTTCTAATGTGCAATTTACAGTAGAAAAGTTGTCGTTAAATTCAAAGCTTTGCTCAGCGTTAGACAAGGAACATAGTTTATCTTGAAGTATGTTTTCCTTTTCGAGACAATAAAATTCGCTTTCGTTTTGTTAGCTTTCGTGGTCTGAATCCATTACTGTGAGTCACTTGTTACATGTTTACATCTTTTAGTTTCTCTCGTGAAAAGATTGAAATGTGCAAATAACAAAACTCGGTGCGGTCCGTACCCGGGGTCTGGACGGCAAAATTTGGATCGCTGAAGCGCGCGGAATTAGCCAATCAAATTGGAGGATTTACGATTCTGGACCACTGAAATGCTTGAGAAAAAAAAGAGTTCCAAGTTTCTATGTGTTTACAGGCAAATATGTGACGGATATATGACCAGTAAGGGCGCGCGTTGTGTCTTTTTTACATTAAAAATAATTCCCTTTAGTGGCGAATATAAAGGCAACGTGGTTCCGAGGCATAATTCCCCTTTCCCATCTATTGTCATCGTTATTATAGCCTGCTATTGAAGGAAATGGACAGAAATAATCAATGGAGCTTTCAAAATTCAATTTTAATATCTTCATATGAACCAATTTCTTTGTTTTTAAGACTATTTCTGAGAAGTGATAATTTTCCATATGCTAATCTTCTGTCACTTCGTCTTCTTCCAGTATGGTTGGAGGGATATTTTCTCTAACCGAGTGAAGAAGGTCTCGGACTGGAGAAGGCGGAGGTTTTAAATGCTGCAAATGATTCCATGGAATAAGATCAAAGTATGAAAACGTAAAGGCCTTGGTTAATCGTTGGGACAATGAAAGGTAATGACTTTCTTTGAGGATTCCTGCGATAAACAAATGTCTTTGTAGCTGCTTCTGCCGTAGTAAAGCCAGAGCGTCTTCTCGTTGTTTTCTCTCTTCCTCTCGAAGCTTCCTTTCGCGCTCCTCCTTCCTTCTCTGCTCTTCCAGTCGCCTTCTCAGTTCCTCCTCTTCTTGACGCATTTTCTCCAGGAATGCTATCCTATCTGACTCCTCCATAGCTTTAATTCTCTCTTCTTCTTCCTTAGCCGCGCAGCCTCAAGTTCGGCCTCTATTTTCTCTTGTTCTTTACGCAATTCCTCTTCGAGTTTTCTCTGTGCTAGTACCTGTTGTTGTCGTTTTTTCCAGTCTTCCTTCGCGCGACGTTCTCTTTCAATTTTAATGCTCGCTAGCCGCTCTTGCTCCATCTCCTCTTCCTGTTTCCGCCGTTTTTCTTCTTCTTTTTCCTCTCGTTTTCGCCTTCAAAAAGACGAACAATACATTATCACCCTGAACAAAACCAAAACTAACTTTCTGCCAAAATCAAGCATAATCTTCTCAAGTTGTGAACATAATACGGCAGATCTTCACTGAAAATTTGGAAAAGATCAGCCGTGAACAAAACAAGCAAAAGTTCACTGGCAATAACGCATTGGGCTCTCTGATTTCTTCGAGGGAACCAACGAATCAAGCAGCATAGCCACAACACTAGAAATGCACGTAAACCAAAATGATAAGTGAGCACGTTATTCTGGGAAAAGAGCAAGGAAATGGAAGGGTTCTAGAACAGGGAAATGAAAGGGATTTAGGTTTGTCGATATTTACGCTCGAATTGTTGAAAATAATTATTCCTGAAAAAGTAGCGTCATACATGAACACGAAATGCACCAAAACATTAGTTTAGACTTGCAAGTTGATAATCGTACAAGCGCATCGATCAAGTTGGTACAAACACAAAATTGTACTTGTTCACACTCTATCACAAGAAACAACAAATGCATAAGCGTAAGCGGAAAGCATTAGTAGAAAACGTACATAAGTACATGAATAAAAATTGACTTAAGCAGTTTTGCTAACAAAAGTATAAACAGGAGAATATTATGTAACTTTAAGCACAGGCTTGTGTTAAGTTGGTGTATGCTTCAAGCTGTCGATATCAAAGTATGGAAGCACTTGGGAAGCTTGGAGAGTACTAAAGAAGCTTAACGCATTGCCAGCACGATAAACTTTTTGTTTCTTTCTTGCAATTTTTCTGCCAAGAACATTCGCGAATAGCGCTTCAACAAACTTGTTCATATGATAGTGTAGAATAAGTTATCATTAAAGACTGAATCCACTGAAAAGTAGAGAGTTTTTAATACTTACATTACAAAAACTGATTGCACTAAATCACATCTGAAAATTCTTTCCAAATTTATAGTTTCAATATATTTTTCTTATCCCTTAGTCATCGCTGTGAGACTTGCTTTATTTCGCAGCGGCGATCTCGTGCAGAGTTAAATAGTGCTGCCGTTATACGTAAATAGTGACATTATTTGGAAGAGCCAAAAAGCAGGATACAACACAAACAAAATAAAAGGGGAAAGGAGAGAGAGGAAAAGAATAACAAAGGAACCCCTGGAAAATGATCAAAATTCAGACTACAGACGAAACAGAGGCAGAGTTCAAAATGAGTGAAATAGCAGAAGAATACCGAATGTGGAGCTGAAGACGGAATCAGATAGTTAAGGTGAACTAGAATTGAAGATAAAAGTGTGATGGACATTGTGTCATTTGAAATCACTAATACAAACAAAGAATCCTAGCTGAGTAGAGAACGTTCTTCACAAATTGAGAGTTTTAGTTGCAAAACTTTCAGAAGTGGAAATCAGTCTTTTCTGGCATTGGTTGGGGATACTGTTCGCAAGATAAAACTACTACTTCGACAAAAGGGTGACGCTTTTGATTCTTCAGTTAAGTCATTTCTAAACACCGAAAGTTTGTCGGCAATACCGATTTTGAGGCCCGATTGGAATAAATTTTAGCTCAAGCGCCAATTCTTCACACCTTTCAGCAATCTGACCAGAGGACCTGTTCCAGGCATCGATGTTCTTCGGGTTTAGGGTGGAGGAGAGGGTCACAAAGATGTCGTGCATTTTAGCAGAGTTATCCTGCCATGCTAAAGGATAATCACGCAAAACTGATCGCAGATTCAGCAAGGCACTTTAAAGAACAATTTTTAAACGTGCGTTTTTTGCTACCTTTTTTCCAGTTTTTCTTTTCTGTGGCTACTACCTCCTATAGAAGGCGAAGCCAAACATATCGTCGAGATGAGTGAGTGGGTGAGCGGGTATGTGAGTGTAACAGTAGAATTCCGATCTTGTCCCCACTCCTGGTGCTAATTACTGTTTGTTTCCAGTCTGCTTTGTTTCGGAGTATCTTATTAGTTCGACACTCGCAATCGATACACAGTTGAGTTCTATCCTTTTGTAATTTCTGACCTATAGCCACTAGCACATTATGTTCTGAGTTCTGTCGTGACTGTAAGGAAGACAGAAAAAGACGATAAACATCTCGCAATTGTTTCAGGTTTGCGCGCAATTAAAAACAAAAGTTTTCTTTGCAGAAATATCTTCTAAATAGGTGTGATTAGCGCATCATGAAATTTAGAGGAAATTTTTTTCTTTGAAGAGGATGCATTTTTTCGTTTTGATCAGCAAATTATGTAGATCCGAAGATGTAATCTTTCCAGTTCTTGCCGTGACACTACAAAAGACGATAAACATCTAAAAATAATTTCACAGGAGCATCTATCGACGCGTAGTTTACATCAAAACTTTTCTTTGCAGAAATATCTCAATAGATGTGATCTGAACATCATGGAAGCTTTGAGGAAATTTTGTTTTTCTTTGAAAAGAGAGTTAAATTAAAGTCTCAAAAAATGTAATTCCAACAAAATAAGAAAATCATTTTTAAATAAATTAATTGTAGAGAAATACGAGTCGCTCGTGATCGCAAGTTTGTCTTTTTCTACATAGGCGTGGTCGTTAATTCAATCGAATTACCTGAGCGAAGCGTACTAATTGACATTCATTGTTTAGATTTTGATGTGCAATTAACGCTGAATCAGTGTCAGTGACGTTATGTACCGATTAATTCGAAGTTTCAACATCCTCTCCGGGCAACCCACGGGCATTTGACTGTTGTCCGTTCGTCCGTGCCGCGGAGGGGGAGGGGGGGGGGAGTTTGAACCTTACCTGAGGGGGATGGGGAATTTGAACCAGATGTGTCAAGTCTTTCCAGTGGAATATACGTGGTTTATCATTCAATATGAAGGCGCTTAACGCGGATGACTCAGAAGAAAAGGTCCACAAGATCTAGGTTTTGGAGCTTGTACGATGAAATTAATAGCTGATCAATAAGTAGAGAGTCTTAGGTATAGTCCTACTACAGTCATATCTCTGCTTTTCAGTGAAATGACCCTTTCTAGGTAACATATTGTATATCAGCATATGAAAAAGTTGTTAAAAGTGCTAATTACGTAGCCGAAAAATCGCAAGAAGGGAACAAGAAAATTTCTTACAAGAAGTTTAGCCTTGCGTGACAATCACTTAGGTGTGTTACATTACTATCAGATTGCCTTCCGTCTTCAACAGATAACTGTTGATCTACCGGTATAAATGATTGAATTATCCTATATCAAGTCCGCAATAAGGCTCAATTTTATCCTAGAACTTTCTAAAAACTTAAGTGTGTTCGAATATGCGAAGAAAAACAGACACCTGCCGCTAGCTTATGGAATGTGTTATAGTAAACAATTTCGCCATGGGAAATGGATGAGAATTTGAAACGAAAGCAAGGTTAAAAATTAATCTGTCGTCGTCAGCTTTGCAATTTTAGCTTACTGTATTGGTTTCCTGATCGAACACGGTGCTAACTGCTAAAATTTGGTTGGAATCCGGATTTAATAACAGGGTGCATAATTAAATTGTGTCGGAAATGAAACTATATTTATATCCTAGAAAACAACATTATTTCCACTTATTTTGAGCTTGACCTGAACCGAGTTACACCACATGGGAAAAATGTTACTTGAAAATTTGCCACGAAATGCGATATTTAGATTTTGAAATATAGGTGATTTTCAGAAGCGTGCCGTGAGCTCCAAATTAAATGAAATGGTCCTGTTTTATATTTAAACCAGACCTCACGCGGTCTTGAAAAAAAAAAGTCGCTCTTACGTTGCTCTTGGTTACTCTCGCTGTGCTCTCCAAACGTCCCACCGCATGTAATTTAGGCACTTTCATACCTTGATACTCGCTCACTGAGCATGAATTAATTCTTAATAAACAGCATTCACATGTACAAAAACATATTTATGAGTACGAGAATGACCACCTACATACATGTAAGTATAAGCACAAGCACAAGCACGATAGGATAGCTCATGTTGAATCAAAAGCATAATCATCAATGTATGTACATGAACAAAGCAGGATGTACGAAACACAAGTACAAACGTAAGCATAAGCACAAGCATAACTGCGAGCACAAATATAATTGTAAGCACATGCTCGAACACAAGCACAAGCAAGAGAATAAATGTGCGCTGAAAGGAACATTTCTTATAACATGGTGGGTGAGAGAGAGCGGTCGATGGTGATGAGAAACAAGAAATTTCAGATTTTACAATCATGTTTAACCATCATTGTGCTTTCAGCTTCAGATAGAAACTATACATGCAGACATGCATTGATCACTGTTCACAGTCTTACCTAAGTTCTTCTTCCCTTTTCTTCATTTCTTCTTCAGCCTCTAGCCTAAGTTGCTGTAATCGAGTCTCCTCCTCAGCTGCTCTTTTCTTGGCCTCTTCCCTCTCCCTTCTCTTACGTTCGACCTCTTGGCGTCTTCTTTCTGCGGCAGCCGCTCGTTCCGCTGCCCTTCTAGCTGCTCTAGACTCCTGAGAGGGTTTTTGCTCCTCAGGTTCAGGCGTTCTCTCTACTTCTGGTTCCGGTTCTGGCTGAATAATTTGAGGCTCAGTAGGTTTAGGTGCCAGAAAAGGAACCTCAACAACTGGTGTATCGTGTCTTTCTGACGGCGAATCTGCAGTTTTCTTTTCGCTTAACCCATCAGAAGCTTTAGAGGAAACTCTAGATGAGGTAACTCCAGAAAGAGCCGACGAGACAACAGTCCTTTGTGATGTTGCCGGTTCATGTTCACCTGTTTCCGAGTCAACTCTTAAAGGGTCAGTCTTCTCTCCTTCCGCCGCTTTTACGTCAGAAAGATTTTCTTGTTTTTCCTGATGATTTTTTTTCTGTGTCTCTCCTTTCCCTTTCCCTGTTTTCGAAGTTTTATTTGAGGCTTTGGATGGTTCTTTTGTTGATTTCTTGCCTGCCCTTTTTTTCACAACAGGTTTTTTCTTAGCGGGCACTGACTTGGCTTTCCCTTTGACTTGTCCTTGTGTTTGTTTGTTTTGGAGACCAGCTGGCGGCTTAGATTCTGCCGGACGGGGAAACTGAAATGGCTTCTGCTCTTTCTTTGGGGACGAAGTTTCCACTCTTGACCTTGCTTCGATCAAAGTGTAGTCCTGTTTCACCTCTGTTACAACAGCATCCAAAGCTGTTTTGAATTCTTCATCCTCGTCATCTGATTCTTCGTCATCGATCTCATCAAACTGAACTCTATGAAAGCTAGGCTCTTCGTCTTTAGTTGCATAACTAAAAACGTCAACTTGCACGTCAGCATTTGAAACCCGTTCCCAGGGTATCGATTGAGCTGCATTAGACGAACCAGATCGTTTGGTTGATGCGGAGCCATCTTTGAGTGGACAAGAGAGAAATTGAGTTTATACACAGCAATGAAGCACAGGGAAATCATTTTAAATATAATCTAAAATCTCCCAGTACGGGAAAGATAGGTCGGAATGGCTACATTTTAAAACTCAACTTCTTGGGTTCACAAAACAGAAGCCGAAAAGGAAACCAAAACGAGGCTCACTATTTTTTCCAATTAAGCCTTTTTTTTTTCGCTTGTAATCTGTTGGCCAACTAACAAAATCCTTCACTGGCCAATGAATATAAGACTCCTTCTCCAACAATTTTGGGAAAGAACAAGAGAGCCAATTGCCTAGTTATCTACTAATCATAGAAACAATTATTAAACCTGCCCTGACACAACATTCTTAGTCAATAAGATCTATTTCTGTCCAGTCAAGTTGCTCTCATTTTTTTTGGAACACATGATGGAGTGGAGCAATCACGCTATCATGTAACTACGGATAATAAACTCACGTTTCTCGTAGAATTTATGGACACTGGTATCTAGGCCAGGAGGCTGCGACTGGCTGGTCTTGCTCAATCGTTTGGGGAGTGGTGGCAAGGTTTTTAGGACCTCTATTTCCATCACTTCACCTGTCAAACAAAAGCGCACTAATTTGTGGCTTATCAAACAAACATGTGGATGAACTGAAAGTGACATGCTTAACAGCACAAAATGGTCAAAAAAAGGTGTCAGGAAAATGGTCAGCTATTGCTTGTAGTAGTTATAACTAGTTATGATCGTTTGGACAGTTATCCTTGTTTGATTATTTAAACGTTACCGAAAGTTGTAACTTATTCGTTAACCAAGTCGCACTGAAGCACGTCACCAAGTCAGTATTCGTTGAACAAGATTGGTAATTATAACTGCTTTATTAACTTCTTAACCACTAAGAATGACAAGCATCTCATTTCTCCTACAAAATCACCCCTGAATCACACACTAAGGCTAGAAAAATAAACTCTAAATGATCATCGGCTCTTGATTGTTAAGCAAGTTCTCCTTGCCCGCACCTGAGAAAATGAGTAGAGAATAGAATACGAAGAATATGGATCCTGATGTCAGGGAGTAAAGGGTTGACAGATTTACTTATATGTTTACAGAGTGTTTGTAGCAATATTTGTGACGAACACATACATGAGCTTACACTTTCAAACTTATTCCAACTTCGCTGGATGATATGAATCACTAGTAATGACTGACATCTTAACGAGTTACGCAAGTTCGGGGGGAAGGGGTGGAGTGTCCTGATATCACAAGACAATCATTTCAACTTCTATCTACGGCGTACTCAAAGCTCTAGCATTTTATTGCACTGATTGTAAACGTACTATCTGCTACAAGCTGTCAATTTGCTTACCTCCAGAAATCCTGAGCGCTTCCCGTAGAGCTGCAGGTGATGGACCTGCCGACCTGCTCATCTTGCGATGCCTTGCATGGCGAAGTAACCCTTCCTTTGCTGCCAGGTGTGTTGAATGTTGTCTTTGATGGTTAGCAGAGCTGACACGTTCCGCTGAAAGCAAACAAAATTAACTTGAACAACATAAAACAGAAGTAAGTGTTAGATAAACAGAAGTGACGATAGTATTTCTGGTTAACTTATGCGTTGCAGTAAAAGGACGAGGAAAATAAGAGAGATCAAAAGGGAAAAAAAACCCAGAACAAAGGACAAACTCAAGCCTCGTGCCTGCTGATTTACATTGGCGGTATATCAGAGCCCATGCAATATGAATTGCAAAGACTGGTGTAAAGCTATAAATCTGATGATCAAGATAGATATGGCATCAACACCGCGAAAGAGTTTCCATTTCACACGATCCACAATGTATTTGTAACATACGAAACGTAAATTTTAATCGACAGAGAATATATTCTTACCACATATATTTACATACTTGTATTTCGTGCGGGTATCTCACTCTTCAACTCTATTTCGGTAATTTTGCTTGAAGGGCCTAAGCAATTTATGTGGAGGTCTTTCTCAATATAGCATAAAGGGTGTTTACATTCGTAAAACGAATTAAAATATTAAGTTTAATTGAATTCAACTTTGAAGTGCACTGGTAAAGATTGCTGGCTTCAAAGATAAAACTGGATTGCACTCGTCTAATTTCATTATTTTTTTGCTATCAACACCAAAAGGAATGAAAAAAAATCCCGTTGATCTCAAATATTTCCCCTTGGCTCACGCTAGAGGTAAATCTGTAAAATCCTTCTTTACATAGCATTGACAAATTGACATTGTGTTATATACCTTGTCGAGGGGGTCCTAAAAGGTTTGTTAGGCGATCAGCCCACATTGCAATGGCAGCTTTTATGTCCTCCATGAACACCATTCCTGATTGTGGACGACTAAGAACTTTACTGGCCACAGTTCGAGCCTCCCCCTGAAGTTCCTCCAAGCTTATTGGGGGAGGAGGTTCAGCTGGTGGCAATGAGGTGTTCTCCTGACTGGTCTGGATGCCTAGAACACAATATATCACCACATCACGCAACATTGCTATCAATGTAACATATGCCAACATTTAATGTAACGTTCATGTGAATTCACTCCAGTTGAAAAGTGACAAGGTATCCTTGTCAATTCATGCAGTAAACATGAATATATTATAATAAAAATCATAAAAACATTGAGAAGATCTGCAATATCTTGTAAATTTACTTTCCGATCAAAGGTAATTTAATAATGAGATCGGATATCATACACTGTATTTCCTTAAATAAAAATTAAGATTACCTTCCTCAGTAATTGCCAAATTGTCATCAGCAACTCCCATTTTTTCACTCATATCAACCACACCTTCATCAATTCCAATTCCTTCATCCTCATCATCAGCTTTTGTATGTGTATGATCTAATTCTGCCATATCTATCTTCTGCACCTGTGGCTGACTGTCATCTTCAGAACGTTCTTCCATTTGGTCCACATTTTCTAATGTCTGCTTATGTTTGATCTCCTCTCCTTGAGTACTTTGCCTTTTATCATCATAGGTAGTGTCCTCACTCAGCACAATGTCATCAAGTGCAATCATGTCATCACTTTTTATCATCACTTGATCTTCCACTGAATTTTCACAGCCAGAATTCTCTTTCCATTTGTTTGGTCTTCTTTGAATCCCAGGACGATCTGATTCTGGGACAGAAGACAAAATTTAAATGTAATTCTCTTTTCTAGTTGTCGCATTCAAGCTGTCATTGAATTGCTTTCTTGGATTTGGTGTCATATCAAGGCACTCTCCCTCTAACTGATAAGTTTAATTATTCACATTGCTACTGTAAGTAATGTACTTACATTGCAAGGGGCAGTTAAAAATCAATCTCTTCTGATAGGTTGAAGTTGTGACAAAAAATCCCCAGTTTTAATGCAATTTCTTCCTCTCTCTCTCTAAGTTATGAAGACATCCGATAAAATTTGGTAGGACAATCTAGCAGTTTATCAAAGTAGAATACAATACTTGTTCATGTAATTCTCCACAAAGCAGTATACTTCATATTCCATGTCAAATCTGGAAACTCATGATGCTATACTGCAAAAGTTTACATTATTCAGTTTAAAATACTCTTAAAAGTACAGATGACAGATGATGAATTTATAATTATGC
The DNA here is from genome assembly GCF_036669915.1 of Pocillopora verrucosa. NCBI lineage: Eukaryota > Metazoa > Cnidaria > Anthozoa > Scleractinia > Pocilloporidae > Pocillopora > Pocillopora verrucosa. The sequence continues at coordinate 9,681,712 of NC_089324.1, forward strand.
AGTCTTGCATCATTGGTTGTTTTTTTTGGTCATTTTTTGTACTATATTTAAAAATTTTTTGCTCTGTATTTGTACATGTAGTTCTTCCTAAAAACCCTGAAAATAAAGGGAGGAATATTAAATGTACGAGGTACCTTCACTGCTTTTCCCCATGATCACTGATTGGCTGGCATTCTCACTTTGGTCTTCTTGTTTCATGTCATCCTCAATATCAGCTGTAGTTTCTTTAGAATAACTAACTGTATCTCCATCACCTACAAGACAGGAGAGGAGGAGTCTGGAAAATGCATTGAACTTAATGGTTATCCAAAACAGCAAATGTATTTGTCCATGAAACATTCCCTGAGATACCAGTGTTTTGAAAACAATTCAAGAATGCAAAATTAGTATCAGAATCAGGAACTGCCCCTCGCTGAATACCAGACACAATAGCTTACATTAAAGATTATGCCTAATTAGTGAGACATAACATTTGACTTGAGAAATGTAAATGACAAAATTCTAGAAAAAAAACAGGATTGGTGAGCACCTATAGGGAGAAATTCCTCAAGCTAATAACCATCTAAGCAATTGGGGCTTTAGTCTTGAATGGATGTCAAAAAAAAAAATCTGCAACTCATAATACTGGAACAGATAACATAATACTGGAACAGATAACACAATATGTATATATTATTACATGTATGTATCATTATGATAATGAACACAAATCAATGACACAGTAGGTGCAAAATAAAAACTACAGAAGAACCCCCTGACTTGAACTGGGTTAATTCAAACCCCTGGTAACTCAAACAAGATTGGATTTCTTTTGACCCAATTTTACAGCCAATCACTATCAGCTAACTTGAACCTTGCTAACTTAAGCCATTTTTTGTTTCTCCTTGGAGTATGAGTTGGCAGGGTCTATTGTATATTGGATCACATGGTATTCATTACACATACATGTAAGTAAGTTTAGGTACATTTCTAACATTTCAGAAATCAAGATTGTTTACTAAAATTGAATTGGGATTTTTATCAATATAAAGCAAACAATAAGTTAGCTTACAAGAAGATTATAGCCCATGGAAAACTAACCTAATTACATGTTACTAACCTTGCGATCTTCCCTGAAGATCTCCCTGATCAACAAAAGGAATATTTTCATCCACCAAGATTGAACTTAAATGTAGATGGACAGAACTAGGATCAAGAATGTTATCAGTTTCATCTTTTTCAGTGGTGATATCTGGTTGTTGGTGAATAGTTTGTTCCATTGATATCTGCAGCAACGGTGACTCTTCTTTCAATTCAACAGGTGTTGAAGGCCGAGCACCTGCAGACTGTATGGGTGGCAAACGTGGTATTGAGGACAAAGAGCCTGATTTCAGGCTTCCTCTGTGTTTTGCTTTACTTTTTGATATTGTTACCACAGAGACAGGATCCTTTTCCATTCCTCCTCCAGATTCGGGATAATTGGTTACCCATCCTTGGAGGTCTGACAAATCAGAATTCATTGACTCTAAAGTTCTTTGTAGCAAAAGTTGTGATAAAAGATTCTCTTTTTGAGTGGAATTTAACTGACTATATGGGTCTTTTCTTTGGGGTAGAAACTCAACCTCTGACAGACGATCATTCAGTGATTCTGCTGGACTCAAAGCCCTTGAAGATGGTGCATATTCTTCAGTTTCACTGTTTAAAGAGATCATTGATGCAGCACCGGTTGACATTCCATTCTTATAAAAATGAAAAGAGCTTTCAAGCATTGAACTTGAAGGAGAAATAGGAGGTAGTGACATTGTACTATATGGCTGTGGTTTCCCTGAAAAAAGACTACAAACAGCTTCACCATGTTCGGGAGTCCTTTGTGGGATATAGGTCAACAAGGAGGGGTCCTTAAATGATCCTGTAGCTGCTAAACGATTCCAAGTGTCCTCTTCCAGTGAATTTCCAAGAGTAGCAATGTAACGTTTTGGTGAAAAGCCTGGTCTTACTGACTGGTCTTTGTGGCCACTCATCCGCTTCTCAAGAAGTGCAAGAAAAAGGGGATCACCCTAGATGACAGAAAAGCAAAAATCAGAGCTTGGGAAACTTTCAACAGTCACCAATAAAATTAGCCTATTACAGCTCCCCCCCTGCACAGTGGAGGGGGACAGGGGATGGGAGAGGATGGGAAGCGGGATCTATCTGAGGGCATGATATGGGTGCAAAACTTAAAAAGGCACTTATTAGTTGTTTATTACTGCTTATCATCCGGTCAAAAACTAGTACCCTGCAAAGTTCTTTTTACTTCCATTAAACATCCACCCATGCGTAAGATTGAATTTGGTAAGCAGTATCATAACAGCATACCAGTGAAATTGGATACCTTTTGGACTCTGTTACATGATAGGTCATGAATGAATTGAAAGTTTTGTTGAGCTGAAACAGTTGAAATTCTCAAGTGAACAAAGTGACTCAGGTCAAAGGGCGAATCTTTTTCTGAGTGATTTCTGGCCTATGTTTAAGAACTTGAGAGACACTAAACAAGCAAGAAAACTTGCTTTGGATCTTTCTCATTTGGCTTATTCTTATGTTTCCTCATACCATCCCACAATAGATTACAACCAGGGTATCCTCAAAATCATCAATGACACTTCCAATTTTTGGCCCATTAAGGGTGATCCCACCCTATTGAGAGAAGGTCAACTGTAATGACTCCTCTGAATATTGAAGAAAAATGGTCATCTTGACAACGTTGTGTATGAAAACATCTACACCAAAGGCTCCCAGCCAGCAAGAATCTACGACCTTCCCAAAATGCATGTAAGGATCATAGACCTAACTCCATGCTGTTATTTTGCCCCATCATATCTTCTATTAGAATATACAATAATTATTACAACCTGGCCAAGTACCTATGTAGTCTCTTAATGCCTCACATTCCAGCTGATTACTGACTGCCACTGACACTTTTACTTTTGTGCAGGACATCCAATCTTTATCTATGTCTCATAAATGGTTTCTTTTGATGTTGAAAGTCTCTTTACTAACATACCCCTTGATGAGTGTATTGACTTAGCACTCAATTACATTTCCGAGGGCAATCCTGACATTCAATTAAGTAAACCTGAACTTAGAAGCCTCTTCACTACAGCTGCTGCCCAGACTCATTTCCAATTTAATGGTTCTTTCTATGATCAAATAGATGGCATAGCCATGGGGTTTCCCCTTGCTCCCGTCTTAGCTAATCTTTTTATGGAACATCTTGAAAAACTTTGGCTGAAAAATTTTAATTGATATTCTTAAAAAGAATCTTTTCCCAGCCCATTGAATCGAAAAGGTTATAAACCGTTAAATAAAGGGGTAAGTTTTTAAAGAAACTGTGGTGCTGCGTTGGTGGGAGAGTATAGCAGGTAATTTAGTGTTAACAACTGGGTTGAAAACATAAATTAGCCACTGTAAAGGGTAAAACGCTGAAGTTTCGAGCGTTAGCCCTTCACCATTGCTCTGACAAAGGGCTAACGCTCGAAACATCAGCTTTTTTACCCTTTATGATGGCTAATTTACGTTTTCAACCCAGTTGTTAACACTAAATTACCTGTTATAAACCGTTACATCACTGGGACCCAAAGCAAGCATCATCCCCAGGGTTCCTTTCCCACCAATTCACCTATGTTTTACTTTAAGCTACCCTACATAGGCTATTTTTCTCCTATCACTCAGAAAAAGATTCACCACTTTATTAAGCACTATGGCAAAGACTTGGATATCAAGCTAGTTTTCTCTTCTTTCAAGATTGGCAACTTGTTTGGTGCGAAAGACCTTATACCTGACCAGCTCCATTCACGCGTGGTTTGTAAGTTTGTATGTACCGGCTGTAATGCCTGTTCTGCCAGCGAAACGTGCCGGCATTTTTCCACACATGTTAGAGAGCTCTTAGTCAGTGACAAGGTCAGTGACAAGGCCAGTGATATTTCCAAACATTTGCAAGATTCTGAACATTGTCGCACTTTGTGTTCAGCAGATTAGCTTCCAATTTTTTGGATCATGCCTCTACTGATTTTCAACTCAAGATAAAAGAAGCTACATGATATTCAAAGAGAACAGCCCTCTTTGAACCGACAGTTACACCATGTAAATCTAAAACTATCCTTTTAATTCTCACACTTTCATGCTTTGCCTCTTTCTTGTTGTCACCATTTATCATAATTAGCATTTTTCTACTTATTATAAATTCAACTTCCAATGCTTTGTACATTAATTAACTGAAGATTACATAAGTTTCTGTCAAAACTTGTCTAACAAACTTAAAAGTTTTGTCTTTTACTTAAAATTCTTCACTTGCCTGCTACTATCAAGACCCTTTGGAAATTATCTATGCAGCATTAATTCAAAATTCTATTTGATTGATGGCTAATATAGCCACTTATTTCTGAGCATTAATGATCAATTTGTCCATGATCTATCATCATATGGCCAATTAGTATGAAAGTTTAATCTAACCAGGAACCCTCTAATTGGTGCTTGCCATCACATTAAAAAAAAAAAAAAAGAAAAAAGTGGCATACCCCATTCCTGTAGTCCAATATGTAATTTCTTAAATCACCAATTGTTTTAAGCTTCATGGTTTGTTGCTTTTTATACTTCCGTCTGCGCTTTCTTGGTTTTGGAGATCCTGGTAGAAAGAAATCCTCAGCATAGAGAAGCAATGCCCCTTTTCTAGTGGTGTATGTTTTTGGAACATTTCTTATACTATGCTTCGTGTCTTCTACTTTTGGCAGTTTAAAAGGCTTGTTTTCATATCTTGGTCCTGAGTCATATTCACCAGTATCTTTTTGTGCCAGGGCCTGGTAGTTAGATCTGATTGGTGGTAAATGAAGATCCTCCAGGGAGAAGTATTCCTTAAAGAGACAAACTCTGGATAAATTCCCACTCATTATACTGCTATTTATTAGTTAGTAGAGAACTTCTTGCAATCAAAAGTGCAAAATCATCAATCAACGCAAGTTTCCTTGTAACACTTTGAAATAGTTGCAAATTTTTCAAAGCAAACTTTATTAAACAATTAGCTAACCACCATTGCATGCATCATTAACCATGTGTACAGTCAAAAATTTCTCCAAATTCATTGGCAGGCTTAGAAACTAACAATCAATTCCAAAGAGTGCAGCTCATGGACAATAAAATTATTTTTTCATACCAACCAGCAATAATATAGTTAGCAGTGATAAACTTCACATATACTGTAAACTGCACTCATCCTGTTAGCTTGTTCAATTAATTTCAGTATCTTCAAATTTGCTCATGCTTTTTATTCCACAATTCCATGATTTTAATTGTTGCTTACATAAATAAACAATTATTATGGCATGTCTGATAAATATCCCTTAGAATGGGCAGAGCACAATCCTTTAATGTTTGTTTGTTACTAGGAGTGCTCATTAGATCTTTGTTATATCATGTTCTCATTGGCTGTTGAGATTACTTTTAATTACTTTTAAGACAATAGTTGAAACTGTTTTTCAACTTGTGCTCCAAAGAAAAATTTATGAAAATTCAACCCTTCTTGATTTCCTTTGGATGACCAGTTATTGACAGAAAACATTGAATGCAACTAAAAACAGAGAAATACAGTAGTCTTATCAATAGCCCACATTTAATATGCTCAGCTTTACTTCTGTGAAGATACAGTATATAGTGAAGTTAGAATTTATATAAAAGACCTTTTTGATTGGTCATCTACATTCTGTAAGAGTCTTTTGACACAACTGAAAACCATTCAGGTGGGAACTTATGAAAAGAAAGTCATATAGAATAAACAAATAAACCACAAAAGAAAACATTGTGTGGTTCATTTTTAGCCTGAAAGTCTTCCGTATAGTTTCTTGACTTTGACTTGATTGGATCCAAACAGAGAGAACTTGCCTTAATAGAATAATTACAGTCAAGAAAAACTGCAGATTTGTCAACAGCTTTGATAGTTTACTTATTTTGCTTTGTAACATTTATCTAAACTCCATGTTAATCCAAAGATCTTTTACTGTAAATAAAATCACAGTACAATTTGATGTCCAACAAGTAGGATAAGTAACCATTTATAATAGTGTGCGAGAGAAAGTGACATGATGAATTGAATCAAAGTTATGATTTTATTATTTCCTCTATTTATTTGATTAAGTGTCCAACCTCAAATAAGTGCTCACTTCAAATAATCCACCACCCTGTAGATACGAAATAGAAAATTGAACATGGCGTGTGTAGGTATGGAATTTATCATCAAGTGTTTAACTGGATATTTCATGAGTGAGTGCAGCAAGGAGGTGAGATATAGGGAATAATACATGGTGTCCTTAGATATGGAATTTCTCTTCAAGTGTTCTACTCTATAACTCAGGAGTGAGCACAGCAAACAAGTGAGATATCTAGTTGAACACAAGAAGAGAAATTCCATATCTACAAGTGATCACTACTACAGGAATGCCATTACCACTGAGCCACTGAGTACGAAGCTTTTGGTTTTTCTTTGTGTATTTTGGTTTTCCTTCCCTTCATGGAAATTTTAAACATCACTGTCAATAAGCGATACCAATTTTTCAGTGTTTTAGTTGACAATATCCATGAAAATTGGATAGAGAATTGTAAGGCTTGATTTGCCATTCATTCATCCACACGACTGAGTGGTGTGAAAACGTGAAAAATAATTATATTTTTTCATGTGTTGTTATGGCTTTTCTCAGGGCTTGAAATCATTAATCCCAAGTTTGATTACAGCCACGAATAGGATGATACAAGGTCCTGTTACCAATTAATCAAAACTATGACAAAATTTGAGAAATAAAACTAGACATCAGTTGAATGTTTTCATAAGCAAAACAACAGCTAACTCTGCAAAATGTGCCACAACAGGGCATGCAAATGATGTGCACTTTCCAATTACACAAACATGATGTAATACCTTTCTTATTACATTATCCAGTCACAAGCATGACCTGTGTACTGTCTTGTTAGTCCTCAAAAGAGGCTGGTGATAACCAATAAGGTTCGAGAATTTTGCTATAGTTTTGATTAGATTTGAAATCACAAGATCAATTACCACTTTATTACATCTATTTTTAAATCACTCAAAATACAGTTTTTTAAGGTCTGTACAAACATTTTATTGATCCAGTATTGAGCTGCTCTGTATTTGATTAGATTTGAAATTACAAGTAAGATTTTAGACCAAAATTGCATGATGCAAAGTTCAGTTACCACTTTATTACATTTATTTTGAAATTCCTCACAATAAAGTTTTTTTCTTAAGTCTGTACAAATATTTTATCAATCCAGTATTGATCAGGCATGAGCTGGTTTGTAAAAAGTTGGAAACGCAGTACTTTGGATCACTCTCTTTAAACAAGCCTTGAAATTTGACTGGTTGTTGTGTTTAAGTAAAGCTGTCTTATAGGCAGGGAAAAAGATACAAATTGTGAAAAGAATTGCATCAATAAGTACCAATCAGATTGCAAAGATCACCAGTAATTTAAAATGAATGTAATAGATTTAACAATCACCCAGGGTGTAATGTAAATGTAAAATGAATGCATGCTTAGTGGTGAAAGGGATAAATGTCAGTATAGTATCTAAGCACATAATTTTCAAAATGGTAGGAATTATACTAAATTGATTGAATTGATTTCGTAAATTATATCACTGTAATTGACAAACAAATGCATTTAATATTGGTGCACAAAGCACCAACATTAAATGCTTTTGTCGAAGACACATTTGCTTCTGACCAAAATGTTCACGCTAGCAAGAAATTTCATCGCCCCTGTCTCAATCATCTTTCTTGCGCACTCTGACTCAGTATATGAGCCTACCATGTTACTCTTCTGCAGAACACATATTTTCGGCGCCTGTACATTTAACCCCGCAGAATCCCAAGCACGAGTGGAATCAGACATCGAGTGATTTGTTGTGGGTAAGGTGTCAACAAAAACAACAGCTTTGGGTGTCAGTGAGATTTCTTCTATTCTGTAGTTCAGACAACTTTCTTCGGGGTGAATCAGAAAAAAATAAAACAAGCTTGCCAATAGTGACTCCAAGAGCCAGAAATGTTAACATCGTGATTAAGTTTTAGCTGAATATCACACTCAGCCTAACTTTGTTCGATCAATATTAATTGAGCGACACTAGCTGGAGGGATTAGTGTGCTGATCAAAATGCGGAAAAAGATGGCCTAGCTTTGACGCTTGAGAGCTGGATTATAACTATGACTTTTTAGGCCAAACAATTAAAAAGTTACTGATGTGTTATCAACTATAAAATAAAAACATAAAACACATTTGAGGCCCCGTATTAAAACGATGCGGCAGCCCGCGCGATGGAACAACACAAACTGCAAATGATCAGTGACTGAAAGGTTTACCTTGTGTTCCCGGGTTTCTTGAGTGTCTTTTTTAGCTTTACCATCATATGTGCCATATCCTCGACTAAGCAGAGAAAACATCCTGCCACCGAGCAATTCATACCATATTGCCGTTAGAAATCTAATTTAGCGAGAAATCTACACTGTTTCTTTCTGGAACGATTGTTGGGCAAGCGGTTGCCATAGTCTTGACCGTGGTGTTTCAAATTATTAACTTATTAATATATTCTCACCTTAGACAGCCATTGTTCTTTTTAACCTGCTCCACCAATTAACAGCTTTGAAAAAATGCATAAATCAACATCCGTATTTCCTCGAATAATCGCTCGGCGCAGTGCAAAAATTAAAAGAACAATTGCGTACGTAAAGGAACTCTGCAAGCACACGGAGGAAGAAATAACAGGAAGTAGGCTTCTGAGGGAAGTTACTCAACGGAAAGGAAACTATTGCAAGTTATACCGTAGATGATATTGGCGGAGATGCACGTAAAGTGATCAGTGATCTTGGTGGATCTCTTGGGTCCCGAAATTTTCTTTACATTATGAATGAAAGAACAAGTTTTGCATCGTTTGAAATGAACTTCTGACCAAAATGTTGCCTATGTTTTTGTCACGTTTGAATGAAATTAGTGGAGATTGCTTCTCCTGATTGTTAGCAAGTCTTAGAAGGCTGCATATTTAGTCGTTTGTTTGAGCACGTTAATGATTAAGTCACTCCTTTACAACACTGGTTCTTAAGGAATCGCTCAGTTGTCACTCAGTTATTATCTGTACTACATACTATCGGACAAAACCTTGACAAAAACACCCAGACGGGCGTGGTTTATTTGGATTTTGCCAAGGCATTTGACGCCGTCGACCACCGCGTTTTCCTTTCCAAGTTAAGGTCATATAAGGTGTCAGGACAGTTGCTATCCTAGTTTGCCGACTCCTTTACTGGGCGGGTCCAACAAGTTGTTATTGATGGCGCAACTACGCAATGGGTCCCTGTCACCTCTTTATCGATGACCTCCCAAATGTAGCGATAGGCGATGTTTTGACTTCCCTATATGCTGACGACACCAAACTATAACGCAAAATCAAGACCCTCGTAGAGTGCATGTCTATGCAGAACACCTCAACCTGCATATATGAGTGGACTTGGCATAAAAACATCCGCTTTGCCTTAAAGTGTAAGGTGTTAACCATTACCCGCAAAAAAGAGCCCGCCGATCTTCCGTTATAAGCTTCACAATGAAAAGCTTGAGTGTGTGTCCACTGAGAAAGACGTTGGGGTTAAAGTCACCAGCTCCCTCACCTGGACCACACATTCAAGCAATTATCGCTAAAGCCAACAAGCTCCTTGGGCTATTGAAGCGCACATGCTTACTGCTAGCTGATGTCTCAGTTAGGCGATCATTCTATATGACACTTATGAAATCTCAGTTGTCCTACGCCACCCAAGTTTCGTCCCCAGACCAGATATATCTCAAAACTCAATTGAAATAGTGTAAAGGAGGGCCAGAAAGTGAATCTTTAAACAACATATATAATAGTGAGACGTCATACGGGGAACCTATGACCGTGAACTCAAAGACCTCGTTGTCTTTTTCAACTGTCTGAATGGATCTACCGATCTCAATTTTCATGATTTTGTTCGCTTTGTTTCTCATAGCCGAACCAGACTAAGTACTTTTCATAACCATGAGGTAATTGGACAATAGTGCGATCCTGCCCTTCTCACCCGTAGTTTCTATTGTTTCCTCTTAAATATTTAACAGTGTTCTTTTTTTATCCCACGGGCGGTGCATCGTACGGGTCCTTATGTCCTGTTCGCACAAGGCCTATTGGGTCCACGACCTTTTCTTCTGCGTTGCTCTCTCAGTAATTATTCTTGCTGTATCTTGCGTTTTCGATTTCTATCGTATATTGTAATAGTATTGTTATATGAGTCATGCCCAATAAAGCTGTTAAAAAAAAACGTTTCGCACGGCTATGCTGTCGATAACGGTAAAGCTTGTCATTTCCGAGTTTAATAATTATATTCTCTTACTTTTCTTAGCGCGTTGTTCAGTAGATCTTCCTGAATTTATCAATGCGTCCCTGAAATAATGCCGCCGAGACTCTTCGGACGGCGTTTTCTCCCTGAATGCAAAGATTCAACATAACAACAGTTTTGTTTTGTTTTTAATTGACATATAAATACTACTTATGGCCACTCAACTTACACAACCCAAAATCCAACTTCTCACTAAAATAACGCCTGCTTGAATTTCACAAATAGTGTCATTAACAAATATCCACTCAAAATGGCCCGAAAATTTCCTGAGTTACACTGTTAATGATATTTATATCCCGGTCAAGCAAGTGGAAATTTCACACCATAAAAGAACTTAACCTTTCCCGGACTGGCTCCTGTTAACTCAACAGCAAAATAGCCGAAGAAAACCAACGGTTGGCCTCTCCCTGACGCTTTTTGATTGTCACAAACAGCCTGTGCCGCTTGCGTGCTGCGTGCAGAAAGAAACGCACAAATATAAACAAAAATATCTGAAGTATTTGAAAAGCGATAGTAAACATCCTTTCTTCAAACATTCTGGTTCTTTTATTTTTCAAACTCGATGAAACACCTTAATTCATTTAATATAATTAACAAAGCAGAGACCATACATTATTTTTAAAAATTCTTAGAAATGTTAGAACTATTTACATTATACTCTTTTAATTCAAATAGATAAATATAGTACACCAACACTGATGCTCACACAACTGGAACATAATTTAATAAATATCTGGAAGATAAATTATCCTCGTTTGGTCTCTTGAGCTGAGCAGATAATGATCAACCATGTCACTGTCCTGTTCTGTTTCCAAGACTTAACGAGATGATGTGGCAACTGCAATAAACCACACGCAATCAACAGTCCTTTCAATTCTAGTTGCAAACCAACCTGAACCATTAAGTAGTCGATTAAGAAATCGACTCAACTGTTCCCTCCCACAGAACATCAAATCACCACACGAAACCGTCCGACTCGGGTTCATGCTGTCCCTTACATGAGTCAGTACTCGTCAACAGTAGACTTCAGGGTATCCCTTGAAAAGCTTATTGACAAATCTCCACATCTTACCTTTCCTCAGGAACAGTATGCACAGTAATATGGGACGAAATAAAGGATACGAGCATTCAGCCGGAATCAGAAATGGTGATCAGCTGGCTGGTGATGCAGCTGAAAACTAAGCAGAGCCAAGCGCTGAAGGCTTGCAACGGCCTTGCAATGGCGAGAGTTGTAAGTTTTTTATTTCAAACCGACGAAATTGATACCTGCCAAATAACTTTTCCAACCAAGAAATGAACTTTCCTTGATCAATACAACCAAGGGTGTTAACTGCAGAGCGCAATTATGAGTTAAAAGCAAAACCGAACAACCGGGTCTTCCGGAATCAAACAAATAAAACGAGCACACAAGTACTTGATACCTTATTATCACTTACCTTTTAGTCGTTATCCTTGTGCAGCTCAACACTTGTTATTGTGAATATCGACGACTCTGTGGGGAGCGAAAAACAAAGACTTTTCCCAAACTTCATTTTCACAAAGGGGTACTTCATCTCCTCTTCTTTTTTTTTATTAGAAACGTCACAGAACCTTAAACTCAGTCTTAGCTGAGCAGCAAGTTTCGCTTTGAACTTGTTAACAGAACTAACTTACCTAGGGCCAAAAACAGATGAAGTTTCATCCCCTTAGAGACCAGACTATTCAATATTCCATGGATTGTTTATCCGTACGTAGGAAGTGACACAGGGCATTTAAACATTTGTTGGAATTTTCCATATTAAGAAAAGGAGAAAACTAGGACGCCCTGCGTAGCAGTCTTTTCCTACGAGTCAGACGGGAGATGAGCGAGCTGTGCGGTAGTCTTTCGAAGGCTTACGCCGTTGCGCGGCTTCTACTCCACTCACACTGCTCTTTCTTGAAAGGATCAGAAAAGGACTGCCACGCAGGCTAGGCCGAAGACGATTTTAATCACGAACATTAGAGAGCAATCACCTTTCAATTACAAGACACCTTAGACATGATTGAAGAAAGCAAAGCGAGATATTGTGTTATGGCAGAGATAACAAACAATCGCTCTTGACCTTCAACTTTTCGTTGCAATAACAAACACACACGTTGAGACATATCTATTGTCTTGAATGTAGAAAGCAATTCATTACAAACATACAACCATTACCGTCGAGTAGAGAGTGGATTTCCTTTGGTAAATCACTGAAGTATACATGTTTCATGGCGTCACTGGCAGATATCCTGTTTCTTGGGTCACACTAATATCAAAACATGGCTTCTGATCACTGTCTCATCCAAATATTACCCTAAATGGTTAATATATGCAGTCTTGACCACACTGTTATTATTTGACGAGTGGTGTTGAATCACGTTGCGAAAAAAGTTTTGATACCTCAATTAATTCAAAGCTTCAATATTCCCCCCTGGTAACCACTCCAGGCACTCGAACTCTTGAAAATTGACGTGTCCAACCCCCCCCCCCCTCCCACCCATCTGGAATTGTGTTCAAATGACCCACTTAAGCACAATTTTGTTTTGAACGATTCTTGTGTGGAATTTAGCCAAGTAACGTATTTTTTTCATCAGTGCCGCGGCTTGGCCTTTTGCTTGCAAGAATCATTCTACGATGTGAAATTTTTTTCTGCGTTCTTTGTTCACGAAAGCGGTCTATTCACCTGAAAACTACTTAACATCTAAAATTAAAACACGTACATTCCGCTGATTCAAATTCCCCACCTCACCCAGGCAAGGTTCAAATTCCCCACCCCCTGGCGCACAGAAGACAGTCAAATGCCCGTGAGTTGCCCAGGGGGAAGATGAAGCTTCGAACTGATCGGCGCATATCGAGTATTCTACCGATAAAGCCTCCTGGTGGAAAATTGGAGACGCACTTTGAGACTTGATTCCTGTAACAGAGCAACTACTCTTTTCCTTTAAGCAAAATGAAAACCACTTTGTTCGCTCACATCTTTTGCAACCTCATTGCATAAATTTCAGTTGAAACTTTGATGGCAATACTTGTAAGAAAATAAGGCACATAGTTGATATACACCATGTCATCACCCTCTATCCTTCATTCCACCGACAAAGACATACACAAATCTCATTACAAAGAAGTCGTTTAACGAGGATAAACGGCTAACTTAACGAGGAGCTTTCGAAACGAATTACTAAAATGAAATAAGAAGTCAGAACTTTCTGAAATCAATTCAGCCTGCCTGTTGGTTCTATAACCATCTCCCTCTCATTTCCGAAGAGAACAGAACAAATTCGTTGTTATAATGTCGTGTTGTTATGGAAGTGGAAGGACAGCTACACAAGTATCACTGTGTTTGACCGTGATAGCGTCATGTTGCTAATGAATTTAAAAAGGGCAGCTACAAATGTATCACTGTCTTTAACCGTGTGTGCAGCCATTGTTCTGTTTAATGCTAGTATTACCTGAACCATTTCTGTGGCCAGAGATTCAGCGCCACTTAACAGCAACAACCTTCGGCGAGAAAAAAAGAATCAAAGGAATAAAATCAACCAATCAATTAATAAATAAACTTAATTATATTAATCCTGGCTGACTGGAACTCGTTTAACTTGAATTTACATTAAGTTACCGTAAAGCTTCAAGCCACTCCCCTTGTGGAAAATTATTTCATTCATTTACCGTCAGCTAACTCGATTCAACCGCTACCTCGAACTTTTTTTCGTTGCTCTTAGCGTTTCGAGATGACGAAGCTCTCCTCCACATAGCTCAAGATCTGAGGAATACGACACAGTCTGTGAATCTGACTGACTGGCAGCTTCTCTGCATTCTTCCCTGAATGTTAGTAATATAATTATGATTCTACAACTCACTTTGGGGCTACAAGTCCAAGTCGCTGAGGTTGAAAATCAACAAACAAATCTAAGTGGGAGGGAAAAAAAAAGATTATTTCAAGCCATACATTTAAATAGCACAAATCAATATACTTTAAAGAAGTACAATCTTAAGTGAACACCCTAGATATGAAAAAGGAAAGAAGTTTGTGTTTACAAAAATAGAATTGACCGACGAATTTACAGAAATATTGAAACGCATAAGAGCTGCACGATAGGGAGATATATCTATTACTGGGGCAACGTAAATAAATCTCAGTAGCGAGTTTAGAAAAGCTAATATTTCGAGCGCTAAAACTTTCTTAAGGCAAAAAGGAGGATTGTGGGTAACATAACTCCACACCCGAGTGCTGAGTAGGAGTGCTGACGCAACATAAACGTTTCTTTAGAAACTATTTACTTGGCTTAAAGATATTCCTATTAAAGGATGTACTGTGTAAATCTTTCAAAGTTGTCGTAACTGATCCACACATAGGACATAAGAATAAAGAAAAAAAAAAGATGGAGACACCATGTTGTTAATTTTAGAGATCTTTGCTGAGTTGCGCGATAAATGTTCGAAACTGTAACAACCGAAAAAATTGTTCTGTTATAACATTAATCATGACCATTACAATTTCTTCAAATGTGATTGGTACAGTAGCTGTTTTATTTTTCTGTAGAATAGTAATCGGACAGTGTAATCGGACAGTTGGCCGTAATCGGACACCTGTAATCGGACAGTTGAAGCAGCCAATCATACTAAGTCCTTTCAGTCAAATCCACCAATCACAGACAGGCCTGAATCACAGAATTGATCACAATAACCATAGCGACAACCACTTATCCTAAAAAAGTTGTGGAACTTCCAAAGTTGAGGAATTTTTTACTTAGACATTGTCTCTACTGCACATATTTGTCCTCGTATTTGTAGAGTTTTAATCGGACAGTGTAATCGGACAACTGTACTTGGACAGTTGAAGCAGCCAATCGTACTTGATCCACTCAGCTAAATCCAAAAATAACAGAACTGATCACAATAACCATAGCAACAACCACTTATCCTCCCCAAAAGAACTGAGGAATCTCTAAAGTGGAGGAATATTTAATTTTGACATTGTCTCTACTAGAGATATTTGTTGTGGATATATTTTTTTTTTTCGAAAATTGTAATGGTTATTATTAACTCGTGATTAGCAAATCGCACTCCTGCTTTGCAGTCGTCCGATTTTGTTAATCACTCGTATGATTACAGACCGAATTGGACTCCACTCAGTCCTATTACCATTATTAATAAAAGCCGCCATTGTGTTGCTGTGCGCGTGCTACTCGCGCAGGAAAAATTATACGAAATAAGGATGGGCAATGCAATAATAAGAAATTAGTGTTAAAAAATAATCCATATTAAATAAGCGTATGGAAGTGACAATGCTACCGGAAAAGGCTTTTCAGCCAAGATTGCTATTTCTAATCCTCTTTCTGAAAGGCCTATTACCAAAAAGCAGCAATTTAACCGACTTAAAAGAGAGTATTGTCAGATCTAGAAGCTTTTGCACACCAACTCAAAACCTATGATTCAATCGACAAACACATTGCATGGACGAGTCCATGGACGTTAAACAGCTTCCTCGTTCTAATTATAAGGTTATGGGATATCGAATTTACTTTATTGTTTCAACATACATAACTTAAATATGACTTGGCATTAGATGTATTTTCCTATTTGAATCGTATATTTTTGTATTTTTATAAGTTAGATATTAGAAAAAAAACTATAGGTATAATCCAGAGACAAACCTGCATCATATTCAGGTAATCGGGTAACTCCAGGCCAAGTTTCCTCAGTGGCTGTTCCAGATATCTAAAGGGATACGATACATAAAAGAAACACAATCAGATCTGCATGCTGATCACAAACTTTTTAACTACTGAGTTCTTATTAGACCATTTTCTGGGGAAATATACATCTCTGAGGCGACAAACGGTTTAAGGTGGGGGATAAAATTTTCTTGAACTCTGACCTGCATCATGGCCACCAATAATCTGTAATTAATTTCATTGAAGTTAATTGCTGAAAAATATTGTATGACTGTTTCACATCAAAATTTGTCCATCAACTAAACGTGATCAGCTTATCCGTACACGGGCAACACAACAAGTTTAAAGTTATTAAATATTTTAAATTCGAAATTTTTAACGAAATAATCAAGATAATCATAGTGACAATTTCAACTTATCAAATTCAGTGTTTTTTATCTCACAATTTTAAAAGGAGTTTACAGAAATTCTTAACAATACCTGCCAGATTTTATTGAGTTGATCAATAGAATCTCTCATTCCAGGAAACAGCGCAATTCCTGTCATCATCTCTATAAAAATACAACCAGCACCCCTTGGAAAAACAAAATGCAAATATCAGAAAAACAAACTTCTGCAGGAATAAACCCTGCTATGAGATTCTGACGTCTATTTCTCATACTATATTAATAGTCATTAGTCTCACCAGATATCTAACGAGGTAGTATAATCTTTTGATCCAAGTAAAACATCAGGAGGTCGATACCTGCAAATTAGTTAATCAAATGTAAGTAATGTTTGATAGCTTGTAATTTGCCTCTGGTTGATTTTTCCACCTTTCTTGCCAAATGTCAATTAATTTTTGTAGTAGCTCTAACAGTAAAACTGTTTGTAGCCTTGGTAATCATGATAAAGATGGCATTGATAATAGTAATAATAACAATAACGATTATAATAGTACCTATTCATTCACATTTGTAAAAAGTACAACTCTTTCATTACATTTTGTGGAGTAAAGAATGTTTATATTGATAAACCTAGCATAGGTAAACAGAGAATGTAGTAAAATAGAAGTCCAAATATCAAAAATGGTACAAAAACATGTGAAACATGTATAGTAGAGTGTTAATTTCATCAAACTTTAGATCCCTTGTATAAGGGTTCTTACAGTAGCTTGGATTAAGTTTGAACAAGTGAAATATTTAGTCCTGAAATTATTTAAAAAATCAAACAATCAAAAAGGGAAGCCTCTTTTCTTTTTTTTTTTTTTTTTTTTTTTTGGGGGGGGGGGGGTAGAACATAACAAAGTTGTAATCCAATGTCTTAGGTTACTTTCTGACTGTTTTTGTTTAGAGTTTTTTTCATTCATGCCATCTCTTTTTGTCTAGAACTCAAATGAAGTGGGCATGGTAAAGGATCTTCAAACAACTATTTACTCAAGAGGTGGTGGCTAGTGGTGGATATTTACTGAACCAGGCAGGAAAATATCCTCTGCTACACCAATGCTACACTGAATAGTTGTTTTAGTATGTACTAAAACATTGGGATAAGATTAAGCAAAAAATGATTTTAACTTGTTTATTCCTGGAATGATTACAACATTTTCAGGTGCAAATAGTGTGCAAGTTGCTCAGAGGTGAATGGCATAGGATACTTGCAGTTTGAGTAGCCAATGAGTACCTCCCTACATCACTGTCTACTGTTTTAATGTATACTAAATGACAATAGCATTATTTCTAACCAAAAATGATGCAAAAATGATGAAAACCATCCTTATGCTCAAGCACAATAATTTGAAATGCAAAGTAGTATTACTGGTATCTTATGAAGTTTGATTTTGATGATTTGTTTAATTACCATAGTGTGACCACTTCATGTGAATATGTGTGGCTGGGAACAGACTTGGCTCGTGCTAAACCTATGCAAACAGAATTGTTAAAAATAAGTCCCCTCCTTTCCTTAAAAACAAGCTCTAATATAAAAACAAACGGCAAATTGGTACATTATGCAATAATCTGCATAACTTAGTTAAAATATATATTAAAAAAAAACAAACTGGGGGAGCTTTAACCCTGGTTCACATGAACACAGCCAGGCTTTATCTAATGTTTACAAACTCAGTTCTTTTTCACTTAAACTGTTTAAAAATTAGACATCAAGAAAATGGAATCATATTTCCCAGGTTATATCATAAAATATACACGACTCAGTTGTTCCTCACTGAAAAAACCCTTCCCTATTATTTCTTTCCCACAAACTTCATCAATAATACTTTATTTCCTTCAGTTTGCTTTGAAAACCAGGATTGACAAAAGAGATGATTCAAATATACATGTACATACAAACAATATTATCTAACTCACCAAAGTCAGCCAGCTTTAACTCTCCACTCTCATTTATCAACAGGTTCTGAGGTTTCAAGTCCCTATAAAACATCAACAGAATGTACCCTTCATTAAAGAAATAACAAAATCCTATGTCAAATGATTCCATTCAAATTACGAGGAAATAAGAAATAGACATAAGAAATAACCTTTCATCTGGATAAGTTAAGAAGCCACATCAGATTCTCTCCAGTATCACTACATTCAGCATTCTTCTAACTTTCCCAATCATTTTCCAATCAAACTTTGGGAAATGAAAAGCTATCATCTTGATGCCAAACCATGGTAGTCAAAATGTAAGGGCATTCTATTTTCCTTTTTGTTTTCACCTCAAATATTGAGACTTTTCAGTAATCAAGAGAAAAAAAATTGGGTTCCTCCTGCAACCACCCTGGCTGGCAGCAGTTTTCTTTGTTTTCTCTACTCTCTACCACTTTGGATGTAACTGTAAATACAACCCAACTCCTCATCTGCACCTCCTATGCTTGCTAATGAGGGTTCAGTATCACGGCGGAGCACATTTCACAAATTACCCCTTAATTAACATGGATTATGCACCGCACCCTTATCAGGATTCCTTAAGAGATAAACAATTTATGTTGTTATATACCTAGACTTTCACTCATCAAAATGAGCACTGTGATTGGTTGATTCTTGGTCACATGTACTTGATCAAATTCAAATGTATCCAGACTGGGATACAATTGTGCAGTTGTTACCCATGTGCCAAATACAACAGCATGTGATCAGTGCATGACTAAATTAAAAATGGCATGATCTTCAGCACATGCTCACAATTCTTTATTCATGATTGTGAATAAAGAAGTTGTGCCGTCTTTGTTTGTTTGTTTTTGCCTTATGATTTTTTAAGGGAAGGTCTAAACATATAACAAAACACTTAAAGTATGGTCTCTTGGGAGACTAGATAGTTTTGTTTTCCTTCAAGTCCTGATGTATCCTAAGACAAGGGAAACATTAGGACTCTTGGGAAAACAAAATTTACTGTTTCCCTCAGGACCGTATGTTACATCCTAATCATGATCAGGTACACATGCAATGATCTTGTAAAATTATGATCATTACTGCTCCTTGTAACTTTCCATCACCTGTGAAGAATTTTTCTTTTGTGAATATAAGCTAATCCTCGTAATAGTTGGAACAGAAACAGCTGCAAGCAAGAACAGAAAGATGATTGGCCTATTTTGTCTTCTTTCAAAACTAATAACTTAATCTTTAGAAACCATGCTATACAACAGAAGTGAAGAAAACAAATATTAGCCATGATATGCACTGTTAGCTCATAAACAGACTTGGGGCTTCCAATATTCACAGGTTACAACAACAACACCTGTAAAATGAAATTTGTGACTATCTGTGAAAAAAAAATGTTTTGCAGTAAAACAAAGCAAAAATTGTTTAAGCCTAAAAGAACATCATGGGAAATCAGTGAATTTCCAACTCATTAAAATAAAAAAGAAAACTATCTAAGATGGACTATGATACAGTTCTGGGTGGAAAAGTAATCTCAATAAACTTGGTGAGTTACATATCACGTAAAACAAAATGATTTATGTACACAAGGACTGTTAAGCAATTTTCCAGTACAGCGAAACAAAATGGAAGCCCACAAGTGAGAAACCAAGAAAAACTGAATATTGTTTTCCTCAACACCATCTCATCATCATCACTTAAAATTTAGAGATGGTTCTTACACCTTAGGCATCACATTATGGATAAAAGATGATTTGTACTAAAGAACAAAATGATTGTCAAGAGTTGTCTAGTTTGTGACAGTCACTGGAAAAATTCTTACATGAATATTAGTCTCTACCAATATGAATCTAGACATTGATAACTGAGATGTCTAAACAGGGTACAGGCAGTTTACATATTGTTTCCTAGATTGAGGAATTTGTTGAGCATGCAAGTCATTAGTGTTACTTTGTCATTTATTCCTGATTACTATTAGGACCATTTTTTTAGTGTATCCACTGAATACCTTTGATGCAAACAACTGCTTCACTTTATTTTTTAACTCATTATAACTATGTTACTTAGTTTCTTCTCCTTCCTGAATGTCAGAAATCATTTTTCTCTAGAACATGTCCTATGTCAACCATAACACTGTTAATGAGTGAAACAATAATCATAAATGGAATAGGACAACAAAGGTATTAATCACAATACAATATTCAAATAATTATGTTTTTCACAAACCTTGACATTCTGTGGAGGGATGCCTCTTGGATACTTTTCAAGGTAAGTATTAAGATCTGTGTCCTAAAGCAAAGAACATTTTCGAAACAGTTAAAAAAATTGAAAATTTGTCACTATAAATCACTTTATTAGAAAATAGTTCTTACTGTGTAAGCATGTTTTTATTTTGCTGAGGAAGGTGGGGGTGGCCACAAGACAAAGTCAAATGTAACGGAAACAACAACAGCAACATTCCATGTTAATACATAATGTTAAGTAGTTATTAGTGCACATTTTTTATAATAAACCAAGTACTTTATATTTTGTGACTGGTCCTTTCCTTGCATAATTTCTGTTCAATACTCACACCTGTCCTGTGATTGCAAAATTGAGTAAGCCTGAGTTTTTTTGAAATCACAAGACAATATGATTTGTTTAAAAAATTGAACAACAAGAAGTTCAGTGCTTTCAGAATGAATGTGTCTAAGTCCAAAATGGTACAAATTTTTTAAAATGCATTCAATGCATTGAGCAAGTGATTACCTGTTAGTGCCAACCAATTAAAGCATGCAAAATTTCACTGCAATTACATCTGTGACAACTCTCATTTTAAATAGTTACAAAATTAATACTTTTTTTTTTTTTCCAAAACTCAATATGTCCACAAATGAAAACAAGAAAGCACAGTTTAAAAGTGTGAGGGTAGACAAAAGCGATTAAACAACGTCAGCCGTAAACATCTTGCCTACCATCCATGAAAAAGAGGGCCATGAAACTCTTTTGAAGGGGATACCTGTGATAGGGGATGTGGTGGATTTCAAAAACAAAAAAAATTAATACACTGTAAGAAACACTGATGAGATGCTTGTTTCTAACAAATATTAAAACTTACCAAAAACTCAAAGACAAACATAAGGGTGTCTTTGGTGTGTATAATGTCATGAAGTGTTACAATGTTGGCATGCTTCAGCTGCTTTAACAAAGAAGCTAAAAAATAACAATCAATCAAACAAATACAAACAATGACCATCGCTAATGGTAAATATCATTTAGTTCTCAAGATCATGATCATATTTCACCAGTAACAAAAAGGGAAAAATCCACTTTCACTGGCAACAGTTATTTTCTTTGAAAAAAAAAAAGGTTTGTTATCATAATCCTTTTCACAAAGCCAGTGGCCACATCATTAAAATTCCAAAGTTTTTAATGTCTACTGTCATTGCCAAGATGCTATTGCCAAGAAAGTACACACCTAGTTACAAAATAATAATTTCTTGTCATTCAAGATTGGCCAAACATACCGATACTTTGGAAACACTTATCTCTTACATGCACAATGGCTTCAGCAAGTCTATATATTCATGTCTCTTTATCTTATTTATGTTATTCACCAGCCAGGAGGTCAGAGTTGGAAAAAACTGTCCCTGAAGTCTTGAAGTATGGCCACCCTTGGCCATAGGCCAGGGGTGGTGCTCAAGCCAAAGGGCACAGTTTTTCCTAATACAGACTGACCTAAGCTGGTAAATAACATTTTTATATTTTTTTCTAAAACTTAGCAAAATTCTTTCCAAAAGAACCCTAATGATTTAGGGCTCTGATTAGAGCAAGATCCTCCATAAAAAGAATATTTTTGAGCAAGATGATGGTAGAGAAAACAGAGGTAATGCAAATTAAAAAGAGAGGCTTTACCAAAACAGTTTATTTGTGTAATAAGAAGGGTGATTTAAATGGCTTCCAGGCAAACTTCGAAACATATTTGTTTCTAAGTATCTGTCACAATCTGACACCCGTCAATTAGAAAGCACATAAGAAAAAAAAGAAGTCTGCACACACAAGACTGGTTTTGCAGGCAAACTCAAGTTAAATGACTATCACAATGACTTCCTCTTCTTCTCTAATATTACCAAACATATTTTTCTCTTCCAACAATGATTAATTTACAAAGAATGTTAAGGAAATTTAAATTGTAAGAAAATTCAAATGTATGTTTTGAAGTTGTGAGAGTGTAAACCTTGTCCCATTTCCACCAAAAAACAGAAGTCAAATGAGATGCTTTCTCTTGCATAACATATGGGGATTGATTGCAACTTTTAGTCAGCGAATTACTTCCCAAAATACAAGGTTGAAATGTCGAAATTCATGGAACTATTAAAGAACTAGGAAAAGTATTGCTCAACATTTCACAACCTACAAATTTTTTAGGAGCATTTTATCAGATATTAACTTTCATGATTAATATAGTTGTTAACTACAAATACCTCTCTCAGTTAACTTTCTGAGTTTCTTTTTGAGAAGGATTATTAAATTACAAAAGTTTTTAGGCTGCTTGTCAATCTATATAATTATAAAACACATTTGGTACCACAAATTCATTTAGAAATCAATTCTTGCAGAAAAACTTTGAGTGAGTGATTTGAGAGTGAGAGAAGAGAGAATTAATAGGTTATTTGTTAGCTAGAAGTTGTGGCCAAAGTCATTGCTTAAAAATGTTGTCCAGCTGTCATATTTATGACAACTTAGCAACAAAGCTAGTACTACACAGGCAACACAACACACAGTGGATAGGATACCACCCTTCCTTAAAAACTATACATAATAAAGCTGTTACCTTCCCTGATTGCTGTAAAAGGTGCTCCCTCCTCTTCTTGCAATCTGATCTCTTTGAGGGCCACAATTTTATTATTTGCACTAGGATTAAAGATTTCTGTTGATCAGAGTTGGTTGTCAATGTCCTAGTCAGCAATAAAAATTTTTAATAATCACAGAAAGTATTCACTGCACAATCATATCATAGCATGTACAATAAATCAAAGCCTGTTTGAAGTATGATTTGTAAGAGTTGATTGCTACCCTTCTGAACTTTTGCTGACACAAGGAATGATAAATAAATATCAAAATATATCACTGTATCATTGTGCCACTTTTGAAGGCCATGATTGGATAAAAACTAAAAAACTATAATTTAAAGAGCCCTCAAACCTCAACCTTATTATGAAAATTTTTTTTATTAAATTGTTTTGCTTCCAGTTTAGCTTATTTCAACATTAAATGCTGCAATCTTTTTAAACCACCCACCACTAACTTTCCATTTGTGATATTGTTGCCCTGGATACATTTGGCAAAAAGAAAGAATTTGAACTATGATCAGGCACTCAATAATGAATTGCTTTCTGAGTGTCACAAAACACCAACACTCCTGAGTTCACCATAATTGCCACACAAAATATTTTTGAAAGCCTTTTCATCTGATCTATGCTTTTCTTAAAAAACAAATTTATACTTAATTGCCTATTCATAAATAATCTGTCATAAAACAACTTAAAAGAATGAAATACTGCAAACTCAGTAATAAAAAAAGTTCTGTAGATAATGTGATCAGCACAAACCAATAGTAAAATAATGTAGAATTTTTTTCCACCGCAAGAACTGCACTGATTTTAAAAATAACCTTTAGATAGACAAAATCATTTGGGAATAATTTTATATTTACCTACAGATCCCCTTGAACACGGTTGCATATGAGCCCTCTCCAAGTTGTTCCAGTTTTTGATAAGCATCAAGGCAACCAAATGGAGGAGATAGGGGCTTCAAAACAAAGTAATCAACCAAAATGTTACCTTAAATTTAAAAATACAGTTTTGCTTAGAATTCTTTAACATAGGTATGCATAGCATGTAAGAATTATTTTTTTGCTGAATGGGTTGAGATAGGACAGTTTGTGTACTTAATGTTTTCATTTTTGTCACCAAAAAGAACTTAACTTTCACAAAACAAAAATATGGCACAAAGACAGAAAAAACCTATCTGTAATTAATCTGAACTCACACAGATATATGTGATCTACTGTCTCTATTGTCTAAATATGTCTTAGTTAAAATGAAATGCATCGGTGCCACGCTTATTGTTGTCTACTTCGCAGCTGTTGTTGGTCTTGTCACACAACACTCTCTTCTTCCCATTTGAGGGAGAGCGCATTGCACAACAAGATCAGAATACCTCAAATTACAGTTAGTTACCTCAAAAATATAATTCCGTATAATTTACTACGAAAAGCAAACTGAAATGCTGCTGTACCTCTAATAGACCATAACCAAAGATATATTGTGATCTTGAATAAGTGAAGATACATTAAAAAGAGAAAAGGATAACATTTCAAAGAGGGCTCCTTGATTGGTTGTTGCCTATCTGGACTTTGCCCCCTTTGTGTGAATGGAGGTTGTTTTACAAGGAATTAACATGCAATTGGGTTGAGTCCA
Organism: Pocillopora verrucosa; assembly: GCF_036669915.1. Taxonomy (NCBI): domain Eukaryota; kingdom Metazoa; phylum Cnidaria; class Anthozoa; order Scleractinia; family Pocilloporidae; genus Pocillopora; species Pocillopora verrucosa. Next base: position 9,706,614 of record NC_089324.1, read on the forward strand.
AGGTAGCTTAAAGTGACTTTAATTCATGGAAAAAGTCAAATGTGGGAGAATTGCTTGGAAAAACTCAATAGCAGTAGCATTTAGTTCCATGTAAAGTTTTTTTGGTGGGGTTGGACAATGCAGTTAAAATACATGATAAAATGCAGGTTGTTTACAAGGAAATGACACATGATAGAGTGAAGTCCAATGTGGCAAAATGGAATTTGATTGGTGGCTGATACAATTCAAGCACATAAAAAATTACTTTAATGTTCATGTAGTGCAATGATTGCATATGTTCTGATTGGACTTTGGAGGTTTTTTTCATGGTACATGACGGACTGTAAGTTGTTTGGCATATGCATTGTGCATAAAGGAGCAGGAAAAACATGTTCTAACTTAAAAGTTTAAATGCATAACTTTCCTATCCCGATAAATCTCAAACTTAATTGATGAAGCTCTCACAAAGGCAGTAAACCATTACACTTATCAAATGAGCCCAATATTTCTAGTTAATACCATTCTTTGTGCATAGCTCCTAGATCCATGACATCATTTACAAGAAAACAATACCCAAACACTGTGATTGGTGCAAGATATTCAAAATTTACTATGGTATGATTGGTACTAGATGCATACCCTAATGCTGTAATCTGATTGGTGCGAGATAATACCCTAATGCGGCAATCTGATTGGTGTAAGAAACATACCACTCTATATGCTAACATAAAGTTATCTCTTTTTACAAAAAAAAATAACTAAAAAATGCTTAAGTATGAACTTCAAGTATGCAAATACCAAGGACTCCTTTGATGTTTTTTTTAATGTGATACATTCAGGTTCTTCATTCATTTAATGTAAAAATCCTTTGATTTCTTTTGCTCTTGGTTTCCAAATACGCTGACATGCTGAAGGGAACTGAGTTTTCACAGGAAAATATTACAATAGAGGCAAGGCCTTGGTTGTTCAAAACTCATTGATAGTGATCATCATTACTATCAAACCATAATCACCATTATTATCAATGTACCTCTGGTAGGCCTTTTAATTCCCCAGGTGCTAATTCATCAGAATGCCTTCTACCATAACCAATCTCAAAGCTGATCTTTCTCAGTCGAGTGCCTATTGAGTCTGATGAAGTCCTTCTCACCACTGGTCTAACAACAGGATTGTTTGATCTTGCACAAGGGCTGGACTCCATGAAAACATCATCAGTCTGTTTGAAAGAGAGAAAGATCATAAATGAATACCACTTATCAGTGGATTCATGGAAGAACTGATTTTTTACTTCCTGTCACTGGTCTTAAATCACTAAATTGACAAACTTATTTGATTTCTTCCTGATAGTAGGGCTGAAAGGACACAGCCATAATAAGGCTTTAAAGGCAGAAATGTTAAAATTTTCTTCAAGATACAAAAATAATTGTCCCAATTCAAATTCCAGCCACGTTCATTTTCTCCCAATTTTGAGGCTCCACTTCACATCTCTAAAAATCAGACAAACGAAGCAAAAAAAATACTCCCATGTGTGAATGTGCTTATGTCTACATTAGTGTTACAGTTAAGCCAAAAAGCTTATCATATTGTACCCTAGTATAGTTCATGAAGATATTACTGGGATACTACTATACTTAGTCAACAATAAATACAGGTTTTAACAAAGACTAAATGCTGAGAAGATCATACCTCTGCATGTCTGTTATTTTGTACAGCGACACCTGGTCCACCGCTCTCATCTTTTATGAATGCTAAAAGGTGAATTGAAATTACATATACCAAATGATGTCTGTACCCGCAAAAAACAAATTGGAAACCTAAATTGAGTAAGTGAAAAGCCATTACAAGTAAGCCCATCTAGTAATCAGGCCTTTCTAGACAACCATAAGAGTATCCTGCAAAACTTTGAAAATGACCAGAAAAGTCTTCAAAAAAGACAACAAAACTAAGTTGTTATTTTGACATTGTGTCTGGAGGACCCTTATTCAGTGTCTGCTTCCATTGTGAAGAAGTGACCATTATCAGGAGTGCCTCTAATAGCATGGAACCCTAACCCTTCATCACAAATTCATACAAAATTTTGTTAAAAATGATTGAAACAAATCTTTACAAGAATGTTTAACATGTGGTAGTTAAGGCATTGTGTTGTGCTTTCTAATGAGAAACTTGACTCTCACAGTTCTATTCCATATTCTGGAGTGCAAAATTCATTTACTCAATATATGGCTATTAGCAACCTGACAAATTTCTAAGGGGTTACCCACCACAGAGAAAAGCAGAGCAGATAAATTTCAGTTATTCAGAGTAGCTCATTCAGCTAAGAAGCTGGTTTCCAGAGGGTCCTGGAGGGACCCTTGCTACGCCTAGAAGCATCCATTCCAGGTGTAACAATACTTCTAGTGATGTGAGAAAAGCTTAGCACCCATAAGACTTAACCTTTCCCCCTAAAGTTTAAAAAGGGAACCTCCCCCACTCTACCACCACAAGCTCCATTTCTCACTTACTAAAGCACTAGTTTAACATGATTATCACAATGACTCTGGAGCACCATCTTTTTCGGTGTGCGGGAGAGAACCATACGATGTCTGCAAGGAGCCAGTGTTACCTACTGTGCACAGTTTTGATTGATATTTGGTCTTTGAGCTGATCATCTGATCATCAAACATCGATGTAAAAGCCCAAGCTGGAGTATTACGATCACGTATTCTTACAACATAACCCTAATTGGTTCTAAGCAGTCTGTTTAAATTCAGATCAACGATAATGGGCAAGATCAAATGACGTTTAAGTGATAATTGTATTACTCACAAAGTCTTAGTCCTTGCGAAATTTTTCTTCGCAGTTTCTTGATCTTCGAGTCAGAAGACGACTTTTTTAACCCTACAATGAGAGAAGGAAACCAATTGCACATCTTAATGAACAGTCTTAGACAATTGCTCACAGACGTGGGGTAGAAGAAAGTTGGTGTCACCTCTTTCGACGTATCACTATCACGAACACTTCAATATCACGGGTAAGAACCAACCTTCTTTCAAAGTTGCAGGACTGCCATCTTCATCGACCGTGTTTTCCTCTTCTTCACACACCTCGTCATCTTCTGCAGCAGAAGCCATATTTCTTAACTTCTCTCAGGAAAAGGCAAACAAATCCAAGTTGACTAAAAGCTCAGCATCAAATATCGATCTCTGCATATTTTTTACATCATTTGGTTGATCTCCCAGCAAACGCACGAAGATCATTCGTTTTTTCGTTTTTACCTCAAGCTCATAAGGCAATTAACCATCGTAGCTCTCTGAGAGGCCTTGTTACAAAAGAATAACTTAGTAAGGTAGCTTTTAAAACTAATAACTTGCTTTTGTTTTCAAACGCAATCTACTGGCAGCCAACATCAGCCATAACAACACAGGCTACCCACAGTGCATTACACGTGTCGACAGTCTGGCTAACAGCAAAAGAAATTAGTTGTGGGTAGTGGGGGGTGGGAGGGTGATGGTTGGCATTTGGCCTGAGATACCGTTGGACGGTCTAGGAATCGGGCCATTCTGAAGTTGCTTCAGGCCATTCTTATCACTCAGTCATCACTTTCTGTTCCAAAGTGATGAATGAGATTAAGGTCAACTCGCCATTACACGCCGCCACCACTCAAATCGCCACCGGTGGTAAATTGACTCGTTGACGAATATAGTTAATCCTTTAACTCCCAAGATTTCATCAGTAATTCTCCTTACTGTCTATCGAACAATTTATATGATGTTAGTTTGAAGAATTTGGAATTGGATCAACCAGCAATCCCTAATTGATATTTTTCTTTATTCTCATTACTTATCTGCTCGATATCATACAAATAGTAGAAGGAGAAATTCTGTCTCGGTCACTAGTGGGATTTAAAGGGTTAAAGGCTTCCTCTCTGAGATTCACCATGTTTCTACGCAATTTTAGCTTTGCATCATTAAAACCAAACGAAATGAAATACAAGATGCAAGCTTTCATGTGATGTAAGCTTCATTAAATTTGGTTTCGAATCACGTTCATAGAGCGAAACTCGCGTTAAAGGTCACTTCAGCGTCCGTTGTGCGTAATACAAAGAAAGGACGCCAAGCCCCTCTCTACAAACTATCGCCGTATATGCTCGCACCGTGTTGTGCAGTGTGCGCAGTGCAGTGCACCCAATTTCGCAACTTACTTCTAGATCTTAGTTTGTAAGTTTCATAAGATTTTATCAATATCGGCAAACTTCACTATGGTTTCGCGCACGCAAACTGGTCATAATCTTCAGGATATCAACATGTTTTATCTAATTTCATGTAACATTGATACTTACCATTCTTCTTGCTTTTTACGGTTAACGTTCCATAATCGAGACACTACACATGACGTCAAAGTCAATTTGAATGAAATATGGCGGTCAGACAATAAGTTCGTCTAACTGGATACTGAGACGTGCCATTTCATTTAGGCCTCATGTCAGTCATAACAAAAGCAGCCAGAGCAACAGATCACACTTTCTCGCTTATTGGCCGAAAACTGGGTTATTCAATCTACCAGGAACAAGCAGTTGCTTGGTCGACATTTCGGATCACCTCCCAATGTTTTTTCAGTGGGGTTAGTGCGAACCCCATTAAATATAACGTAAAGTTCTTCAAGGTTGTACCGTTTGTAACCAAAATGCTCCCCGTCTGGCACGATGTCAAATCCAAATCCCGCTTTTCATAATCACCTTAACGGACAAAACACCGACATTCAGTTTACCAGGGAGATCGAAGAAGACGGCAAGCTTCCTTTTCTCGACTGTTTGGTAGGCCGAAACAAAAAGAACTACGAACAACAATATACAGAAAACCGACGCATACCGACAGACTGCTTGACGAATCATCCTACAACCCGACTTCCCACAAAGCTACGACTATCAAGACATTGACAAGACGAGCGCAACTTGTTTGCAACACACCGGACAGTTTATCTGACGAAAACAAGTACCTTGACCGTGTTTTTGACTAAAACAACTACAACACTGACTTCATTAGACGAAACACTCACAGGGCGACCGACACTACAGAAACTAACAGGGACTCCACATCTGTCACGACTACAGCTGCTATACCCTACATCAAAGGCACTTCTGAGGCTATCGCGGATCCTACAACCTTACAACATTCGCATAGCTCACAGGCCTATTACTACTTTACGACATTTGCTGACCAACGTTAAAGACAAAGACGAACCCAACAGCAGACAGGGAGCGATTTATACGATCGAATGCTCCGACTGCCAGGCCTCCTACATTGGTGAGACTGGGAGAAACCTTAACACGCGACTAACTGAACACAAACAAGCAACTAGAAATGGCGATGTAAACAATCACATTTCTGAACATCACCGACAAACTAATCACAGAATCGACTGGGACTCTGCTTAATGCTTAACCTACAGTACAAACTATTTTCAACGACTGACTCTGGAAAGCTGGTTTACTAACTTAGAACAGACGCCTCTCAACAGATGCCAACAACTACCGGCACCTTACAAACGACTCATTAACGACGTGAACAAACCGACAAACAGACAAACAAACAACAGACGGATCGAAACCGACCAATGACTGTTAACAAACTCTACACGAGTCTTCCAGCCAATCACATCACGGCTAAACAGACCAATCACGTTCAACAGACCAGACTTCATAACATCATTGACTGACAACTACTCTTCACTTGACTCTGAAGATGACTACCGCACAGGTAGTCGAAACGTCAGTCAACAGTTCTTTTCAGAACTACACTCACCCGGACGATCACACTACACGAACTCCTGTAAATAATGAGGATGTTGATGAAAGCACGCATGAAAGAGTTTACAACCAACGTAAACTCACGAATCGTACTGCCCCCTTATGAAAGGCTTTGAGACAAAAGAAAAAAAGAACCAAAGGAAGCTTGAGTCTCATAACCTACTTCAGTATCTACTGAGCATTAAGAAAAGAAATTTGAAACTCACTCCTGGAGTAAAGACCTTCGCAAACAACGAGCAATCAAAACGTTTACTAATGAGCTAATTAAGTTATAAATGTTGGGGCAAAAACTCACCATCGTGAAACAGTTCGATTTGAATCGATAGAGATACTATTCTCACCTTCATTTGTCTGGTGACTAATTTTCCCTACAGCTTTCTACGAGCCCTAAATGGTCGTCTTGAATGTCTATCTTCCATTGTTTTTTTTTCTTTTCCGGCTTCTTTTTATATGTACGTTTTACATATGTATAATCTCCTAATCTCCAATTACAATTTGTAGAGTTTAAATTCATATTATAGATAATATACCAGAACCAGTCGTTCATCTTAAGAAATCTTTAAGATTGAAAGGTGCAGTTTTTGTTCGTGGAGGTCCCTTCTAAAAAAAGGAAGAATATAATATAATAATAATATAATAATTTAATATACCAGAGAACCAGTCGTTCATCTTAAGAAATCTTTAAGATTGAAAGGTGCAGTTTTTGTTCGTGGAGGTCCCTTCTAATGTGACCGCTCTGGTTTTTCTGCCACAGGGACCGGTTAACTTCGCATTTTATTGAATAGTCACGACTTTTGCGAACCTCTGAGTGGTTGTATTAAACGAATCACGTAATAGGTAATTGAATTATTCTTGTCTATGACGTCACCTACCCGATTTTCCTCCGGCGAGCTCCGACCAATCCGATCGCCTACGTACAATTTCCGAAATCCAATTATACCGTTGCACGTAGAAGGGCGACATCTTTTGTGTTGAAATTGCTTTCACATCAACTTTGTCTTCGATTCCTTGCGAAGAAGGAGAAAAAATAACTAAAATCAAGATATGGATAGCTTGTTTGGAAGAAAACCGATTTCAATCGGCGCTTTGAAGGATTTTTCGAGGCTGTAAGTACAAATAGGTTGAGATAAATCGTCTGATTGGGACTTTGTCGAAGATCTGCTGTTTGACTTGCATTATTGGGTGTTGAAGTATGAAAAAAAATTCTGTCATGAAGAACCTAAGTTCTCCTTCAGAAAACACAATATTGATTGCGGAGTTTTTTCAGTGTATGGATATGAGGGGTTGAACAGGTGGCGTAAGCCTAAGTAAAACTAGTTAATAATATTCATTGCAGTCCTGAATTGTAACTCAAACTGAAAGTCTTCCGTGATCTAGGGAAGCCGTGGTTAAATCATTATAATAATCGCAAGAGCGGAATATCACAAAAACGAGGCTTCGGCTTTTCCTGCACACCTAAAACCTGATTTGTACCACAATATAAACCCTTTAAAATTTGCACTCTCATCTAGGCTAGCCTAGCCTCTGATTCAAACAATCATCACACTTAATCATTTTAAGTCTTCTTAAATTCTTAAGCCATTTTAATATCTTCATGGCTTGCACTGTGGAATCATGAGAACCGATAGATACATTTGTCAGCAAAAAATAAAAAATAGGAAATTATCTAATTTTGTGTAGGGAAACAGAGGAATTTTTTCTTGTTTTAATCACCTGCTTTATTCTGTGAGTGTCATCCAATGCCAGTCAAAGTACCAGGCTGATTATACAGTGGTAAAAAATGTGACTAAATATGGCATGAAGGGGCAGAGACACATGCAGTATCACAATGAACACTATCCTGTTATGTATCAGCAACTGTTTTGAAAATGGTTGGACTTTTTATATTCTTTGCAGTGACCAGCCTACACGTCAGCACTTGAAGAAGGTGTATGGTTGCTTGTCTCTATCCATGCTTATTGCAGCTGTTGGAAGTGGAGTGCATCTGTTTACAGATGTATTGAAGGTACTCCACGTCAATGTCTTGAAGTAAAGAACTAAGAAGGAAAGAAAGCCATGCCAGCATTCTACAAGCCCTATAAAATCTGTAACTTGCTAAGCGTATCCCAGTTTCTGTAGCATGGAATGGTGAGGCGTATTACTTATCCTCTTAGATGGGTTGGTTGTTCTTTACAAATAATTACTAATTTTGTAATATGACCCACATGGCCCTGCGCACTCAATCCCATAGAAAACCACAGTGAATGCTGATGTGTGAAAGGCCTGATATGTGGACATAAACTGGTCTTAAAAAAACAGTGTGGAATGAACAAACAGTGAAGAAGTGGAATGAACAGCTGCATTTTCAATGGATTTTAAGTTTCTGGTTCTGACTGGAAGAAACAAAGGAAAATTTTCATTATTAGAACATTTTTTGTTTGTGGTTGTCCCGCATCTTATTTAGGTTGAAACATAATTTCAGAAGTGGTCATATGAAGAAATGCTTAAGACCGAATCTGGTTAGGCTGGCCAGAAAAAATGTTTGGCTCCTGGTCATGAAGCACAGACCTCACTGTGCTTGGTCTGTACGTTATGACCTCAAACATAATATTTTCCCATCCTTCCCTCCCACTCTGTCAGTACATAGTTATGAACAGTTGTTTACTCTGTTACCTGTTTATCAGGGTGGATTTCTGTCAGCCATTGCTTCCATTGGCCTTCTGATTGCATTGGGCTTGACCCCATATGATGGAAAGAATCAGAATAAAAGAATGGGTGAGAAAAAGTCATTTGCAAACTTTAATTATTGTTGTGCAGTAAAGCAAAGCAGCACACTTGTCAGAACATTTGATATGTACAGTACGGCTTGCATTTACTGTAGCACCCCCAGGTGCATGTAATGTGTGGGAATTATGTAAACTTTCAGTGCATCTAATTACATGCAGGCAGTAGAAAAATTATAGGCAAGTCAACAGATGCTTGTATTTTAGTTTGTTCTTTGTCAATTTCAATACATACAAATGTATGCACTCTTTCACATTGATGCGTTTGCTGTGGGAATTTGTATTTCACTCAAACTAATGATTCTGAAGTGTATTCTTACTATGCAAAAATGCAAAGGTAATCATTCAAACAATATTCACTTCAAGAACTGTTTTTTGGTTAATTAATACAGGTGGATTTGTTTAATGCAACATGTTAGAAAACTTAATAGTCAAAATGCACAAAGGTAGGGAAATAGTTTCACAAACAGATCTAAGTTGTAGCAGACATTCTGTTACTGTTAACATTTGTTTGTATTTGCAACATGAAGATGTAAAGAATGAATATATAGATGGCAGAGTGCAAAATTCTTGAGGTCACAACAAGTTTAAATTCATCTTCGACTAGAGAATTATAAAAGACAATGATAAATCCATAAATTATTGGTTTCAACATGTTTTTCAACAGTAATCTAACCTTGCTTAATGACTGGAGGCTTTTCCTTCACAGGCAGTAACTTTGGGGATGACCTTTTAAAGATGGTCCATGTAATGTAAAACAGGCCACTATTGCATGTTCTGCATATGACATTTAGTAAACAAAAAATCGGGCAGAATTTGGTCATCTGCCAGGCAATGAATTCCAGAAGCAGCATGTGGTACAGCTTAATTTTAATGGCCCATGGCCATAAGAAATCAAATCCAATCTCTGTCTCATATGCTGTTTTGTTTTAGAACATACATTATTTGTGGTTTAGTTGATTGATTCACATGAACATGCATGTATGTTCGTGTAATGACACAAAGTGTGCATGTCATGCTAGTGCATTGTATGAGAATGCCATTTACATTAAGTTCATGTAATGTTGCAGTGCACATGAGAAGTACTGTAGTGGTACCCAAATTTAAAATTCAGAAGGCTAGAAGGTTGCAAGCCTTTGTTTTCTTTTGGGTGAAGATTTTCAGTTAACTTCAAAAGAGATTTTGAGAAAAATTTAGACATGACACATCTAACTAACTTCATTAAGGGAATTTGAGGAACCATTGTGGTTTTTGTAGAACTGATGTAACCACTGTGTGCTGTGTCGTTATGTCTTGATTAATGATATTGAATGGTTAAGTTTAGAGAATATTACCATGACTGTGTCCTATGGGGGTGTGATTTGATATTCACTACTAAACAGCAAACAATATATTTTGGTACCTAGGAAGAAACTTCCTCTAGTTAGGGGATTAGTTTATCTTGAGGATTTCAAAGAGAGACAGTGCTTATGTCATTTTTCAGTGTTCCTTAACTGATTTGTTTTTCAAAACCACACCATGTTCAATGGAGAATTCAAAGAGGAAGGTCTAACAAGAGTTCCCTTAAAAACACTGGCCACATTATTACAGTGTTACACTGTTGTTACACTCATATGAGGAGATGGCTATGCAACACTTGTAAATAAAAATTCATGGTATAGGTTTCAAACAATACACTTTCTTTAGTTTATTAGACGTGTATTATTCTCAGCAGTCAAACTAGTTCTCCAATTTACAATTGGATCAGTTCCTCTAAACTAGTCAATAGAGTTGTGTCAGTGTTGTCTTGTGGCCACCTTCATAAACCCTATGACACCTTTCCTATTCAGACACCTTGATTGTCCCTTAGGTGTCCATATTAGAAAGGTTTTACAGCAAATTGTTTTATCATGCTTTCATGCTGTAATTTCTTAATTTTTGTTTCAGGTATCCTGATGGGATTTGCATTTTGCACAGGTAAAGATTGTGGTAAAATTAAAGAATGAGAAAATTTAAAAACCAAATAGTATAGACCTTTCACAAGATGACTTTATCTAAACCCAAAACTTCTAGCTTAGAGCGCAATTGTAGGGTTATGGAGAAAACAAACCTTTTGTAATCTTAGGTTACAACAGAACATGTTGCTGTTTGTCGTGGTATTCAACTGTACTACATTCAGGAACCTTTAAATATTTTCTGAAATAGACCTGCTTCATCCTCGAGTTAAAAATGAGTAATCAACTATGGTTTTATTTTGATAGTGTAACTAGCCAAGTATGTCTGTCTGTCTTTTTGTTTCAGGATTGGGTCTTGGACCTCTGATGGACAATGTGATACAGATTGATGCAAGGTTAGTTTTCCATCTTACTTTTTCATGTTGTTCTTCTGAAGGAACAATCACTTTGTACTTAACTTTTCCATCCCTTCTTTCCTCTTTCCCCTCTTTTTAGTTTATTTTTGAAAACCCTAAAGTCAACCTTGAATACTACAAACCTGTGGTATTTATTTACTCCTCAAGGTTAAACTTTAATTTAAATTGCTATGGGTTGATTGGTAAATTATTTTATTATAATTTTTAGACCAAAGACACATTAATTTGTTTTAAAACTTCATGGTCCCTGGCATATTAGAGATTTTGACATAATTATTGGAATAATCATGACACAAAGTACATAGCAAACATTTGTTCAATTTGTTTTGTTTTGTTTCGTTTTCAGCATTATCCCTACTGCTTTCTTTGCCACCACACTGATCTTTGTCTGCTTCACTTTGAGTGCCCTGTGGGCAGAGGAACGAAAATTTCTCTATCTGGGAGGTGAGACTTTTTTGTTGTGTCTCTTCAGGGCTGTCACTGAAGTCAATTGAAAACAGTTACTAAGTTTTTTACTCCACAGTTACTGCAAATAACTACTTTTTGTGAAAAGACTAGTGTCTACTCTTCATCTTGGAAACCATATGTTTATTAACTTTTTGTACGAGGCATTGATTATTTTCCTGTAGGTACTCTCATGTCTTGCTTGAGCATGCTCTGTTTCCTGTCGTTGGCCAACCTGTTTCTTGGAGCACGTTTTTTTTTCCAGGTTTGTTTAATGATTAATTGAGTGTACTGTAAATTTAGGTGACTTGGTTGAGGTTTTTCAAGATCACAGTGCAAATGGTTTTTTGGCAACTTGGTGGAAGGTCATTTGAAACCCATATTTCAAGCTTTCAAAAAATAGGTGTTCATTATGACCTATGTGTAAAGAGAAGGCAAAGCAGGCAGCAATTTTGGTCACAGAAATTTATCAAGATGATATAAATTTTTTTGGATAATTGTTCCTCTTAGGCACTGAGCTTAGCTATTTTGATTTCTGACTTTTTGGCATTAAGAAACAATGTGGTAACATAATCTTGACATGTCTTACCACAGATTCAGTTGTATGGTGGCTTGGTGTTGTTCCTTGGCTTTGTGCTCTATGACACTCAGCTAATTGTGCATAAGCACAAACAAGGAGACAAGGACTTCTTGTGGTAAGCATATTTCCACTTCCAAATATGCTGCATTTCCTGGTCCTATTTCTAATTTAAAGAATTCACTTATTTGATGGACAACTTTTGAATTCAACTTGTTCTTTTATCCAGGCACTCCATTGACTTGTTTTTGGACTTCATAGAAATCTTCCGTAGGATCATGATAATCCTTGCTCAAAAGGAGGTAAGCTGGTTTGTTTATTTATGGCATGTGATGGAAATGCTTGAGTCTTGAGCAGTAGTGTATATTAGACAATAACCTTGGCCACTGAAAATGTTTATTACTGCTGTCATGTATAGTTGATTTAGTATTCCTATGAAGCCTTGTGGATTTTTCCCTTTATAGCTGGGATATTATTGCTAGAGTTTCATATGGATTAGGGGTGTGAGGTAGATACTCCAACCTTTTCTCAAACCCATGCCTCTGATTTTTTTCCTCTATTTTGAGGGAAAGGAACACTTTTTTTTTTAGGTAGGCTACCCTTTAATGTATCTTTTGTGAAACACCATTCTGATAACTATCTCATGATGACAAGTTTGGAAAGCTGACACGCTTTATCAACCTCTTTCTTGAGGGTTACCATGGGACCCTTTTAAAACTGTAAGAGTTTAGTTTTGAGGTAATTGAGTATACTTCAACCGTAATTGATGGTCCCATGTTCCCATTTTACAGGATTCAAAGAAGAAGAGGAACTGAGGAGTCAATTTTAAATTTTTGAGAGTGTTAAGCTTTTCAGTACTTTCTTCAGGCTAATAGACTAGATGTACAAGAAGTTTATATTGCAGCAATATAAAGCTGCAGATTTCAGTTGTAATGTTAGTAAGCTTTCTGGATTCTAAATGTTAACTGCAGTCTGTTGTCATGTTAATCAAGTAATGTTATAACCGTTAAGATACTGTGGGCAGCAACAGTATTAGTAAAATAACTTAAGGATTACAAAGTAAGCCCCTTATTAACTCGCTCTCCGATGCAATGTGTAGCAGGTTTTATGACCAATCCAGTTGTCGGGAATATATTTGACTGTGATCACTCAACAGAAATAATGTACAGTGACGTGTTTGAAAAAAATGCAACTGTGGTATTCAGGCCTGTAGAAAACTTCTATTCTTTACTGGTTTTTTTTTCATGTCTTATTTCAGGATACGTAACGTAGCACTTAATGAGTATGTCACAGTAAATGTAGGGTACAGATTTTTAATGTTATGCTGTAAACATGGAGTGATTTTTCATTGAGCATCTAAAAAGCACAATCAGTGGCCATTTGAAATAATGTAATACACCTAGCCAATCATTGGTGACCCAACATTGCTTGGTTTTTATTTGTGTGTGATTGGTTGATTGATAAGATTTTACAAGTTTCATAAATCATCAGTTAACATGCATATACTGAGTCCAGCTATGAATAATAAGTCGCTCTTACGCAACAAGGTTCGATTTTTTTTTAAGATGGGAAAGTTGCAAGGTAATAATGAAGACCTAAAACAAGTCTTAAAGGAACTGAATTAAAAAGATATGGAGATTGGTATTCGGTCTATTCGCCACCACAAAAAAACTCGCCACCACTTAGAATCAAATCGCCACCGGTGGCGATTTGACTTAAACTTTTTGTGTAGCTTCTCGTATGAACCTTGCATTAATTAAATGAAGGCTAAGATGTAGTAGTATATTGCGAAAAGGGGAAAGGACCCAGAAGTTATGTGTAGCCTCTCAATTATGCACGTTAACCGTTAAATCTAATAAAACGCATATCTTATAAAAGGTTAGATCTCAAAGGTTAACTAAATTTTGGTTTTAAAGATGTGAAACGAACACAGTGTACTAGAATAGTAAATAGCATGTTAGCAATGTTTCCTCTGATTGCCGCATTCGTTAAATAATTAATTTATCCGTAGATTTGGATCCGTCTTGGGTAATAAAGGGGCATGGTTTTTATTCTGAGATCGTTAAAAACACAACTCTTTCAAATCATCACTACTCAACGGAAATTTTGGAAAATCGTCTTTAAATATCTTTGAATCACATGCGGCTTTGAGGTGCATCCGCGCTTAGAGGCTGTACAATGTGATGGATATTTCATGTCGCATTTAACGGTTAACATGCTACAATTGAGAGGCCACACATAATTTTTTGAGTCGCTTTCCCTTTTTGCAATGCAAAAACATCATACGACTGGCTACACATAACGTTTGAGTCAAATCGCCGCCAGTGGCGAGTTAACTCCCAGTGATGGCGAGTTTGTGTGGTGGCGAACTAACTGTAAACCCGGAGATCTTATCTGAATGAGATCTTTGTAAAAACATCTGGATTTCAGGTAAAATGTGTTTAAATTGGTAAAAACTGTATCCAACCGTAAAGGAAATCTTTTCAATTTTGAGACAAATCATTGACAACCACTTTTCTGCTAAGTTCATATGAGTTGACTCCAACTTGAGTCGGAAAAACGTTCAAAATGGTATGGAAAAATTCTCCTGGTTTAACACACAAGGTTACGTGCGAAATCTCATTCTTCACTAGTTTGAAAGTGTTACCCAATGCCTTACGGTGCCTGTTTGTACTTAACATGAATGACCAATACCCCTGTCACACCAGCAAAACATGTTTAGTAAAACCGGGTTTAACTGAATGAAAATCAGAAACAGAAGTGAAAAAACTGGATTTTTCGAAGGATTCAAATAATCGCCAACTTTTATTTCTTATGTTACACTTGAGGTCGACAAAAATCGGTTTAAGCAGCTTCTACGAAGGAAAACTTTAGGCCCTGTTAAAAAAAAAACAGCTTCAAGACACGTTTGATCTTTCGTGTGAGTGTAAATAAGCTATTGATAGTTTTTTCTTTGTTATTGATTGGCTGTGGGTACTGGTTAAAGCCGTAAAAGATTTCAGAATGATAACGGATTTCGAGTCTTACATCTCTTAACAGGATTAATCAGGGTTTAAAAGTAAATGAATGGTGCATATTTTGTTGTAACGGATTTGGCCTTCATCGGGAAAGATTTCGTCACAGAAACGTCATGTATAGTAAATTATCGTTAGTAAATTATACATAGAAGTTGATCTCTGCAAGTTACAACGGTCAGTTACGTGTGCGATGCTTTCGATTATAAGGACAGTAACTGGTCAAGTCGCTCGAAAGTCATCTCGCCCAAAGTCGGTTTCCGGCCAATTTACCACCATCAAAATCGCCACCACCAAACTCGCCACTACTGAGAGTCAAATTGCCATCGGTGGCGATGTAACTCAGGCGTTATGTTTAGCGGCATAAAGGGAGTGACAAAACCGCAAGAAGATTAGGCAGTAACTACTGGGAACAACCATGTCGAAACCACGCCAAACCTCCAGCAAACCCGCTGTATTTGTGTGTAAAAACTAGAGGTGGCTAGAGCGGAATTCTGT
This sequence comes from Pocillopora verrucosa, assembly GCF_036669915.1. NCBI lineage: Eukaryota > Metazoa > Cnidaria > Anthozoa > Scleractinia > Pocilloporidae > Pocillopora > Pocillopora verrucosa. The sequence goes on from NC_089324.1 coordinate 9,722,023, forward strand.
AGATAGTCGCTCGATTTGACGCCGCTCTTGAAAAAACGCCAGAGATGGATGCAATCTGCCAATGAACGTCGCATCCATCATAAGAAGACGAAGAAAGCAGGGTTTCTTTTGATCTTGAGAAAGGAAAACGACAAGCGCAGCATAACTCAGTAATCTTTGTATTTCACAAAAAGTTTTGCAACAAATTTTTTACCATAGTTGATGACAAAGACTCGAGTATATGTCTCTGAAATAAATGCCGCCCTGTGGCCGTAATTGAACGTGGTTTAGACCTATCTCGGGAAGAGGTGAGGGTGAATAGACTCTCTGACCAACCCATAACACCTTGCGGTAAGTCAGTTCTGCTTGGCAGCCATCTTTGCCAGGGTTACCACTTGACCATGGTTAGTAAACCTCATACATTTATACTTGCGTAAAAGTTGAGCTCGAAAGTATTTTATTGTTTTGTTTTGCAGATTCGGTTTATTCTTATCCAAAACAGGGCAGGTAAAACAAGGCTGGCGAAATGGTACATGAACTTTGACGATGATGAAAAACAGAAACTTATTGAAGAAGTTCACGCATTGGTGACTGTGAGAGATGCAAAGCACACGAACTTTGTAGAGGTACGCTATGAGAACCTGAGGACTTTTCCCTTTGCTGCTCGTTATGAGAAGTGTGCCTATTTGTTTGTCAGTGTCTTATGATGACTTCCACGCTGTTTGATCGAGGAACAAGTTACTAACTCTGGAGTGCGAGTCTTACACCTGTGGGCTGTAGACTGAAAACGCTGATCTGAGTTAAAAAATCCTCGCTGCTCGTGCAAATTACCCGTTGTTTAGCTCATCTACGGATTTAATTCATTTCACTTTCAACAAATATTCGAAGAAATTTAAGTAATCAAGAAAAATTGAATATTTGAGTGCTCATTGAAACAGTCAAAGGCTGAACAGTCATTTGCTTGTTGGTGTTTGGGACTGAACACTGAACTGAGTGATTGCCAGAAAATATCAAGAAAAATTCGGAGCTCATTCTCACATGTCATCATAATGCTCGCATCATTTATGAAGTAGTCATGATACACATTCTTTGATGTTACTGATTGATTAAAATAGCTTAAATAAGACCCCCAGTGGAATTTGTGGAAAATTGTCTCTAGAATTACTAAATTTCCAGTATCAGTGTCCGTTGAAGCCTAAGATAATCAAGCTAAGATATATAACTGCAACACAATATCAATTTTTTTTCTTGTAGTTTCGTAACTTCAAAATTGTATATCGTCGTTATGCTGGGCTTTACTTCTGTTTCTGTGTGGATGTGCATGATAACAACTTGTATTATTTAGAGGCCATTCATAATTTTGTTGAGGTAAGATAAAAGTAATTTCTCCTTGTTTTGTTTGTGTGTATGTATATATGTATGTCCACTTAACTGACCTCTTCCCCAATAGGCCTTTTCAAGGCTAATATGAATGAACGAATGAATGAATAAATAAATGAAAGAATAAATATAGAGTTTAAAACTCCCAACTGGCTGGAAGTAGACCAGTTGGCTATATACCAAGCACAGCCAAGGAGTTGAACTCAGGGCAGCCAGATTAAAAACCTATTGTCCTAACTACTTGGCCATGCTGCCTCAGTCTGTACTACCACTGTAATGTTCAACAGTTTCTGGTTTATAAGCAAAACTTGAAAATCAAAACTCCTTAATTAGTTGGGTGGTATAATAGTGAAGGTAGTGCTACAATTATATTTAGAAAAAGTCTATTTGGAGGGTTGCCACTTTTTCGTCTTGTTTGTGTCTCTCCCCAACCTTATGGTCAAGTTCAGCAACTGTCACTTAGTGGCAGATGTTAAAGTGATGTGCTTGTCATTGGGCTTATGGGGGTGTGCTTAAAATTCTCTTGTAACTTTCAATATACATGATACTATTCTGATTGCTGCAACAATAGGATCTTTAAGGACACACACAGTGTCCTTAAGTAAGTTCTACATGTGATAACCATAAACCACAAACATGACATTGTTCATCATTTTGCAGGTCTTAAATGAATTCTTCCATAATGTTTGTGAACTGGACTTGGTGTTTAACTTCTACAAGGTAAACCTGATTGGAAAAATGCTTTAATATCTTGCTGAAAATATTGTAGAACTGTAGAACTCTTTATGGCCAAAGTGTTTGCATGTAATTATTTGTTTTTTTCATTTACTCATGTATAGAGAAACTGCATTATTTCGACAGAATAAAGATGTAAACACTTTTATAAGCAGAATGCACAAATTGCTCTTTGCCTGAAATGGACAGGTGTAGAGTTTCATCGATTAAAGTGAAACCCAGATAGAATGCTTTCTTGAAGCATAAGATATTTTAAAATTAGTCACAACCTTTCAAGGGGGCAAGAGCCCATATGCCCATTTCACTCTCCCAATAGCCCAATGTACCAGCTGCTGGGAATACCTTGAAAAATGTGTTTTTATACAAGGCTTGTAATCATGTGGTTGGGCATGGGCAATTAAGACTATGATATCATGCTTAATAAGACAGTCCTGTTATATTGATGGAAATCTTCAAAGACTAAGCGTAAAAAATGCCATTTTTCTCCTGGGTTGCTAATCTGGTTATATTGTTTCAATCTTGGTATCAGGTATATTCTGTTGTTGACGAGATGTTTTTAGCTGGGGAGATCAGAGAGACCAGTCAAAGCAAAGTTCTAAAGCAACTTCAGATGCTCCAGCAGTTAGAATAGTATTTGTAAATTAAAGACTTCACTTTCTGTATAATGCACAAGAAAATTATTAAAAATTTGTAGCTGGTCATTTTTTCAGAAAATCAGAGTTCTAATTTTACTATGTGATGACATGTAACAGACCAAACACCATTACACCTTGTAAATGTCCTTAGAAGAAAGCACAATAAATGCAGAAAAAAGAAAATAAAAATGGCTTTGTGAATGTGTATTCAAGTATAGCTTTCTCTTGTTGCTGTCCCTTGTTTGCAAAATCAACTGTGTTGACAGTTGAACAGTCTACTGTATTTGTACAGGGAAACCTCTGTGAAGTGAAAACTAGTGGGACTCTGGCCAGTGTCCACTTGATTTAAGGTATCTGTCCCATGCAGTTTTAATAAGTTATGGTAAACTAAACTGAGTGGAGTTCAATTTGAAAGCATACTCATCATTTTCCCGCAATAAGATTGATTACTTAAAACAAGCCTTGAAGTCTGACTGTTCATTTTGATTCAATGTTCCTTATTTATTGCTGAGGGAGAAGATGAGATTTAGAGCAAAAGAGGTACAATTTAAAGGTAAATTACTCATCTGAGAGCCAATCAGATTGCAATGATCAGTGATTTCAAAATGGATGAATAAATCAAAGAAAGTAAAGGATTTGAAGGGAAATTGAAGAGTTGCAGCAGAATGTTAGAGTTGCCATAATTCCTTTATTTTTGGCACAGTGTCTAGTTAAGTGGCAAGACTTGTTGATGATGCTAATGCTTAGGATTGTTGGTTAAAATAATTTTTTAAAATATAAGAATTTCTTTTTGTCTAGAGAAATATGGTTAGAGATTGTGTAATTTCATTTTTTATAGCATTTGTTTGGTTGTTTTTTTTTCTTTTTTTTTGGGGGGGGGGCTGGTTTTCTGGGCTCTCTGACAAAATTAAGAAAGGTTTGCCATTATTTTGGAATTACAAAACCTTTTTGTTTTGTTTTTTAATCACTTTTGTCTTTGTTTTAAAAGTTTTTACATGTAAGAGGCTTTTCTATTAGGCTTCAGATGTTCAGTATCTTTAATTGGTCTCTGATGTATTTTCAGTAAGCAGTTCAATGTTCAGACTAACTCACTTTTCTGGTACTTCCTGCCTGAGGGAAATGTCAATTTTTTCTAAAATGAGAATGATGAACCACTAGACCATGTATATTATATAATTTTATATGTATTTTTAGGGGTGTGTTACAAAGGACACCAACAGGTGTGGAGGAGGTAACTGAAGAGACTGAGAAGTTTCCAAAGTGAAAATTAAAAAAAAGTTGAAATTTTTAGTTTGCCTTGTACTTATGGGGTATACCACTAAATTATAGCCTAAAGTGCTGCTCTCAGAGCATTGATTGTGGTGAGATATCACCTGAACTACAGTACAAAGACAGAAAGTTCCAAAAGTTGTAGGTGTGGTAAATCAATTCTTATAATTGAGGGGCCATAGTTTTATGCCTTTGATGTGCAGATCTTTCCTTTTGGTTGTGAAAATTTCAGAACAAATGATTAATTGTTAAGCATGTAATGGCATTCTGTGCCATATAGCACTCTTGGGCTGGAGAGGGTTAATTAAGTTGAAGAGGGAGGAGTTAAGTTTGTAGAGAAACTGGTGCTGCATCAGTAGAGGGAGGGGGGTATCCCAAGATAATTTTGTTTTATCAACTGAGTTCATAATGTAGATTGACCAAGTGCAGACTACGGCAAAAGAACTGGAGGCCTTCAATATATTGATCTTTAAACAGTTTATTTTACATACAGCAGAATGTTTGTTATCAAAGCCTCAATCCCATGAATGTTGGAGCAGCAAGTGCACAATAAGTGATGACTTCTTTATTAAGAAAATTGAACATTTGAAGTTCTGATATACATTTAAATCTACTGACATTAATTTTAAAAAAATGTACTTTAAACAATTTGACAATTACTAATTATACAATTTTACAGTTATTATCTGGATAACTACTTGATATGAACTTCCACAACCAATTATTTGTGATATTTATCATCTCTTACAGCCCTGTGGCCATGGCTTAATCTCTGGTTTGTTGGAGTGAAAGAGATACTCCAATCAAACCAATCAAGAAATTACCTCATCTTTCAGTAGAAGCAGCACTTCCACAAGATTTAATCCTTACTTGCATTTGATTTGTGATTTCTACCCTTAATCAAAACTCCGCTGTATGTTTCAATGACTTTAATTGTTTTTGTGAGTAACTAGAACGAGGAAAATGGTAAATTTTGAGATCAGTTGTGTAATAAAGAAAGATATAATTAATTTTGTTATTGACATGGGACAGAGAAAAAAAGTGAGTCACTAATTAGGAATCAAACACCTCATCTCAGGTCTGAGGTTTTATTTCTTGTGAAGGGATCATATTTTTTCCTGGTCCCTGTTTTTCAATGAAATGAAGAACACCTTTCATTGCTCTTCACATTCCCTGCCTCTGAGATGAGAATAAGAGTAATAGAAACCTGTGATCAAACATGTACAGGCAGAGTAATGTTCAACAAATCTTCAGGATGTTCTTCACTGGTTGTAGTCATAAACTTCACTTTTTCAAATGAAACCCTCTCAAAGACTATTCAAATATTGCAGGTAAATGGATTTTTTTGTGGACAAAATTTTGAATTCATTAAGTACAACAATATAAGTCATGGGTTTATGAGATTATTTGACACTCATAGTTTAAACAAGATTATTTGACACTCATCTTTTAAATCCTTTGAGACAGCACTTCTCGAAGCTCACTATTATTGACTGGCATGGGAGGGGTTCCACGGTGGAATTTACAGGGTGTTAGATTAGTATTTTCTTTAAGCAAAGCTGTTCCTGAGTAAAGAACACGAGTCTTAGGAGTGTTTTCTTTGACTGGCTCCACAGTAGCAGCAACTGAAATGTGACTGATATCCATTCCATCTGTTGGCAATGAGGTAGGGCTGAGTAAAGAATGCTTGCCGTGTGCTAACTCTTTTGCTACCTAGCAAAAATTTTAGTAATTCAATGACAATAACATTGATAAAGCCTAAAGAATATGTCACTAATACTGATAACATTACATGTAATTGTAATAAATTTAAAATACCCCTAACCATCAATGGAAGCTAAAATTGTTGCGCATGGTTTGGCAAACTTAAGATTGATTACCAAGATTGGAAACTCACAGTCTTCCAATGACTGAGCTGAAGGGTAAAAAAAAAATTCTGCTTAACCATGGTATCAGTCAGTCAGTAATCTGGCCACCCCTTGTGCTGACAGGATCACTTAAAAATGGGGAGAGAGATGGAAATTCTTAGAAAATGAGCTGGCTTGGTCCACCACAATCATATGGAAAAAACCATCCCCATAACTTCTGTAATTAATACCTTTATGAGTAACTCACAGAATTCTTAGAGCTTGCTTGATATCTGTTCCTTGGAGAGGATGAGAAGCAAGTTGTTGCACCTGATGAATGCCTTAAAAATTGTTAAGAGAGAATTAATAATATTATTGGAAATGGGCAGCCTTGATAACATATGAATTATATCAAGGTAGCCCACACTAGTTTATTTTTCTTTAATTTTGAGTACAATAGTCCATTTTACATTTGTGCACTTCGTTGCCAAGCCTTTGAACAAGAGTGAGGCTAAGGTTGACCTTCTTATAATACAAACCTTGCTGCATTTCATATGCAAATTACTTTGTTATTATGCTAACTAGATAAATTTATTGAGAAACAACATGTAAGCAAACAACAACATCAGAACTTTATTCATCATGATAGTTTCTTACAATATGGGTCATGCAACTTAGAAATAACATGAACTTCTTTTCCATTGTTGGATATTCAAATTGTTTCTAATAATGTTTCGGGAGATAAATTTGTCTTCTCTACAGTGTGGTATGTAAACTATATTAATACTTTCTTTCCCTAGCACAATAGCTTGTATGAATGACCCAAGTTGCTGGGAGATTCTGATGGTTGTTACTTAATTATGAAAGGCCAATAACTGGTAGTGTATTTAAAATTCATAATGATACGTACAAGGAAAACAATTGACAGAGTAAAGTCTTACCGTCTTCTGACCCTTCTACGTGGTGATGCAAACTGTTTGTACTTGTCAGCTGCAGCTGTAGAGGATTCAAACACTTCACCATGCCTTGTTGACATGTCAGTTGAACCCATACTTATACCAGGTGATGCAAGGCAATGAGTTCCAAGATACTTATCATTTGGAGAGGGCACATAGGACATAGCATCAACAACTTTCACATGCTCTGTCTCATTTGATGGCAATATCCTACTGTGACCAGGTTTTACTGGAGAAAAAAAAAACTTCTACTTTAGCTTTACTAAAAGTGTTACAATAACCTTATCATTAGGATTTTAAGTGTCATGTTCTGTGCTATGCAGGACACTTTGCTCTATAAGTGCCTGAGCTGACAGTAATGGGTTAAGTTACTGCAGTCGGCTTTCATGATTTGACTGATTTTACTAAATGTGTTGCTTCATGTACTTGTCACTAGCTTCTTGTTTTTGAAGTGCTGTCCACCTATATTTTGCTAAACAGCTCAAAACCTGTCTTGATCTGATGTAAATTTTAATCTTTGCTTGCTACTGCTTTTTTCATGGTTGGCCTCTCAGAAATCTCCAAAGAACAGTGGGTCAACTTATTTCCCTATTACTGGTTAATTGACAGATAAAGTGTATACTAGAAAGTTTCAGCTCATTCTCAATAATTGTTGTTGCATACAGGTCATTTTAAAGGAGAAATAATGAATATCATGGTGCTTTAAGTACCACTAACATTCTAACAATATTCTGGACAAAACTCCTACCCATGTCACTAAGAGGCTTTAAAGAAGCCTGGAGTGGTTTAATAGGTGTGGTGAACATCTGGGTGGAGGCTGATACAAGACGTGGGTTGCTGATTCCCTGAATATTGCTCACATCATTCATCATTCGTCTGCATCCAAAACACAGATCAATTGAAAAGCTAACTGCGAGTCATCAAGTGCATCTTCCAACAACTCACAAAGTTAGAAGTTGGAGATGGTTCATAGACAATTCTATTGACACTGCTATCATTCATGTTACTGATCTTTTGGGAAAAAAGGTGCATCATTTGAAAGGTTTTCAAAAAGATGCATTTCTCTCTGCTTCTAGAAGTCTGTTATGAGAATTACACTACATTTTAATAGTTGTTAGCAACATGAAAAGCAGATTGCAAAGTCTGCACCTGAGAGTGTGCATGTTATTGAAGGGAATAGAAAGAAAATGAAAAAGTGCAAAAATGTCATCATGTGAATTGCAACACCCTGTGGTCATGAAATACATATCAAATTCCACAACCCTACAATACCACTGCTGTTTAATGACTGAGTGTTTATTGTTTATTGGTTTACTGCATTTTATTTTTCTAATAGTGCCTAATAAAGTTTGTAAACCAGTTTTTAAAGTCAGCTACTAAAAAATTAACTGCAACAAGTCAATCACTACCCACAGTTTAAAAAAAATTGACTATCATTAAAATCCCAAACAATGCAATGTCAGTAGGTTTAACCTATTAGATTAACAAAAAAATCAAACATGTAGGTGGATTGTGAACATGAAGTAATGACCTCTTGACTGCAGGTGAAGCAGAACAGATATTTTGATCTGCTGGCCGTCGCTTGTTATAAAGCCTCAGGCTCATCCTTTGGTTGGTGTGAGCCACAAAATTCTCTAACTCCAGATCATCTATGGATCAAAAAAGAAAAACATCCTACAGTATGCTGATGGTTTAGGGCATCACCTCACACTTCATAAAATTTGTGAATTAATTATAAGAACACTAGATAATACACATAATTTTACATTTTAAGTACACCTTAATTTACTGACAAGCAGACAATAAACAGTTTTAAGTTGCAGCTTTGGACTTTCCATAATGAAAAGAAATAGTAAAGGAGTTTAGTGATTTTGTGTTCAACTTGACATCTCACTTGTTTGCTGCATCACTCTTGTGGTGTCAAGTTGAACACTTCAAGAGATATTCCATAACTTTGCACACCTGTGTATTATTCTTTATGTCTATAGTATGGCATTACCTCTGAAGATTTAAATAAATGTAGAGACAGTTTTAGTGGGTCTGCTTTTCTTTATACAAGCTGGTTTGTGTATGAACTCAATTATTTAACAGCCTTTGTACCCAGTATAGAGCTCAGTCAGTAGGTAGGTAAGTCAAACAAATAACATCAGGTTACCTGATTTCTTATCCAAAACATTTTCCTCAAGGTTATATTTCACCTTGTTTCTCATTAGTTCTGCTTTCATGCTCCTTGAACGCCTGTGTGTATGCACTGGTGTTTTAGCAGATGACGAATTCTTGAACTTGCTAAGACTTTGGCCCAGACCAGAAACAAAGCCTACGTATAATTATAAAAATTGAACCATTAAAAGATATGGAGACAAAAAAAGAAAAATGGTACAGTGTATTGGTAAACCTTCCAAAATGATGGATAGGTCTAAAGATCTCCCAGGGTCTTTCATACTATGGTTGCTATAAAAATTTTTTTTCTCCAGTACACAAAAACTAGGCATAGCTAAGCTGCATACCTGAGAGTGAACCAGTTCTAGTTCTTGCCCTTGACTGCCTTTTGTTGCCTCGTTTCCAGTTATCGTCAACATCAAGCTCATCGCCTGATGATGTCATGCCATCAACAAACTCATCTCCAATCATCTTTGCACGTTCATAGATACATTCGCTAACTAAACCAATTTCTTCAGCATTTTTCAGAATAATATCGATGACTGCTGTCTGCTCTTTTAGTTGCTTTTCTGAGGCACTGTTGCCTTCTTTCTTTGTGTTGTGTATTAGGTTGGGAGTAAGAACAATGGCAAGGTTTGAGGTTCCCATCTTACTGTGATGTGAACACTTTGCTACTTTGGCCAAGAACTTCATTGTAAACTGCAATGTATTGAGATGTGCAATGGGAAGCAAAAGACAAAGTAGCAAGATAGCCTTTTTTTGGTCACCATGATCCTCCTTTCGCTGTGCCTTTATGAAGCAGTCGTGGAGCTGATTGGTCAATAATGGTTCTGGTAACTGCCTGAAGAATTGCTTCACCAAACTTGCAACATCGTGAGGTTGGACATTTTGAAATTCTTCCCCATTTTCTGCCTTTAGCTGTTTCAAGTAAATCAATGTCAATATACAAGCGCCAAAAAAAAAAATCCCCCAAATACATAAAGTTTACAAAAATCATAAGCACCTTAACTGTGATGTAGTTTTTTAATAGGAACAATGCACAAGTAGACTAACCTTGAGCAGCTTTTGTCGTTGAATGGATCCAGACTTTCTAAAGAGTCCTTCTGTCTCTAGATGGTGCTGAAGAAAATTTGCAGAATCTACCACGAATCTGAGGGAAAAAATTCTGATGTAACAACGTTGATAATTTATAGATACAATAAATGCAAAATCTAAAATGTGCGTAAGCATAGTTTGTTTTAACTATGACATGACTAGTATTGCCTCATATCAATTTAAGCGGGGATAACATTTTCTACATTTAAATGCTTTATTTACATGTACACAGTATATTTTCTCTTGTTTTATCATAAGCCTTTTGGTTTGTAAATTAATGGTTAAATCCTGAATTTATTGATCAAAAATACATATATCCATGAATTTTGGTTTGAAAATACAAGTGTATATTATCCCCTGAGTGTTCTGATCAGAAAAAATATCATCTGGTTACTTTGGAACACTGCAGTAAAAATCCTTCCCAACGTTGACAGAAGTCACTTTCTCCAGACACACTCCGAATACGCCGCTTCTATTCTGCTTGTCAGCCGGCTGGTTAAAGGAAAATGAATATCATACAGTTAAGCTTTGTAAACGTTAGCTGAAGAGGAAAGGTATCAATGACATAAATGAATCAATAAAAACTTTTCCAAAGCTGATTGAGCCATATAGAAGAAGAACTAAACGGAAATTTCAAACTCGGCTGTAAAACAGACTTACTTGAACTTTACAGTTTTTCTGCTTCGGTACTTTGATGCCTATGTCCTTCAGATCCTTTCTCACGATGAATCGCACATTGTCCTTGAAATCGATAGACGATAAATGCTTCATTTTAAAAGAATATCCAAAGTTTACAAATGCCCCTTCATCAAACAGTGGTCAACAAAATTCGAATACTGCGCTTAACCGTTTTGGATTCTGATTGGTTAACGCTAGATTGCTCTACGAAGGTAAGCAAGGACCTACGACGAGTGACGAAGATTTCCCGACAAGTTCATTTTTTCGCGCCTCTATTCTGTGAAAGTCAAGAGATTATTTACCTGTCTTAAAATATATTTTTGTGTTTATACTCGCGAATAAAAAGCTATCATGGGATACGGAGACCTTAACAAGTCAAGCTTCATGATTATTTAAAATTCGTGCGCTAAACGAAATCCTCGAATGATCGAATCTCATTAAGAAATTAGCAGCAGTCTGGGCGAAGCTCAGTTATGACGCCCTTCGTGGCTTAGGTAAGGTAAAGTAAGGTCAACTTTATTTTACCAGGGTGGCCCAATCAGCCGTAAGGCTGGTATCCAAGGGGCCCTGAACTAAAAAGTATAATAATTGAAAAATACAATAGATAGTAATTTAAAAATACAGGATGCAACAACTTAAAAGTACAAAATATTAAAAATCGTGAATATTCATTAAAAATTCAAAGGAAGAAAGTGACTCCGTGTTCTAAATGTGCTGAGCCCGAATATTTAAAAGTTCGTTTCCCAAGGTTTAGCTTCGGTTTGAGCAGATGCAAATCTTCTTTTGGTTCTTCTGCGAGTGGCATAGCTACGTACATTGTAGTTTCTAATAAAGTAAGTAGTTTCATAATTACTGGGGTTTAAAAAAACCTGTGTCTTTTCTGTTTCATTTCTAATAAAGCCCACTCTAAAACACCAAAAGTGTTTTAGAGTGGGCAGCACGATTTTGTAACCGTTGAAGGATTCTGCTGGAGGTGGCTGACCGTTTACCCCATGCAGTGTCGGTGTAACAGGAGTGGCTCACGATAGGGGGTATTATAGACACATGGATAAAGCGGGTAGGTTTCTAAAGAAACTGTGGTGCTGCGTCGGTGAGAGAGCATAGTAGGTAATTTAGTGTTAACAACTGAGTTGAAAACGTAAATTGGCCACCGTTTCGAGCGTTAGCCCCTCGTCAGAGCGTTTTCAACTCAGTTGTTAACACTAAATTACTTACGTATCAGAGACACACTTTGCTGCCTTAAGAGTAAGGCAAGATCTTCAGGAAAATAAGTTAAAAGTAAACGAATGGTGGGAAGTTCGCTTTGATCCCTTATGATTTTAACTGATGGATGTTCCTTGAACGAGAACCAAAGAAAAACTCTGTCGACTGGTTGTTTAATAGCGAACGGAAGCGCTTCCGTTTCACCTGGGGGGAGGGTACAACTATATGTAGGCTAGTAGTTTAAGTGTAAGGGATTGAAATTAAGTGGTAAAGCTAAGATCTTATGAAACGCGTGAGTGATTGTATATTATCAGGGAATCACCACACGCACAACCTGAGCATTGACAATGGAAAAGTGGTTCGCCGCAAAGGTTTTTAACGAAAGTTCGAAGTTAAAGGGCAATGTAAGCGTGATTTTACTTCCATTTATTCCGTCTACCAGCTGATGTGCCTTTCCATAACAAACATTCCTTCCTTGTCTGCTGACTATTGACCTTTAACAACGTGCCTTATTCTGAATTCTCCCAACCCTCCCGGTGTTCATACGTGGCTACGTAACACGGGAAAAGTCCTCTATTGCCTAACTGGAGACTATCATAAATGATTCCAGTCTTATTAATCTAAAAAGAAAAAAAGAATGAAAAAATGTATTTGCCATATGCATATGCCCTTCTTCAAAGCGTTCGTATTTGTTGCTATGGATTAACCACAGCTGAGTACGTTGATGTTCCTCCCCCAGCGATTGATTATTATTCTCACTGACCTCTATGGGTGTTGGTATTGCATTGTATTATTCTTTAGTAGTAGATCTTTATTTAAACTCGGTTAAGAATCTTCAGTTATACTAATAGTATTTTAATTACAATCATTTGTAAAAAAAATTAAAATAACTATAAAAACTGATTTACAAGATTGCCCAGTGGGAATCGAATGTTTCAAGTGCGCGGTTGATTTCCTTCTTAAACTATCCAATTGATCTAATCACCCTAATAATCTCAGGAAGAGAATTCCACAGTAAGGCACCGCTAGTCAGTACGAATACAAATAGTCAGTACGCGGCTTGGGAAAGTTTAACTTACGGAAAGAATCACGCAAGTCATAGTCTGTGTGTTGCTCACTTAATAAATCATGCAAGTACACTGGGGCTAACCCGTTGAGGGATTTAAAAATCATTATAGCTTTCTGCTTTCTTCTTCTTAATGATAGCTGGTCCCACTTCAAAGTCTCAAGAAGCAGGCTTGAGTTTACCTCACAGTTGGCTTACAGAATAACCCTAGCTGCTCGGTTTTGCAATTTTTGTAGTTTTTCTCACATAGATAAGAACTCAATCCATCCCAAACGGGAGCACAGTAATCGAAATGAGGTTGGATTAAAGCGTTATATATTTGTACTGCAGTGGACTGAGAAATGAGGGACCTAATGCGCCTCAGAGCACCTATTGCCGAGGATATCTTTCTGCATGGTTCTTTGATGTGATTAGACCATGAAAGTCGGTCATCAATAATTAAACCAAATGATTTGGCATGTTCAACCCTGCAAATTGGATGGCCACCTAATTGGATATTAATCTCACTACAATTTTCTGCAAGAAACTTTTGACGAGTATTAATCACTATAACTCAGTTTTCGCGATGTTTAGACTAAACTTATTGGCTTTTAGCCAGCTGCAAAGATTGTTAAGTTCAGAATTTGTTGCTTGTTCGAGTTCGGCAAAAGTGCAACCAGAGACGGTGATGTTAGTATCGTCGGCAAACATTTTTGCGCAGGAAATATCGAGGCAATTAGGAAGATTATTTATATATATTAAAAAGAGCAAGGGTCCCAGTATACTTCCTCGGGGAACCCCGCAGATTAATCTACTTGCACTGGATAACGCTCCATTGACACTGCATTTTTGGGATCTGTTACATAAGTAGGACACAAAATATCATAGAGCACTTTGATCAACCCCATAGTTCGCGAGTCTCCGCAAAATTATTTCGTAATCGATTGTATCAAAGGCCTTTTTAAGATCAATAAATAGCATGCCATCTAAGAGACCGTTGTCAATATTAATTGACCAGTTATTTGTTGTCTCAAGCAGCGCTGTTAGCGTACTGTGCATTGATCGAAAGTCAGATTGGCACGTATTCAAGAGGCTATTATCCTGAAGATAATCATAAAGTTGACGATAAATAAGAAATAATTTTGAGACGAGTGGCAATACTGGTATTGGTCGATAGTTCCCTAGTTCACGCTTGGATCCTTTCTTAAACATTAATTCATTCAAACATTCGTTGTCATGCGCACCATAATGGCTACCACGTTTTTAGGTCTCCGCAATTTTCTTAGTTTTTTGCTCTTGACTATGTGTCTTTCGAGCTCCGTTGCAACGGTTTTTCATCCCAACGTTTTTTGTGTATCGGACAATCAGCTTACACCGACGAAACGATGTTTTTCTTGCTACAAAGGGCGCTCATGTTTCATTCCTCATCGACCTATCACTACTTGGAACAAACATGGCTGTACGTGTTTGCTGTTGCCCTCGAGAGATTTAACCATCTGTATGGATATCGAGAGAAATCCTGGACCACCTTGTTCCCTGCTGGATGTCCATTCCTCTGCGGTGAGTTTTGACTCTATGCCTGCTCGACATTCCTTTTCCACAATCCCAATTGGACCGGTAAACGGGTGTCAGGTTGTGTCGCCCCATTGCCTTGTCGCCCCAGGTTACGTCGCCCCAACCGAAGTTACGTCGCGCCCAAACGCACAACTTCGCTTATCAAGTAAAAGTTTGTAAGATTCTCCGATCGATTTACGCGAACGATCGACTTATAACATAAACATAACACTGCTGTAAGATTTATCGATCGATCGAAGGAAAAGTTAGTAAGTCGATGTACTCGATGTAACTCGAGCGAGCGGCTTGTAAAAAGTAACTTCACGCGAACGATCGACTTATAACATAAACATATAATGCTGTAAGATTTATCGATCGATCGAAGGAAAGGTTAGTAAGTCGATGTACTCGATGTAACTCGAGCGAGCGGCTTGTAAAAAGTAACTTCACGCGAACGATCGATTTATAACATAAACATAACACTGCTGTAAGATTTATCGATCGATCGAAGGAAAAGTTAGTAAGTCGATGTACTCGATGTAACTCGAGCGAGCGGCTTGTAAAAAGTAACTTCACGCGAACGATCGATTTATAACATAAACATAACACTGCTGTAAGATTTATCGATCGATCGAAGGAAAAGTTTGTAGGATTACTACGATGTAACTCGATGTAACTTATTTCGAAAACCACCCGTTTTTTATTGTTTTTACAATTTCACAACACAAAATCTTTATGGAATCTGTTTGCTCAATAAATTAATTTACTTATTAAATCCTAAAACCATCCTTTTAATTTTAAACCGTTTTACAGTTTCACAACAAAGATCTTTTAAACGGACTGGAGCAGTGTTGTAATCATTATGCGGCAGTTTACAGTAGGTTAATTATGGCATTTGTTTTCTAACTAGGTTGGTGGACGCCGTCATTTGATTTTCGCGACACGACACCAACTCGACCTACTCAACAGAGCAAAAAGCTGGTACGTGGATGCGACCTTCAAGCTGTACCGTCAGCCGTTTACCCAGCTGTTAACAGTCAACGCCTTCGTAAAGGCAGTTGACTACGTCAAGCAGGTGCCGTTGGTGTTTGTCCTTATGTCGGGCAAACGGAAGCGTGATTACAGAGCTGTTTTCCGAGAGCTGCTAGAGCTGTTACCATCCCCAGCGCTACGACAAGTCACGCTAGACCTCGAGTGTGCAGTTATGGAAGGTACTTCGACAACTGCTCCCAGACGTCAAACTACTGGGGTGCGTCTTCCATTGGACTCAAGCCCTGTGGACGAAGGTTAGTGTCACTTACCATTATTTAGTATATTCTTTTTTTCTCTAAAGAAATTTCGTCATTAGTTGTTTTTGAAGGCCACAATTCAATTTATTATTTATTATTTGTTAATGCCGTATAAAGTTTAAAAATATCGCCGTTCGTTGAGGCCACAATTCAATTGACTCTGAGTGTGTTTGTTGGTTGTGTACTTTCAAATAAATTTAAAGGAGCTACGTCTCAATATTTTGAGTCATTTATTCGATAGGCTAAATCATGACAATTTTTTTTTTCAAAATCAATGAACGGCGACGTAGCTCCTTTAAAACAAGTCCTCTTCCTTTAATTTTTCTAGGCGCAAGAGCTTGGCCTCCAGGTTTCGTACAGGGAGGATCGGGGCACCCATGCTTTCATACGAAAGGTCATGGCTCTACCCTTCCTCGCTTTCCTTAAGCGGAGTTACTACTCTTCTGACCTACTACGAAATTTAGTACCGCGATGTCAATTTTCAAGACCATATGCCCTTAGGGCAGGAGGAACTGTGTCTGTACCTACCTCCTCAAGATCTGTTAGATTTGGAAATTTTTGTACTATTAAATATCAGAATCATGTGTAATATACTTAACTGCAATTTATCTTATTACTTACAGTATTTAATGCTTACACAATATTTAATATTTATATTTAATTGATATCTAAAATAGTTCCATGTATGCATAATGTAGAAGTATTTGTAAATTATGACCCGCCTTGTAATTCAGTTTTTACTGCAAGAAGGCTGAATAAACGATCATCATCATCAAGAAGAAGACATCAGGCCGCAGTTCCAGCGCCTCCAGCAAACAGCAAACACAGCACCTCTTCGCCACTTCACCGACTACGTATCGAGCACCTGGATCGAAAGCAACACCTGGCCGCCATCCTCTTGGTCAGTCTTTATGCAGTCGGTCAGGACCAACAATGATGCGGAAGGTTGGCAGCTCGGTCTGCACACCAGAGCCCAGGGCAAGAGCCAGCTACCCATGTACTTACTTATCGACCTGCTCTACAAAGAAGCCAAACTAACTTCCCTGAACGTGCGTATGGTCTCAGAAAAGAAACTTCGACGAGTTCAGCGGCGCAGATATCGTCAAATCCAGGCTAAGGTATTTTCACTGTGGGGACAATATGAAGAGGGCGACAAGACGGCGAGACAACTTCTCAAGGCTTGTTCATTACTTGTTGGGCCGAGAGGCGCTTAAAACAATTCGTTAAGACATAGTTTGAAGCTACACTGGTTTGCAGATTTAATGAATGTAACCGAAGAAGTTACAATTCATAGACCCAACTGTAACTTGTAACTTGTAACTTCTTCGGTTACATTCATTAAATCTGCAAACCAGTGTAGCTTCAAACTATGTCTGATTGTCCACCTGGTTGCCGTGTGAACTTTAATATACAATTCGTTAAGTTAGTCATAGAAAGTGAGTCGAGACACTCCAACTTTACGCTTGTTTTGTGAAGTTTTTTGATTGCCCTTTCCTCTACTAAAGCACCTTTTGATATAAAAACACGAATGAAAGGTTAGTTAATGTTACATGACTTCATTTTAAGCATGCTTTACATCAAACTATTGAAATAAAATCCTGAAGTAAGCCGAAATGTTCGAAGTAGATTTATCATCTTCGCAGTACACAGGTGCACTTTGAAATAACGGCAAGCGAGTCAGCTAAACTTAATACTTTACTTCGATGGGGCGACATAATTTTGATGATGGGGCGACACAACTAATATGTTGGGGCGACACAACTCCGATGTTGGGGCGACGTAACTTCGGTTGGGGCGACATAACCTGGGGCGACAAGGCAATGGGGCGACACAACCTACATCGGTAAACGTTGTCGCTCGCAAGGTTTACATCCGAGAAGAGCTATTTGTTATTCGCGCTCAGAACTACCGGTGGTCTAACAATTCTCTCTACTACCGCCTGAAATCTCTGGGTATTTTTAAATATCGCGGCAGACGCTCTGGTTTTTCTTCAAAGCTTTGCTTACAGACAAATAATCAAGCTATCCCTGCCATTTGTTCACGGCGTTGTAGGGATGATTTGTGTGCCTCATATAATTTTCGACAAACGTTTGGTTCTGCTCGACTGGCCAGGAAGCCTAGCTATAATTTGATCACTATTGAAAGTCAAGCTACGGTTCCTAAAATATCTACTGTTAAACCAGCTGCGTCCTCGCAGTATGTAGTGCGTAAACTCTTAGATTACGATATTCCGAACCACATATTATGCTGGATTTTTTACTTTTTATCGGATAGAAGACAGAGAGTTACACTGGCCGAGGATTGCTTCTCCGAATGGCGTTACATTCCAGCTGGTGTCCCACAGGGGACCAAGCTAGGGCCATGGTTATTTTTAATAATGATTAATGATCTGAATGCAGGAGAAGCAGAGATGTGGAAATATATGGATGATACCACAATTTCAGAGGTGATAACTAAAGGCCAAGAGAGCTGTATTCAGCAAATGGTAGACGATCTCGCAATACAAGCAAGGGATGAAGGTTTTCAGTTAAACTAAAGGAAATGTAAAGAGCTTAGGATTAGCTTCGCAAAAAACGAACCAGAATTTGATCCTATCTGGGTTAACCGTCAGACCCTTGAGACTGTGAAAAGTATAAAATTATTAGGACTCAATATAAGTAGTGATTTAAAATGGAATGCCCATGTGTTAGAGCTAGTTAGGAAGGTTTCTACAAAACTATATTTTCTAAGACAGTCGAAGAGATTGCATGTCGCCACAAAAGAGCTTCTTCTATTTTACATTGCATGCATTCGGTCTACTCTGGAGTACGGCAGCCCAGTTTTCCATCTCGCTTTACCAAGTTATTTAAGCCAAGACCTAGAAAGACTTCAAAAACGTGCTATGAAGATTATTTATCCCGAGCTTTCGTATGCTAAGGCTCTGGAAATATCTAGACTTTTAGCGCTGTATGATAGAAGAGAAGCAATCGCAGCAAAGTTGTTCAATGAAATATGTGCAAATCAATCTCACAGTCTTCATAAACTACTTCCAAGCAAATACCAACCTGGCTACTATCTGAGAGAACAAAGAACATTTATTCGTCCGAGGTGTAAAACTGAAAGATGCAAGAATAGCTTTCTCTTAAGTTACGTTTATCGTAGGTGATAATTAGATATTAATTTGTTTCTTATTTTACATAGGAATTCGACGCATGCTTGTAATTTCGTCATTCTGTAACAGTTTTTAATTAGGAAATTAATTAATTAGTTGTAATTTAGTAAGCTGGAAATTTCGCTTTTGTAAACCTTATCGCAATTCAGCTTTTGGCTGCAAGTTCTTAAGATGAATAAACTATCTATCTATCTATTTTCCACTCGTTTGGAAAGATTTCAGTATCTAAACAGCTCTTAAAAATGTATGCTAAGGACGACCCGACAATACTGCTAGAAAGTTTTAAGAGTTTACAGGGAATTCTATCTAACCCAGTGGCTTTTTTTGTGTCTAGCTGGTTCAAAAGCCTGCATACAGCGCTAGCGCTTGGGGATTTAAGAGAAAATATTGTGTCCGTGGATTGTAGATAGAATTCTGGCTCAATGGTTGACGGTTGTATTTCACTTGCCAAATTTGATCCAATAGTTGCAAAAAAATCGTTAAAGAATTCTGCCATTTCAGCCACAGAAGAAATAGGTTCGTTGTTTATCTTAGTTTCGGAAATATTTCGTACTCTGCCATATTTGCGTGAACTTAAGTCGTCAATCAGCTTCCATATTTTTCGAGGATTCATTTTGTTCACTTCCAAGTTATGCGTAAAATACTGTTTCTTTGCCGATTTAATGGCATTGTTTACTTCCTTTCGAGCTTGCTTATATCGCTCCCAAGCCGTCGCACTATTTTCTTGAATAGCAATTTTCTTCATATAATTCCGTTTAAAATTTTGCGAGTCAGTTCATATGTAATCCACGGGGAGTGTTTACTGGAGACCCGTTTATTTTGAAGTGGGGCATGCTTATCAACTACTTCCATAACTAAATTTTTCCAAACATCCCATATCACTTCCGAATTTGTCTCTGAAAAAATTTTATGCCATGGCTGTTGTGCAACATCGTCGAGGAAATGGTGGTGGTTGAAATTTTTGAAAGCGCGTGTCTCAATCGTGCGATGTTCGCCCGTAGCGGATTTTAGGAGTCATGAAGACCAGAGAATGATCGCTGATACCGAGATGAACTACACCAGCTTTTGATATTTTTTCGGGCGAACTAGTTATACAGAGGTTAATCAACGTACTCGAAGTGGGTGTAATTCTTAATTCTTTGAATTAAGACTTGGTTCGAATTATTCATGATTTTACGAAGACCATTTTCACAAATAGCAGCTAACTAGGCCACCAAAACTGCCCGTCTGCAAAAAATGAAAAGCTAAGCATGCTTGATCAAAACAATTTTTTTTTCAAGAAGAATCAGTTTTACTGCAATTTTCAAAATAATGGCATCGTGAATGCTGCACTTGTAGGTATATCAGACGGTAAAAAAACTGAAATTAAATCCTATAGAAGACGCAGTGAGCTGGTGTCTAGCGCACTGAACGCTGGATGAACCGGTCTGAGCGTCTACCTGGGAAAAAACTTTACTCTCACAATGCCCTCTGTACTGAAAAGGATAGATAGGTCATAACAATGCAAGGGAAACTTGAGAAAGTCCTGGGGGTCACCTTCGATGGAGTTTTTTTCCGCAAGAGGAGTAAACAACTGCTCTTCGCCCCATGCTCCAGTTTATGGTTTCTCTCGGCCTTCTTAGAAGTTCTTCTGCTCTGAAGTTTATTACTACTACTGAGCACTCAAAACCATACCAACGCCAAAATAAATAAATAAATAAAATAAAATAAATAAAAATAACCAGGAAATTCCACATAAAATCCGTATTAACATAAAAGAAACGTGCGATTGTGAGTTACAACTGAAGCTTGATTATTGTTTATTGAAATTACATTAAAAGATACACTCCTTTAAAATATTACAATTCATTTTATAACATAGCTAGTAAATTTGTCTAATCAAATTCGATTGCGCGAGCGTGCTTCATATTCCTATTGTGCACGCTCATGACGTCAGCAAACAAATCCCTCGAGCAAAAAAAATTTTCCATCGGGTTGAAAATGTTATAAAACAATTGGTTCACATCTCGATGAACGCACGCTGACGTATGAACCAATTGTTAAATATTAATCTATTGGCACATTTATATTGTTTTTATAGCATTAATAGTTGTTAAAGTTTAGAAAAAATTTGAATTTTTACATTTTAAAACACATTGCATGTCAGGTGAGTTAGTACAGTGGGAGATTTTCATTTATAAAATTTTCATTTGAAAAAAGTTTTTTTTCCAGGTATACTCGGCATGAAAAGAGGTATATCTCACGTTATAATACAGATGGATAGAGTAAAAATTTCCACCGAGGTATACTTGATAGGATTTATACATAAAAAGATTCATTACATAAAATATGTTTTTTGCCGTAAAATTTGCATTGAAAATAGTATTTTAATATTTATATTTATATACGTGCTGTTGTTGAATACAAAGAAGATAACGTATACTGTATATTCAGCGAATGACCATGAAACTGGTAGATAGGACAATTCGTTTAAGTATCATACATTAATACTGCGACGATGCCTTTACAATATGTCATGCAAAAACGCACTGTTCTGGGCGGCCACTTATGCCACGACATCTTAAAAAACCCCAAGTCCATTTTTCTGATGCCTGTTCTTTTGTTGAAAAAAATTGCCGTTAACGGGCCCAGAAGTTGAGGGTGAGTATTTTGGTGTTCCTGACACCAGCTGAAGTCTGTCTGTATGCCACCGCTGACTGACTCTTCATCTACCTTGCCAAGTTTATATCAGTCTGCTATTTTTGAGGAAGTGTATAAGTACGGTGTAAACAAACCGATATTGACCGAAGTTTGCCACTAACAGCATCCTTTGGCTTCGGAGATGGATCAGTGACTTAAGAATGTTAACTCTCTGCAAGAAAAGAAGCAAACATAATATGATTTGGGCTAGGCTTATACGTTATGGGTGTTTGACCGTTGATGTAAGTCTATCAGACTCTTATAAACTACCATTCCGACTGCCGAGTCGTTCGACAGGACAAGATTTGACAAGATGTTCCAGGCTGTTTGCACCAATTAATCTCCATATCAGAAAAACAAGGCAGGCAGCCCTAAGTTGAAACCTAGAACAGGAAAAGACCAATCCTGTTTTAAGGACGGGGAGAGTAAAGGCGCCTGCATTGGAGGGGGGGAGGGGTAAAATTTAAGATAATGTTAAAAAAAAAAGGATAGGGTGTCGCAGTCTTCTCGACAAGCACTGTTCTTCTGAAAGGTCCATATCTACTTAATGGCTTAGTTTCTGATTCAAGTTCACGTCCATTTGCGACATGATTTGTATTTCTTTAGAAACAAAATAAATCTGCTAATTATGCAATTTGACTAGGAATTTATATGGGATTGAGGCAACGGTGTACCAACCTGATTACTCTGTAAGCAGCCAATCATAAGGTCGGTAAGTATAATGACCCCAGTTCTCCCAACACCGGCCGTACAATGAACTAACACTGGTTGAACTTCCTGCGCATGACCATGGTTTGAGCTGACCTGTTGCCTTGCAGACTCTAATTCATCCAGAAATTCTGTTCCCCACACAAAATAAAAACAAACTAGCGATGAACGAACAGACAAATGTATGTGCCACATAATATAAACTTGGGAAACACTTAGTTTCGTTTTCCCGAGAGTCAAAATTGTATCCCAGGAAGGATACATTTTAATTTATGCAAGGTCACGTGATTAGTGGCAAATCAAAATCGTCTTTGGAACATGGGAAACAGTGGGTGTTGAACATTGAACACAAATGAAATATTCTTTTAACTTTCAGTACTATTATACAAGAGCAATCTGACAGAAATGGTCCTAAATTTGTAACATTATAGGGGAAATTTAACATCAAAGCTTATTGCAGGAGTGTAGCTTTTTTTTTTTTTTTTTTTTTTTTTTGTTTTTTTTTTCCAACAAAGACAATTCTCGACATTGCTTTAAAATACGACATTTAACAGTGATGTAATTACCACAAACTCTCTCCCGTTCGGGATCAACAAGGTTTATACGGAAAGCCTATCAATACTGAAATGTCATATGGCTTATCGCTCTTGAGAAGTATATTTATCCAAGCGCCTTATCTGACCAATATGTACAAATCTAATGCACCCACAGTCTTAATTTCAGCCCATTTTTCATCCTTCAGTAAAATTTGCTGTTCTTAGATCTCAGCTATTAGTTAAATACGCCTTGTTTCTCAGCAGACTGTCAAAATTTTGACCAATTCTCAGCCATCAGTTGAGCCTCACGCAAGAACTGAACATGCAAAAGCCTTATGCACTAGTCAGCAGACTTATCGAAGAGTTAACAGAAATGGAAGGAAGGGGTGACAGAGTTATAGAATGATGGATAGGAGGAGGGAATTTTCGCTCACAATCACAACTCAGAAATGGCCTCAGACATTTTTCGAGTTAAATGGCTGGACCGAACTCTTGTATAATCCTGTGTGTGGGAAAAAAATAACCCAGTCATGTAAACATCCTCCTCTTGACTCGGAAAATTGAATATTACTATAGTCTACTTTGAGCAGTCATAGTTCATGTACACCAGATTTATCATCACTAATATATCTACACATTCAGGTATTACTGTATTGGTCGTAGGGCTGATTTGCTCATTTTCCTGACCAGTTCTATATTAATGGCCAGAATAGAAAAGCCATTTCGTTTAGTTCTTCATATGCAAGAGGAGTGTACTTACCAAGAAAATGTTTAGGATCTTGTGGTACTCCATGATCAGGCCAATCAGTAAAGTGCAAATGACAAATCATTTTCTTTTCCTTTGAAGAAGCCATATGTAGCGATAGTTTGCGCACCTTGAATGACGATGTAATCCGGATAGAAACTGTTTCCACTTCAAAACAATGAAATTTTTTTCTGCTCCCATCCAAGTCCTCTGGCCAGTAAGGATAGCACGTAGTCTTGCTGCTAACCTGTTGAAAGAAACTGAACTGATTCAGTACACTACACCATGGTCCTAGAAACAGACATTGCAAACAAACCAACTGTAATTAGGCAGTCACTTCAGATGAAGAGCTACGTGGTGGACATGATGAAGTAAATTCATTTCATTTTTTTATTTTTTTTAACATTTACCGTTCAGCGTCAGCATATCTTAAGTATTACTTTACCCAGAAAATATACACTCATTAAATCGACGGAGTGGACGGTCGAGAAAACCTTTAAAAGAAACTTTGTTTGCAAGAACTACAATTAAAAAAACGGTTCAGACAACAATTTACGCTTCACACGCATTCATTTATCCACAATTACCCTTTTCAGGTGTCATGAAGAAATCCTTTGCTAACCTCACTTTTTGGGTCGTTTGTTCTAACAGAAAATTCGGATAAACCCTAAGCACAGGCTTACGTTGCTGTGCACTGAAGTAAACAGACAGAATGTATACCCTACTTTGTCGTCTGTTGCAGCCACTATAATTGTAACATTCTGCTCCCACACCATCTGCCAGAAATCAGCCACTGTGTTCTCCATGGGGCCCTGGGCGGCAATGTAACGGTAGGTCTTAGTCCCCACGTCCTCCTGCAATGAGATTACAACACGAACAGAGAGGTTAGATATGGCCTTATAACGAACACCACACACAAGGCAGATTTTCTACGAGGTAAATAACGAGATGTTGCTCTATATAATAAAATGTGCTTAACGAGAACAAATCCATTACTACCATTACAACCATTACCGCGTGTGAAATTCATTCGTCAAAATAAAATGAATAATGTATCGTTGTTGACGCACGCATGGCGTCCTCACCGGCCTTCACAGTTTGAGATTGCACTCTAGTTCAACTCATAAGCTACTGCTCCTGCTTTAATGCCTTCACAGCGCAAACAATACGAAAAACACGTCTTGAGGTGCTGGCACACTCAAAAAGTTCTTACCTTGACATAGTCTGCATTGATGTAATCGCTGCCACTTGAATTGTTGCGAGGATTTAAACGGACTCGAGATTCCTTTTAGATAAGACAGAAACAATCAATCGAGTAGAAAATAACTGGAGAGTTCAATCTGTAAAACGCCAGCACCCTCTATTCTCAGAAAAATTATTTCCATCAAAGAAAACCTTGCACGTTCCGAACACAGCTCGTCTTACCTCGTAGGGAATGACGTCTTTATATCTGTTTTTCTCTGCATTCCCACCGCACTGGGCACTGGCAGATGTTAGCTTCTGCAATATTAAGGCTTATTCACCATACTTCACAGCGAGCTTTAACATACATAAAAGTAAATCTTTCATCTTGTGATTTCAAATAGGGGTTATAGTAATAGCGATAGAGAAGCGATCTTAGAACAAATATGATGGGGTACCCACCAAAACCTACACAGACCAGAAGGCAATAAATTACTCCAACGACGAGATTCATTCAGAATCCGCGCATGGTATACACTTAATTATGAGCAAGACTACGCGATTGTTGATCACGCCCAAACACCGGAAGAAAAGTACAGATGTTGCTTCACCTACTTATTAGGATAATTATAAGGAGAGGAAGGCTAGTCCTTGTGTTAGCGGAACGGTTGTATTGTTGTATTTATAAAGTGATGATTAACATTGATTAGTGAGGCCACTCAAATCAGACAATAACCGATCGATTGCATATGGCATCAATCAGTTGATAGCTTTCTTACCTCACTTCTCCGTTCGACCTTTTGAAATTCTGTGAATACTTGTCCTTCGTTGAAGATTTTTTCTAATTCCTCGAGCTGCAATTAAATTAAACAATTCTGTGAAAACATAAATAAGTTATTGTTTTTCTTAGTTCGATTTCAATTTTCCATTCTTTCACCTTATTAAAATGTGATACAAAAAGCCTCGCGCTGTGATACTCAACAGAAATACTGAATAAGTACATTAATGGTGTGCTTAATCGCATCTATACCTGTGCTTCCCGAGAAAAAGGTAACTCATTGCCACATTCATATTCCATATCCCTGCCTTCCTCTAGGTCTGAGTCATTTGATGTACTGTATCCACTGGTTCGGCCAGTCACTTCACTTGCATTGTCTGCCACTAACTGTTCCAAACTAAGAGAAACTGGACGGGCTGGTCTGGAATATAACACACTCACTTACAACTCACTCGAAGTTATACAGAGATTACATATCAAGATTATAAATCTCTTCAGTTTGAACTCCAAAGTAAAACAGTTTATATCAAAGGTTCGTGACCAAGATTCAGGTTGTAAATTTCAAGCTTCGCTGAGAAGTAGTGTTTATTATCACCATAAATTCTTCTAAACCGGCGTATGCAGAGGGCGAAAAATTTTGATGCTCAAAACATTTTTATGTTTTTACATAACTATTATACCCAAAAATTAAGTCAGTGTACATTCATCAAATCAAAAGGGTGAAAAATACTCTAAAAGACCAGAAAATGCAAGAAGTAAAATAAGGACAATTAAAATAACCATTTATACCAAGGTCTTGCTATTCAAGCACCTAGGGACAATTCTAAGTCTTTCTTGCACTAGATTTGAATTGAATTGAATTCTTGCACTATATTTGATTCAAATGGCCTTTCAGTCTATCAAAGATGAGAACCATTAACAACGGAGACATGGACGCTCCTACACTGACACGTCTGCTGTTGCTTTAGAAATCCATCTGTTTCTTCTGTCTGTTTACTGGTTGAATGGATTTTGTTTTAGTTGTTGTAGTTTTTTCTGATGTCAATAACTACAGTATAACATAACTTTCCAGCCACACACCTTGACACACGAACGCTTGGAGAGCAGGCTTGGTCCGATGAAGCGTTAGAAGGCGGGGTGTTGTGACTTCTGTCATTCAAGCTCTCAAGTGACTGTGTCCCAAGGGGATTCCCTGAGTCCATAGACAGTGAGCTTCCCACCTCATTAGTCACTGTTGCGCCGTTTAACAATCCATGGCTATAAAGGCTTCGATTGTGATCAAGAGAGTTTTGTGAGGTACAAAAGTCATCACGAAGTAAAAACTCATGTCCACTGTTCACTGAAGACAAGTTTAGAGAATGAGGTCTGGGCAACGTGCTGCGATTGGTTGAATTTGAGGAGTCACGTGATACACAGTCAGTGTTATCCTTGTGTTGTATGCCGCTGTATCTTGTATCAGTGTCAGAGCCTGTACCACTGCGTTCAGTGAAAACAGGATTATCTAAGCCTGTCACTGAGCCTGAAATAAAACCAAGAATGCCTTCAGACTTAACTTATCAAAAACCATGTGCTCTTTGTGTTTACATTATATGGTTCCATTTGTCCAGATTGCAGGCAGCCAAGATAAAGATCTTTTTTTCGAATTCATCGCTACTGAAAATAAAGTCCTTCTCTGGCCAAATTCATGAAGCATTAAATCAACTTAACGGCACAGGCAAATGAACTTTCTTCAAAATGGCAAAAACGATTAAAACATAAATACAGTAAATGGTTTGAACCCGGGGGTAACATGTAATAGTGTAGTTTGATCGTCCGGGTGAGTGTAGTCCTGAGAAGGACTGTTGTCGGTAGTGGTGACTAACGTTTCGACAACCTGAGCGGAAGTCATCATCAGAGTCAAGTGAAAGGTTGTTGCCAGTCGAATGTACTTAGTCCGGTTTGTGTACACTAATTGGTCAGTTTTGCCGTAATGTTATTGGCTGTAGGCCTCAAGTGGCGTAGGTAGGTCGTGATTGGTCGGTTTGGATCCTTTAGTAAAGTTAGGTCATTCTGTTCGGTTCGTTTGCAATGTTAATGTCGTAGATGAGTCGTTTGTATGGTGCCAGTAGTGGTTAACACCTGTTGAGGGGAGTCTGTTCCAAGTTAGTAAACCAGCTTTCCAGGGTCAGTCGTTGAAAGTAGTTGGTGCTGTAGGTTAGGCATTGCGCAAAGTCCCAGTCAATAGTGTGGTTCGTTAGTCGGTGATGTTCAGCAATGTGATTGTTGACATCGCCTTTCCTCGTCGCTCGTTTGTGTTCAGTCAGTCTAGTTGCGAGGTTTCTGCCAGTCTCACCGATGTAGGAGGCGTGGCAGTCGGAGCAATTGATCTTATATACTGCTCCTTGTCTGTTCCTCGGTTCGTCTCTGTCTTTGATGTTAGTCAGTAACTGACGTAGTGTGGTAATAGGTTTGTGAGCGACGCGGATATCGAATGGTTGTAGGATGCGTGAGATGTTCTCAGATATGCCCTTTATGAATGGTATAGTGGCTGTGGTCGTATGAATTGCGTTGACGTTAGCTTCGGTTGTAGTAGTAGGTCTGTGAGTGTTACGTTGGATAAAGTCTTCGTTGTAGTTGTTCTTTGAAAAAAACACGGTTAAGGTACTTGTTCTCGTCGGATAAGCTGTCTGTCGTATTACATACTAATTGCGCTCGTCGGGTAAGCAGTCACCACTACCGACAACAGTCCTTCTCAGGACTACACTCACCCGGACGGTCAAACTACACTATTACATAAAAATAAATAATTGGAAAAATAATCCTCACAGAGAAAACAATACATGATCCATAAAGTGCACTTTTAAAGCTTGACGTCGAAGTAGCTCATATCATCCAAGAAATGATTGAGTAAAATTGTCTGTTTCTACAGACAGTCTGGTATGTTTAAAATGAAACTTTTAAACTTGAATTAAACAAAAGCTGACTAAATGAAACATTGGAAGATGACAAAGGAAAGTTGGGTGCTGGTATGAATTTCCTAGGTAGTTTAATATCAAGTGCTTGACCTTTTCAGTTATCATTTTTGAGAAGTGAATTTATGAGTAAGCAACATGATCCTTCTCGAAGGTAATAACTTGGTAAACATCTTCAGACTGGCGGCGCAAGGTAATACTTCTTCGTTAAATAGACAAAGGAGTTAGTCTAAAATCTTCTCGTCTCTTGGTCTGACATGCCAACACAAAGGGTAAGATTTTTAAAAATTTTGTGAATATCACTTACTAAATGAGCTTAGTGATCCACTTCCATCACTGCTAGCAACAACCTGCAAAGAAGGAACAAAAACCAATAGTATAAGAATCCCTGCGAACGTACCAGTACTTCATCTACTTTTTTGGTAGGATGTAGGATGAACTCAATACATAGGGAATATAAATTATTTTGCAAACACAGAAATTTAAACACGCAAAAGAATAAATATACAGAAAAATGTACTAACAGATCCTGTAAGAAGCCCCGTAAAATTACTTACTCCAGTTTTCTTCTTGAATTCATGTTTGCTCAGTCTACTGAAAAAACAAACAGACAGACAAACATAAACCAACAAAAACCAATACAACGGATTGCACTACTAGGTCTACTGGGACCTGTCAAATGTAACGCTGGCTGAAATAGATAACTCACAAGTTGTTACAGTATAGAGGAAAATAACTTTAGCATGGCTGGCTATTTCGGTTTTCCACTTCTGGTCATTTTTTGGGAAAAGTTTCGGTTTTTGAAATCAAAATCTGTGGTTTTTGGTTTTGTTCTTCATTACAGTTGTCGGTTTAGCCGTGCTTAAGACATTCGAATTTATGGATTAAATTTTTAAAAAGAAACGGTTTAGCGCATTGCGCTCTTTGCTTGGCTAGTTCCTAATGCATATCATTTCACATTAGCTATTCCATTTCGGTCACGTTATTGGGGCCTTTGCTCAATTTACGAACTGTTTGTGTCGACAATAGATTCACTATCAGTTTGGGGATCAACTACCGACACACACTCTCGTTTCCTCCTTCTTCAGGGCCAGGTTGTCCGACGATATTCTAAATTCTATTTCGCTGTTTAGTGGGTTGGACAGTCGGCGACTTCAGAGACACAACTTTGCATTTAAAAATCACTAATTGAATATTTATTCTTCTGCCTCAGAAAATTGTAATTTCGTAAAAAGTATCCTGAAAAATAAGACAATTAAACATTCTCGGTTCAAGAATAAGCCGATTTTTCTAATTGCTTGCAAAGATAGAAAGAAAGAAAGTATTAAAAAAACACTGTAAAGCCCTCAAAGACCAGAAAAACTAATTCTTCTAAAAAAAAATTCCCTTAAAGTAAACAACGGGTTCACTGTTTGCACGGACACTGTACTGGGTAAAAATTTTTTTGCTTTATTTCCTTATCATGTTTTTGTATGTGTTAATTCTGTTTGCTCTATTTGTAAGGTACGTAGAAAAAAAAAACCAACGGCATCTCCGAGGAAATAAAGTGAACTCTGGAAAAGCTTACTTACTTCTGCACCTCAGCAGAAAAAGTAACTCTACCTTGTCAAATATGAGAACATTTCGTGGACATGGTCAATTTTTGTTTCAATACAGTAATGGATTTGCTATTAAAGGTTGGTTAGTATATTACACGACCTAACAACCGACATAAGATATTGAACAATTTTCTTATTTCAGCCTGAGGCAATTTGTCTATTGACGGAATGATTCACATGGATAAAAACCAGAGACGTTCACATCAAAAAATCAACATGGCTCGCGCAGTTCAACAGAAAGAGTAAATCTTGTAAATACCGCCGACTAAGTGTGTTTGTTCCTCTGCTATCGCCCCGTTATCTATTTTGTCTTTCCTTCTACTTTTCACAGTTCGTCGTACACGTTCTAATCGGTATCATCGCTATGATTTTCGAAATCTTTAAAGCTGTCTTATCGCGACCAGTGAGAAAAAAAAATGTCTCCGTTGGATTTGGAAACCAATCATTCTTTGCCCTAAAAAGTGTAATCTACGCGTGTTACAAAAAGTTTCCTCGATTTTCTCTAAATTCTCTGTATCTGTTTCATTCAGTCTAACAAACTTTGCATTTGCGAAATGGTATAATTACTTAAGCCATCCAGTTGTACCCTAATGATTACTTTACTTTTGCAAAAATAAACAGCTCTGTCAAGTTATTACAGCAAAGCTGATAGTAAGAGCCAGCCAGCCTACTCAGAGCGCATTTCCAATAAAGGCGGTCGCTTCTGAACTCTATTTTTAAGGCGACTGATAAGGGCAATTCAGCGCACGCACTTGGCACGCGTTTTGCTCCGCGAAGATAAAAAAAAACCTTTCAAGTTGGCGCTTGATTGTGTGCTGCAAGACCCCATACTCGGTTTCACTAGAAAACGAGCTCTATTTCCGAGTTATCAAGGCCTTCACGAGTCTTCCGTTTAAAAGAAACGCGAGGTAGAAGTCCTGTTCCCTCTTATAAACAGATCGAGTCGCTGTGTCTGTAGCTCGAAGCTGTGGGCCTGTACCGCCACGCGAGAATAAATTTACCGCTTCTCTTCCCTTGTCTCAAAATTGCACCTAAGAGGTACTCGACAACTGTGCAATAAATTTTTTTCCAAATGAACAAAACTTGTGATTTGCCTCCGGCAAGATTTCAAGACATTTTTTGTTAGATCGAGCAGCTTTGTTAGAACTTTGCAATACTTTGAGCGATATTAAAATTAGCGAAATATTAATGATTTTGCGTTTTCAGTGTGATGGATTACTGTACTACTCGAGACCAATGTGTAACTTCACCTTAATGCAAGGCATTTCTTTCCGTGAAGAAAAGAAAAGATTATTCCCTGTTTAGGAAACCTTTTACACCTCCATAGTCGTCACAGTAGCTTTGTTATACGTGTTGTTGATGAACATCATGTTTTAACATCACTTATTAACCTTTCATGAAACGTTAACGTGGACTCTTAGGCATAAACATATTCATGGGAAAAAAGGCTTTGCTTGTTGAAAAATTTATGATAAGGCTCTACAAAGCGCTTTAGCAGAATCGCATTAAATAGCTGCTATCTCCCAAAAATGTTGGTTGGTCGGGCAACCATTGTTTCAAAAAGTGATTCTGTCATGTGTTTTCTTATTTCCTCAATTCCAATCCCTAGCACTTTTAAAAGACGATATAGTGGTCTTTAAATCGTAAACCTTAACATGAACTGGATGGCGATGTTTTTCTAAAAAAAAAAAATTTTAGTTTTTGTCAAGTTCTATGCGAGAGGCTTATAGCTCATCTCCAAATTGCACGTGTAAATTAGCCGTAGAAAGAGACAATTTGAAGCATTTTCTAAAAACAAATATCAATTTTGAAGTCGAGTCTGGATGTCTTCTTGAGTCTGGAAACGTTTTTATGAGGTGTGGTAATTCAATAAACCAACGCGAACAACAAGAGGAAAACTATCAAAATGTAGTGTTTTCTGTGAATTTATTCGGGTTTCACCAAGAGATTAACGTCGAATGCAAACTGAAATATTCTTTAAAACACACTGTTAATTAAATTTCAAAATGTGGCCATTCTTTGGATTTATTGTCTGTTTAGAATGCAGTTTTACAGATATTTAACCTTTATTTACACTAATTATTCGCAAGAAATATGAGCATAATAAAGATGTTTTTTAGACTTTCAGCCTGTTTAGTTTATCTCAGATTTGACATCCTTTGTAAAAAAAAAAGAGGGGTTCTCAAAAAAAGGGAGTATGCTTTTGTCACTTATTGAGAAAATTATCTTTAACTTTTATTAACAGTCTGAAAATATACAAACTTCACAAGCGACCACCATAAAGCATGCTCAGCCAGGAGGAATTTCAGAGTCAGTTCCTAATTTATATATTTCTGAACTGTATATGTGAGGGTTATTTTATCATTCATTTACAGGATCGTAAGATCACTGGGAACCTTTGATGATTACAAAAACATTAACAGAGAAGAGTTTGAACTTGAGGGTAACAGATGATCATCCAGGTGAGGGTGGGCCTCAAAAGGACTCTTGACAGATAATGACAGTGATTGACATTTTGACATTCTGAAAGGAAACCAAAGCTACTTATAGAAGTCCATAAAAAAGAAAAGTAAGAGTAAAAAGTGCCCATTTATCAGGAGTCAAGTGGAGCAAGAACAAAAGATAAACACAGTCACTCTATGTTAGCATGAAGGCGTCTCCTTTATTGGGGCATTAAAGGAAGACACAGAAGGTAGGTGCTGCTAGTTTATGATAGACCAGAGTTTTGTTAGAGTCACACAGAGATTGTAATAGAAGTACAGCTTAGAAGTTAATAAAAGATCCAACAATGGAAAGAGCAACAAAAGCAACATGGTACAGGACTGGAAAAAACAGAAATCCAGAAAACTTGTGAGCTGCAAAGCCAGACCAAGCCAAACTTTATACCTGTACCCCTGGCACTCTGAGAAGTGATTAACATATGACTTCTCCTTCAAATGTCAATACATTATTCGGTTCACAAGTGATAAGAAATGATAAATACATCAGCTGGAAGGTGTTATATTGATAATAGCAGTAAATCCTCAATAGTAATTTAAAAGGAAATATACAGCAGTGAGAAGGTATAATTACATAAGATATCTTGGAAGTTATAGTGAGGTCCATGGCTAATTTATGACTAGTATATGGAGAATAAGAGAGAAAAGATTACAACAACACCAAGAAGAGAGTCCCAGGGAGAGAGTCAAATGCAGAGTGCAACAGAGACAATATTCCAAGCTATTCAAGACCTATGAGGCAAACATAATCAGACATGACCATTTGACACTGTAAAGAACTGTTTGATGTTACTTTACCTATGACCAACAACAACAATAGCCATCACAAAAAGCAAAAAAAGAAACACAGATTCAGAGTAGCATACACATTCTATGCAATTATGAGGTTAGTTTACAACTGAGAGCTTGTAGGCCTGAGAAAGGTCTTAAAAGGCAGCTCTGTTATTCAATGCTAAATTCTAAAAACTCTGTGACTTCTAAAAGCTATAACTATTCTTCACTATTAAAAGGTTACTGCAAAAGTTGTCAAACTACAGTGTACAGCCACTAAGAAGTTGGTAGTACTAGTAATAATAATTTTAGGTGAATTACAATTCAATAGCACAATCACAAAACTTTCAAGTGTTAACACTCTGTGCACAGCATAAACCCTATCTTTTCAAGAAAAAACCTAAATGCACCTCACTGCGAGGAACTTAGGAAATTTGCACCTGGTACAAATAGTGCACCTACAGTATGTCACTGTGATTTAACATGCATAACATTGACGAGCAAATGGTAAATGTGATCTACAATGTACTGCATATCCAGTATAAAGTTATACATGGTAATACCCCTTATCAAGCCACTATCACTTTTAATATTAGGGATATAGTTACGTACAATTTCAGAGGGCCAAGGAATCCAATCTCACAGTACTGATCTGCTGATCCCTCATAACATTTTTGCTCTCTTGATCAATCTAAGTTTTCCACTAACACCAAAGGTGTATATAAAGATTGCTTTTCTTTTCCTAAATGGCATTCAGATTAAACCAGAGATTTCTGTCTTCACTGGTCTTTGAGGAGGTGGATGAGTCAGGAAAGCATTTCAGAATTTCTCTTAAGGTTAATGAAACAGCTACAAAATAACCCCCTCCCAGAGACTGATGAAATGATACACAATTCAAGCTTTCAAACAGACAGAATGCAGAATTTTGAAACTTTCAGCTGCTCTGCCATCTAACTTATTAATCATAAAGGGGTAAGTTTCTAAAGAAACTGTGGTGCTGCGTCGGTGGGAGAGTATAGCAGGTAATTTAGTGTTAACAACTGGGTTGAAAATGTGAATTAAAAACTGTAAAGACTGTAAAGACTGTAAACTGTAAAGATTCAATCGCTCTGACGAAGGGCTAATGCTCGAAACGTCAGCTTTTTTACCCTTTACGGTAACTTAATTAATCAACTAATTCAGAAAAAAAAATCTGCACCAGTGTGTGTTTCTTAAGGCAAAATCTAGAAATCCTCCAATCTTTTCACTTCCCTATGATAATGATACTTTTTCCCAATGACACATTCCCTTTTCCTTTAGTATTTTTTAGTGAACGTGAAAGCATGCCTGTTCTTTAATGTTTCACTTGATCATACTTACATGTTATGTAGTTGATGCTTTGCTGTAGATGCTCGTGTACTGGACCTGGATAAATTCAGACGGCAAAACTGATGATGTGCTACAAACATCCGCCACACATACTTAGCTGTTGGTGCATCATCCTGTAGAAGATAAAACATTGGGCATAAGACAGAGTCATGCTTGTGGCTATTAGAGGATATCCCTTGGTGTCCATTGTATGACAGTTAAACCTGCAGTAATTGCCTGTATCACACTACATGACATTGGCCCCTTTTTACCTCTACAAAAGGATAATTAACCTGGTTATAACTCTCAAGATCTGATTGTTAATTCTCCCCTTTCACTGCTACACATTTCCTTACACAGATCAGTTACAAGAATTTGGTGCTAGATCAAGATAACAACTTCAGGGCAAGTTGCAAGGATTTTCAGGGACTTTTCCAGGAATCAGATTGATTTTTCTAGGACTCCAAAATTCACCTTAATTCCTTTCATTCCCAATATTTCAAAATCAATTCTCCTTTCTTTTTACACACATCTTTTAAAAATTTAAATTCAGAAAACTTTATTGTGCTTTGGTTAAACAGATTTCCGAGACTTTCTGTGACATGTAGTCTTTTTCCAGGAATTTGCAGATTTTCCAGGACCAGTGCAAACCCTGCAACTTATACCTGATAAATTTGAGTATTTTAATTAGCTGCTTGTTGGATATTGTCTAAATATTATAGGGAGAAATTACATGTTAAGAACTTCTTGAGTTAAAGGGTTTGGCCAAAGTAGGATGTAACCAGTACGATGCAACAAGATTGGTGTCAGAGAAAACCAAATGTCAAAAGTTAAGTCACATCTTACTCAATTTATCTAAAGTATGTATATAAAAATATGTTACCACTGTACCATTTCAAATTGGATGATATCAAATGATTTGGTACTTTCAATACAAAAGTACTTCTTGTTGTGAGTAATGCGAACAATATCAGGCCATCTGAAATTGAATGAGGGAGAAAGACAGGGTCAGTCATGCACGGCTTCCAAAT
Organism: Pocillopora verrucosa; assembly: GCF_036669915.1. Lineage (NCBI taxonomy): Eukaryota > Metazoa > Cnidaria > Anthozoa > Scleractinia > Pocilloporidae > Pocillopora > Pocillopora verrucosa. The sequence continues at coordinate 9,757,823 of NC_089324.1, forward strand.
AGGGGAAAGGGTCTGAGAGAAAATGGTTACCTTGATATAGGAAAATTCTATAACTTGTAGTAAATGTTGTGCAAAGCTCTCATATGTGGAATGAGAAATATACCAGACATAGGGTACCACAATGAAACAAGTTCCAACATGTATGTGAACTACAATGTAGCCTAATTTAAGTATGACTAGTAAACGGAGCAAAACACTGAGAGTATGTCTCAGTTTCCATTGCTTCTCCTCCTAGACAGGATACCAGTCCATCACAGGAAATCTCTCAGAAAAATAATGGTCAAGATACCCAAGCAGTTTGTAAGTACCTTTCAACCCACCTACAAGTGTAGAAGGGAGGCACTGTTGAAGTGAAATTTCTCGCTTAGAGACACAAAGCAATGGGGCTCAAATCTACAGGTTATACCTAGGTTACCATATCTCTCAAAACTTGAAATTGAATTCTAGTAGCAATTCATTACTGTTAAATTTGAAGATACCACAACCATGACATAGTGATTTCAGTTACATCAAACCTGAAATATGCTGGAGGCAACCCATGAGGATGTCTAACTACAATGCCAAGAAATGATGCACCAACTAGAATGATAGAACCATCATTACCCTACAAACAAATATAAAATTTGTACATGTTACTATATCATATTTAAAAAAATTTATGCTTTAATTTTTTTGATGCAGTTATTCCATGCTCCTATACAGGAATTGCTATCACTTCACACGGTGATTTTCTTGGGGAATTAAAAAACTACCAGTTGGCTTTAAGTTAGTTCCTCAGCTGGGAAGAGCAACACACCAGTATCAAGGGTTTCAAAAACTTTTTTCACAATAGGCTGCCAATGTTGTTATAGGCAGTTGTGTGCAGAAAGAGGTACAGGCAAAACCCAAATGCAAGAGACTGGTTGCAAGCTAACAGAGGGCGGTAGGAGGTCTCATAAGTGGCCATAGGTAAACAGCATTTAACTATTTAGTTATTTACCCGTAAGTATTTAGTACAGTACAAGGTACAGGGTACTAGGCTAAAAAATTGTGCTTGGGTTCCTTTTCACGAAACCCCTATAGTACTGGCAAATGATTGTGTGGTATCATAATTTTTCAAGGTTAATTTTCACCATAACTTTTTTAGTTCATGTTAAAAAAATCTTAAAATTTAAAAAGTCAATATTCTTATTATAATTTAGTTAGCAGACCAGACAGTGATGCTGATACATCCCTGAAAATGTTTCACTCAGCTCACCTGTTTTGACTAGGTACTGATTTTAAATCAAATCATATCAGTTTCATTGGCTGTGTCCACAGAGGCTTCAATTCCACAAAAAAATCAACCATATCATACCAGTAACATGAAGGAACTTATTGAAGCTTCAAGCTTCATTACATGGCTAATGGCTGCTCACCTTTGCAGGGTAATACTCATCACCATATCCCTCCAGTTGTTGAGCAATCAAAATGTACTCAAGCTGTGCTTCTTCACGTGTCAAACCCCTAATTCAGAAAAAAAAAAAATTTAATGAACAAATTAATAAAAGACATTCTAAATATGCAATTAAATCACAATACACTGTAACTGTAATAGGTAGTTTAATTAGTTATAAGCAATTATTGGATGATGTTCAGCATGATATCATGAGTTATCAAAATTCAGGTCTGAGTTATCTGTTAAAGCTGAAGGCTGAGGTGGATAACATGGCCGAAGGTTTGATAATTTATGATATCATACCAAAACCAAATTAAATAATTGTTTTATTTTACATTCTTTAAACAATTTTCAAAGAAGACACTTCTCTAAGTTTGCAAATGTTTGAGAACACAACACAGACAAGGGGATTGGATACTATGCAGACTTTGAACGCAACATAATAGTTGAAAATATCAGCTGCAGATGATACATTATCATGTAAACTTTATAAGCTATTGTATATTGCTTGTATGCTCTTGATCAATCAGATTTTTCATGGTAGGTCTCATGTATGATAACCATGGTTAGTGGGCAATCATTAGTTGGATCAGCTGTGATATCATTAGCCATAAGTTGATATTGATATCAGTTTTAATCAGACAAAGTTGGTCCTTTATTAAATATTTGATAATAAAGCTGAATAAATATCACAGACTAAAATCATTTGTAGCTTAATTGACATGTGTTGAGGGGAGTCTATTCTCTGTTTAACAGTAAACCAGCTTTCCAGAGTCAGTGGCTGATACAAGTTTTAACAGAAGGATCAAAACTCAGCATATTCCAACAAAAACGTGAGGTCTGCAAGTCACTGATAATCTGAGTAAAATTGTTGAAATGTTAAGGCCTTTCCTCAGCCAGACCATCACAATACACAATAAGAAAAATTAAAAGTCGTTCCAAAAAAGAATGTTGAGGGGCAGTAATTCACAAATGGATAACATTAGGCTAGACACAATTTTTAACAAGTGATACAAGAAAGAACCTCATTGAAAACTACATATTAACTGAGCATATAAGCCACAGATAAACATTCCATACTTTCTGTGTCTGAGGATTGTACAAATTAAAAGAAAATTACATTGATATAACATGCAAACATACCTGTGATGGCTATAAAATTTTATCACCTAAAAGCAAAATAGACAATTTCTTAATGCTTATTCAAGTAATTCTCCTCTACACACATCTCCACAGGTCAAGGGAATCTAACTAGCCATCATGAGACCTGCGGCAGTGGGACCATGGAGGACTCAAATGTTTTTCTACATATCATTAATGTGACAATTATGAAATGAAATGCAGTCTTAAATAATACTCTTTCTTAAGCACAATATTTGTCACCACATATCAATGCAAGCCAATGACCTTATCTTCCTAAAAATAAATTTCATGCATTTGCAACAGATAGACCAATAAACAGTGTCTTCAAATTAAAGTTTATGTCGAAGACTAGTCAGAACAATTCTTCCAGAAAGAGCTCACCAGACTTTTTCTCTGGGAAGGAGTTATTCACTCAAGATCTCATCTGCTCAGTGAATGAAAGTATACTTTATTGGATAGAAAACAAAACATATTTACCATGTATACTGTGCTAAACTTGATGCATAACTTTCCTTGCAATATCTTAGTTTGTATATATCAGCATGTATAATTCAAAATTGTAAACAAAATCATAAGTGTGTTAAAAAATTCTGTACCTGCTGATCAAGGATTTCCTTTGCATGAGAAGCAGCAACACTCTGCAAAGCAATCAGAGTGAACCTTGTTAAGCAGACAGCCACCTGACTCACTTTAGTGTCCACTTAATACAGGGAGCTTTTCAGTAAATTGTGCAATCATTTGTGAGCCACTTCAGAAATACAAATTCAACAGTATGGTAAAGCAAGGAGACCTCCAGGAAACCACAGGCCTATAGAACAGTACATCATTGGCTATGTACTTTCCTTGCAAATTTCTGAAAAGAAATTTAATGCCAGAAATGTCTGGAGACAAAGTTAGGCCTTTAACTGATGTTACTTTGTCCAGAAACAAGCCTGATACATGCACTGTTTTGTTAGTACTGAAAATTGAGCAGTTAATAACCAATGAAGTTCAAGATTTTTTTGTTACAGTATTCACTGGATAAACTCTTACACTTCCAGTAAATACAGTGTTAACCTCCCTTGTGCAATGACCACCCGTTAATTTGTTGGCTGATCTCCAATTAATATCCCTAGTTTTTATTACCTGTCTGCTTCATGGATAATTCTATGGTATTGTAAGGAGCATTTTAATACAAATGACTCCTGCTGGACATAGGAGGGGGGCTTGCAGGCCTCCAAGCTCAATTTTTTTAAAAGTCACTTTTTGGCAACTTAAAGCCATGAAATGATTGCTGAAGCAAAAAGTTTTTAGCTGCCCGAAAAAGGAAAAGAAGAAAAGGAATTTTGTTATAGTTTCACACAATTTTGACCAATATCACAATGAAACAAAACTGCAGCAGCTTACTGAAAGACATTATTTCCAACAGTCAACTTGCAACTTCATGTGGGTATCTTATGTTAATATCAATGATTCATAATCATACATTTAAATGTTACATTACAACAAAAGACTTACAGAAGGGTAGAGGTTGTGGGTTTCTGCAAAGGTAACAAATGTTTCAGCATCATAATCGCCCAGCTCAGCTGTTGAAAATAAATGAGAGAATTCTGAACATCAACTATTATTTAGGAACAGAAGCTTGAAGATAAAAACCAAGCGCAAAGCATTTGTTATGAATTCCACTTACAAATTTACTCCAATTGTGGCAAAACAATTTTTTCTTGCCTTCAGATTCAAACTACAATCAAACCTCCATCATTCAGACTTACATGGACTAGGCTGAATAGCCTGGATAATCGGAAGTCCAGATAACAATAAAAAATGAATATTAATGAGAAAAACATTTTTCAACAACAATGTTTTACAACAACGTTTTATGACCTCAAGTGTTGATTTAAATCAGTTTATTCCAAGCTGCTAAAGCAGTAGTGTATCTTTATTTCTATCATTCTTTGAAGCAGCTCTAATGGAATAACGTCAATCAGCTTTGTTTGATGGGAAAAAAATTGGACTAGAGAAGCAAGTCCAGGTAATTGAAAAATTCTGGTACTCGAGGTTCAGATAATAAAAATTTGACTGTAGTTTGAATCAGATAATAATCATAATTATAATTTCATAATTGATAGAGCAAGCCTTTTCCCTTTGTATTAGTCACAGTCAATGTAGATTGGGTTGGTTTGAAGCCATTGGGTTAACGTTTTCTCAAAGATGTTGTCCTTGAACTGATATAAAACATTAAAGTTGAATAATTATATGAGAACCTTATGGTAACTGAAGCACGAATAAATTCAACATGACTAGCAGATCTAATCACCTTGTGCAGTGTATGAGGCCAGCAATACTGCAGAGTCTTTTTCACATGACAGACTCCCTTCAAGAATTTGATCTTTGAGTTGTAAATAGTAAAAGCTCCTAAAATTAAAAAAGACACAACATGATTGATGTATTTACGTACTTGCAAAATTGGCAGTAAGAATTCTGTTTATTTGTTTCAACCCTCCTGTCAAGTCACTACCAAAACTATCCTCTAGATAGAAAAAAAGATAAAATCTCTCAATAAAGAATTTATCTCTTCATCTGCCATATTTTCAAATTTGCACAGGATTTTAGTCTCACAAGAAAAAGATAATGAAGAAAGGGATTGGACAGGCTGAGAACATAACTTGAACATACAAACTATCTTGGGACTTTTCTGGTTAAAGATTTCTTTCTGTATTACCTTATCAGTTTGCCTTGAAGTTTTAACCAAGAGGAACCAGTCACAAAGAAATGAATCTTCAACTTAAGTCTGATGCTGCCAACAGAACTGAGAGTGTTCTGTTCTAACTGTTTCTTTATTGATTTCTCCAATACAATCCACCAATCATAGCCTTTCTTAGTCTTGTAACATAAACCAAAGTATCCAACCTGCAAATACATTGCCCAACATAAATACTATGGTTGTACATTACCACTTTCACTACCATGATCCAAATATCAATTCCTCTAGTGCACTCTTAACTCTGGGATTTTGAAAAACACAATATCCCTACTTCACTTACTTCTCAACACCTTTCTTCTTGGCAATATGTTGAAACTGTGAGGAGAAATCAATATCTCCTCACTTCTGAGAATGAATTGTTTGTGTTTTCTGTGAGATATCTCCCTTTGAAATCAAAATGTAAAGAAATGTGGAGAATTAGAACAACCCTTTTCTTCAATCTATTTCCTCAATGTCATTTTGCAAGGAGTCATCCTTAGGAAATAGCTGCCACTGAATTAAACCAACAACCAAGTTGCAAATGCCAGCCAAATTAAGCCAGAGGTTAAACAAACAAAACAAATAAAGAGGCAACTACAATTAACACAACTGATGTCATTCAGTAATACTCTATAACAGCATATTGACCCGGAAAGTTGGTGACAGGAGGTAATTACATAACTGTCCAAGCAACAGAATAGTCACTGGAGAAATCTCATCTAGAGAGCTCTTATCTAGTTCATTTATATCTCTCTCTGCATTTCTTTTAGGACCACATTACACACACGTAGCTTAGTAGACCCACAAATATAAATCTGAAACAGTGGAAATAAATATGACATCTTGGTGTTAACCAGCTGAATGGAAGTCTCAACCAAAAAACCTGTGTAAGTCTTTTATGACTGAGATATTTGATCAATAATTTCAGGTCAGATAAAATGAAACCTCCCTTTTTATACCTCAGGGTATAAATGCAGCTTCATTTTTTTTTTTTCCATTCAGTCATAAAACGCAGTTCCACTACAGCGCATGCGTGAAGTGTGAGTGCATGTGTAGAATGAACCTTAGAGCACATGGTTTAAAGTAATGGCTGCCCTTGAGGACAATTCCTGGCTTGATGTACACGAAGGAAATTTGATGGCTATTATGCCCAATATACATACAAAGTCACACACCATTCGCGGTAGACCCACACTAAAACTTGTGGAGCGTTTTGGGAACAGATCGGTCCGCGAACTTTACGAGAGATCAATTTACGAGTGATCCTTTACAAGTGAACCTTTTATCGAGAAATATCAAGTGAAACCTGCTATATCAAATGGGTTATCTCGTATTATGTTTACATGTAAACACAACCATGTATTTAGACGTGATCAAGAACCCAGTAGAATACCAGAAGCTACTCTGAAACGTCTCAGAAGAAAAGGCAGAAAACTGAAGGAGTTTGTTTATGAGCGTATTTGTCCAAGCATACCGAAGTCCTCCTGGCTACGTCATTATGTGAAGGTTAGAAGAGTTACAAAGAATGATTGTAAGCTTAATTCAAAGAGGGTAAGATTAAATAAAGTTACAAAACATGATAAGAAGTATTTGTTGAATTGTTCTGTAAGGGTATATCAAAGGATAATTAATTGAAGTATAGAGCAAGTAGGTACTTATCAATGTTTTCTTGTAATAGACCCATGTGTCTTTATAAGAGTCAGACACATGCATCAAACTGTCGTAAATTTCAACTGAGTTCAGATAAAGAGGAAAACCTTGGTCCTACTCCAATGTACATTGACCCTAGCAAAACAATAATGGCACCACATAGCCAAGCTAATGAATTGGTATTTGGACAGAATTCAGGACAACAATGTGTCACAATGAGTTTATGCTCTTTGATTTACAATAACAAACAAGGAATCAATTCTGCTAATGATCTTGTGTCAATAATGACTATTGGAAATCAGTTGTATTAAAGTTTGTCTCAGTTAACCAGACAATCATTTTTAATGCAGACAGAATTACCCACACTTTTAAATGTGACTGACTATGAACTTCAATACAGTGAGAGCTACACTGGTACTATTCATCAAGAAGTTACAGTAGAAGGATATCAGTACTGTACCTCCTTGGATAGATAGATGGATAGTTAATTGGATAGAGTCTTTCAATCACTTATATCCAAAAATTTCAACAATTTTGTCTTGAAAATAGGATGTACTGCAGTTGCTATCTATTGTAAAGGTAATGTGGGCTTGAATATATTTGATTCTCATGCAAGGGATATTTATGGTAGAAGCCATCCTCAAGGTACATGTGTGCTGCTTGAAGTATCATCACTGAATAACTTAGTACATTATTTTCAGAGTATAAATAACAATGATATATTTGAATTGAAAGGGGTTAACTTCAGTAAAGTTCAAAATAGAACCCTTTTTCAGAGTCATGCCTGTGAAACCAGAAAGTTCAATGTGAGTTGTGCTGTGGCTGTTTATTCACTCTGCTACTCTGTAATAAAATCATGTAGTTATTGGAATTAAAACACCTTATCTGAAGTTATTCAATATGGCAAAAAATTATACAAAAATTCATCTTTGAACAAGTATTTACCGTTAGATGATATGCCAAAAACTGTTGATGTTTGTGGAACTGAAGTAAGTTTAGATCTTAAAAGTGATTACAGTGCAGTCTGATTCAGTTGACAGCAAATCACTTCTCGAAAATCTTGTAAGAAATAATAGTGAATGCACAGGGTTTTTGATGTGGTTTTCAGTTTTCTGTATGACATGTATTTTTAAACCCACAAAAAGGTCAAAATATGTCTATTCCCTCTTGCTATTTAATGAAAGTCAACTGGTATTGGCTTACATGTAATACATGGCACAAGTAACAAATTGCCACCACTATCCATCCAGTAGGTACCCTGGCCGATAGAGACCCACAGCAGAGAGATATTTGATCCTTGCCTAAACTTGATTTACATATTGGGCGGGTAAATGAGACTAGTCTGGCATTATTTCTGCATTTAGGCGCGCACTACATACAACTATTACTGCATACCACAAATTCTGTTGAGATTTAAATGAGTCCACCATAGTAAAGAATGGTGAAGAATTGACTTCGAAGTTTTATTACGGGCAACCAAGATGGACTTTGGCAGAATGCTTTAATCTCGAAGGATAAGACAAAAGTAATTAAATTTTTAGAAAATTGCCACAAAAATTGCCAATTTAAATGCACCGCTGAGTAAGCCCGAGTTCATGCAGTTATGCGTCTAAGTTTATCATACAATACTCAATAAACAATACAATAAACAAAAATAAAATTAAGAACAGGCACAGTAAAACTCTCAACCACACTGTCTTAGAAGCACTAAATTACTGAATAGGTATACAAAAATCATTTGTGATACAACTACATGTTACAATTAGCTCTGAACAAGTCTCTGAAGCTTTGAAGACAAAGTCAGTGGTCTTCGTTCAAAAGGGGTTAAATTGATGAGTTGATGTAAAGTAAAAACTCTACGTAAAAAGTGAAGAGTCATTCAGTCATTCCCAAAGGGTTAGCAAAAACATCACATCTTTTTTTACCATCTGGAATTGCACAAGATGATATGTAACAAATCTTTATGTCTTTCCACTACTATACTCTAATTTCCCTGTTGCTTTGACGGTGATTAGATATTAATAGTCCATGTAACTAAATATCCTTCATTCCTCTTATGACTATTGATATATAACAATATGGCAATTACTTACAATGGCTGAACCTTTATCACCCTTTTTCAGTGAATACTAATTTTACCTTTCTGCATCATAGCACAGTGCTAAGTAGGCCCAATTAGCATCAGTCTAGAGGTTCAATGAGGAAAAATTTACACATCCCTGTAAACAATTCAAGTTTTAGTCTTTAACAGGGCATGAAATGGCGCCTAATACAGGTGCCAATGTGACTAAATTTTCACTTTGGCGACCAAATCTTGAGAATTAGTAGCCAAATTGGTGACTAGAATGTTTCATCACAACCCTCCTGAGAGACATAGTGAATCAAAAAGATTTGCAAAGATAAATCCGTGGCAAACTTCCTCGTTAAGTTTGTTTCCAAAACTCAGCACACGCATCTCAATTGATAACTAGACGCCATCTTGGATTTAGCTGAGCTTGAAAGTTGTATATCCTCCATCCTAGTGTCTACTTTTCAGAACGTTAGATCTTTTCCCTAATTAAATTTGGAGGGTTTATCTAGAACGTTGACAGCATAAAAAAAGGTTTCGTTTGTCTTTGAAAATGGCGACCAACTTTTTTTTAATTGGCTACCACTTTGAAGAATTTAGGAGCCAAGTGGCTAACAGAAAAAAAAATTAATTTCACGCCCCTGTTTAAGTTTATCATAATTTGTAAGCTACCTTGACCTTTGTCCTTCACTTGGTAAAGCCAGTTCAATGAAATGTCCCTTACTGAGTAACACCACTTACACTTCCAAACCGCTAAGAAAAATAAAGCAATAATTCACGACAAGTACTACCTTTCTTAATTAAACACTTTTCAAACTTATTTCAAACTTGACCCCACAGAACCTAACATCTACACAAGGCTGGCAATACACAAGTTTTCAGATCTATTTTTTATAAATGATCACCATTTAGGACCCATGGGGATAACTGGATTATTAGTTTCATTTTTTTTTTCTTTTCCTTCCATCATTTTAATGTATCAAATAAACAAATTGCATCTTAATTCAAATGCCAAATAAAGGCTGCAACTTCTATCAATGCCAAGCCTTCAAATTAAAGCCATAGTGGTTATTTCAAACCCAGGGCTCAGGTTTACTCCAGCATTCATACAAGGCCAAGGTTAAGTCAGACAACCCTGCTGTGAAACCAAAAATATAATAAATCAGATTGCTCTCATTCAACATCACGAAAGCGGTTAGACTCATCAATTGCATCGCATAGTGTAAAAATTACTTTGCTTCCTGAAAATAAATTAAAAATCAATACTCAAAGCTCACCTACTGCAATTTTGAGCTAGCGACAGCACACCAAACTAGTAGACATTAGAAGCAGAGGGAAAAAGAAAACAAACCTAAACTTGCACATGACTAGTTATTTTCCTCCAAGAAGCCATTCAATTTCGAAATTTCAATTTGGTCAATGATAAGCTTTCATTAAAACTAAGAGTTATTATTGGTCTACTTTCATTTGTTGGTGCCACTCTCAGCACAACCGATTTACAGAATTCTGAAATTTTCCACTTGATGCATAGGTTATATTGATCCTTAATTCTAGATTCATTTCAAGTCCATTATTTAAATACTTTAAACTCCCACAATTACCGCTTTGATGTCTTGTTTTATTTACTTGGCATCTTAAGCTGCAGGTGATCTCTTTATCAAGTGACCTCTCTTTCATTAATTTGTTGTCCGTCTAAACTAAGTATAGTTACAAATAAATGGTGGTAAACCCCACTAATAAAAGTAAGACAGGTCAACGTGGTGTAGAATGTTGACCTCGCTCTTTTTTCAAGTGCTTTCGCTTCCTTAATAATTGAGAGTTTGATCGATGCAGCGCAAAATTTAACATACAGTAAAAATATCTTGACACGATGTTCGATAATGCTTGATTAATCATCTGTTCAGTTAAATACATATAATGCAAAGTATCCCGCTTATATAGCAGTAAACGGAATAAAACCAGAAAATTCACCCAACACTTTCATCCACTACACAAGAGAAATCTTAAATCCAGGCACATGCAAAAGTACAACAACATGGAAATGCCTGAGTTGAAGATATTCTGAACACAAATCAAAATAATTTAAGTGTGCTCTAGCTACAGCAAAGTACCAAAGAGTGTTCAACTAACATCGAAGACACTCAGCCACAGCGGAACCGCCATAAGAGTGTAAATCTAAAGCTAGGACTTACCTCGTGTAGACCAAGTTCCTTCGTCACACTCTCCAAACACTCTAGCCCTATGGCGTCTTTCGACAGCGTCACTTCTATGCAAGATTTGTCTGGTGTTTCGACAAGTATAGGAAGATACTTTATCAAATCATCTTTTAAAGGTTTTGTACATATGCCAAACGGCATAGCTATCCTCAAACATGAACAACGATATAGTTCTTATCGTATTTTTCCCTAAAACGATAATAGTTTACGCGCTTTAGCTAACAAGCAATCGCTTTCGCGAAACGTAAACCTCACAAACCGCGTTAAGACTGGTACTGCGATACATTCCTCACATTTCCGGAGGATCGAATGTCTCCGCCGTCAAAATTTTTTGGAGTGCCTGTGTGTCATGCAACAGGAGGACATGACTAGACTTGTTGTTGAAGAGTGCCTCGACCATTACGAAAGATACAGAAGAAAAAAGAGCAACTCAACTTATAGCCATCAACTGAAAGGATGAAATGATAATTTGTTGAACAGGGAGTTCATATTGATGGACTCTGGAAAAACTGAAGAAATGTTTGAATGTGACGAGCGACGAATTCCCATAATTAATATGCCATGACAATTTTAGAATTGATTTATTCAACATTTCGAGGAGACCCTGCGAAATAATGTCCTTTCAACTTCGATTCCACTCCCAGTTCCCAGTTCCCAGTTCCTACTTTTCACTATCCAATTCTGACTTCTGACTTCCGACTTCTGACTTAACATTAGTTACAAGAAAACGTTTTTTACAACTCATTCACCCACTTCATTCAGACTCCTTGTTCCATTTTGCCGTAGTTACGGAAGTGTAATCTTATTTTATTTGCAAATAACTTAGTTTTTTTTTTGCAATCAATTACTTTCCACAAATGCTTTGCTTTGGAGCTGAACAGGAGAATAAATGAATTTGAGCCACCCTTACCTTCGAAAAGATCAGAACATTTTCTTTTTCCTAATTTCTGGCGAGCACCACGTGATTTTTTAAGTGGGTATCCTCCGGGCTCCTTCCTCCATCTTTCTGGGACGTAGTTAGCGAATGCTACAAAATATCGTCTTAGATTTTGCAGAGCTTAAATGCGGCAACAGATCTGAGGAAAAACGAAGGAAAGTACGTGATTATATATGTTCATTCTCATTATGTCACTGAACTTACTAACATTAGATTCACAAGATGTCATCGATGACGTCACCAGAAAAGACTCTAATCTTCGTTTGCAACTGACACACACGTGCGAGAAAACCTGCCGTCAACAAGCGTTACAACAATCTCTTTTAAGTTATAGCCCTTGACATCAACGAAGGATTTTCCAAGATTTTCCAACAGAAAGTAACGGAGTAACCGCAGACTTTGGTTCCTCCGACTCAAGAGTACGGGAACTTGATGCCCTCACAGTCTGCATTCTACTGAAGCTGTTTTTCTGAGAATAAGTAAATAGGGTGAGTAACACGTGGCTACGACACGAAACTACTTCTTTTACAAGGATAATCACTCGGTAATTGTGACATTCAAAATTCTGCCTGACTAAACAGCTGGTATTGTTATTATTTTATTTATTCAATTCGGAATGAAAGCCTTGTCCAAGATGCACGCACATCATATACAAACTTCCCTGCAAGATTTCCCAAATCTCAAAGCCGAACACATAGATCGGACTTCAGTTCGTGCCACCATTTTCTTTAACTCTGTTTTGTAGGAGACTTAACTCGAGTAAATGTGGGGTAACTAATAAAGGAACCTTGTTAGGCCGCATACATAACATGCTTGGTATTACCTCTGTGGACATGAATAACTAAACCCCGACTGTGAAAATTGTATTCTTTTTGTTCTTTTAGACATAAACGAGCTAACATTGGAACAAACTCGGAGGGACAAATCAGAGCTAAACTAAGTGATCCATAAAATCAATCGCTTACTATAAACACGGGCAACTGTGAATAGAAACTTTCATGTGTTTTCCCGAAAAAAAAAGAAAAAACAAAATTATCAAAAGAGAGAATTTTTTTGTATTTATTCAAAGTGCCATATTTGGAAACATAATTGCATTTATACAGCCTCTCAGTGATATTTGTAAAAGGAAAGATTGGATCTAACGCTAGCCGGAGATCTAGTACGCACTCTAACTAAAGCTCAGACCCAAATGTCAAAGGTATTCAAACTTGGTCATGGAGATCGTTAGGAACGATATGCCAGTCTGGCATGACAACCTTGTTTCAGTTAAAGACAAAGAAATATTAAGTTTAGGTCATCTCGTTCCTCTTACAGTCTTAAAATTACGTTTCAATCAAAATCCAACTGTCAAAGTAGTTTGACTTTTGGGAATTTTAAGAAAGGGGGATTAAAGAATCGGCCGTTTTCGATGAACTAATCAGAAAGCTGAAGATAAAAGAAAGCTTACTAAGCGAAACGGTTTAAACATGATTTGTCTCGCCCTATCTTACTAGAGTTCATTTCTCTTTGCTTCACCTCTCTCCAGTGGGAAGACAAGCAGAGCGATTTCATGATGGCCGGTTTGGTACACAGTTCTCTTGTCAGTACAAGTAGTGCTCGAGTGAACTCAATTTTCATCCATTATTTGAGGAATATCTTAGAACTTCGTCATCTTTGAATGGCCGTAAATCAGATGACATTGCTTGGTTCACAATTTTTTTCGCATTTTCGATGGCAACACCAAACTAGCAGCCCTATTTCCTACATGAGATAAACGTGAAAACTGACCTGATGCCTTTACTTCATTAAAACACAGAAAATTATTCCTCGTCTTTCGAATGAGTCACAAAAACATCCAACAGCAGAACAGAGTGGTATCTCAGCTGGATGGAGATGCAGCCGAGCTGTGGGAGAATTCTAGAACCCCGTACTGTTGGACTTAGAGGATACACACTCAAATCACCTACCGCAATAGTCATCTACATCAGAGATCTGACCTCCAAAGTCAGAAAATCGTCACGAGCCGGAGCTTACACCTACTAGATGACTTCTCCGGTGAGTTATAGGCTATGTAAGCTGTCTTATGGATGTTAACTGAAGAGTTAATGCATAAGACGTCTAGTAATCCTTTACCGAAACTTGATTTCTGCATTTAGAGTCGCTAGACATCCTGGAGTCGGTCCATAGTGATGGTTTTACGGCTTGAATTAGTTGTCTCTTCTACAAATGATTCATCACATGGCAGTCATCAGTGATCCTAAAATGTTAAGTTGCCTTATGAGATGATGTAATCATGTGCTAAATACTTTTTGCATGCGGCGGGTTATTTTTATCGTTTTCTCTGAACTTATCCCGCATTATAGTTCTGTAGGTCACGCTCTTACGCAACTACTGGAACTCGTAAGATCCTCTATCGCTTTAAGACATGAAATCAGTCTTTAAAACCACATTCTGTTCAAGTGCCAGTCGCACAAAGACAGATCAAGATACTCCACTTAGAAACCTACCAGTTTTGCCATCGTGTATTTTTAGCTCACGAGCTGCCCCGATTCCCGTATAACCTGACGACAGCTGGACTCTTGTCAACGTGCTAATTTCAACCAAGTTCCACCAACTGCGCGAGTAAAGTTTAGAGTGTTCAAATATTCGTGGAGCTTTACAGTTGCAAAGAAACAAAGGAATTACGAACAATGTGCCCCCTTACCAGCTAAACATGACCTAGCACAGAATCTTGGACACGCAAGTAGCTGGTTACCAAAATTAGAAAATTCGAGTTGTAAGAAAACGTCAAATTACATATACAGCAAAGATTTTTTGTTTCCTTGAGAGGTGACGACTAAGTCGTTGAACACAGGGAGCTTTATAGAAAAGAAAACAGAAAAATAGGAATAAGAGAAGAAAAATGAGTAAGTCGCTCCAATGAATTTGAATTGGACCACACACTGATAGCATCTGGTAAACTTACCACGTTCATTCTGTTATATCCTGAACTTTCCTGCCTTGTTCATAGATTTTATTTCTAATCCGTTTTAAATAATGTTTCTTGCTGAAAAAGATAAGGTAGCAAAATTACGCGCGGTGACCTTCTTGGGACTACGAGAAGTCTCCCCTGTTGCCCAACCACGTAGGCTCTTTACTGAGTTTTTCAAGTAGCGTATAACAGCTGTTCTCGTACTTTTAGATTGTATTTTTAAATCTTTCTTCTTATAAAGGTAAAACGTTTAGGTCAGTGTTGAAAGTGCACCTCGAGTCAACCAGATACACAGATTGTAGGAAAATATTTTCAGTAGGGACGAAAGTTTGCTTCCTGAATGTAAGTGTTTTAAAACACAAATTCCATTGTCCACTTTTATACACAAACAAGGTTCAACTGCATTTTACATCTACTGAACGTCATTGTCCCCCCCGGCCCTTCCCCCCCCCATATCGTTAACGTAGCAAATTTAAAGTCGTTTAAGATCTTTTATTGTTACTTTTTTATCATCATTATTTCCTTCGTCTATTTCTTCCTATTAATTTATTTATTTATCTAATGATCATTTCATCTTACGCCCCAAGTTAAGTATTTGTCCCTAAATTACCTGACCCATCAATTCTTACGATCAGTTCTTGACATCGGACTGATATTGTGTGCTACACAAACAAGTCACGAATACAAATCTTGGACTACACTGTTTCGTTTTGTTTCATTTTGTTTCATTTTGCTTCACTTTTGCTCAGAGTTTGCATTTTGTTTTGTTTTGTCATGTCTTTTTCTTTTTGATGTCGTTCAGAGATACTAAGCATGGTTTTAGTAGTCGATAGGTGTGCGAAGGTGTGTTAGGAGAAACTAAACGGAAGCGACGTTTTAGATTAACACATATTTTTGGGAAACCCTGTATGAAAGCAATTAAGGACTTTCTGTGTGCACATTTCCTCCTCTGAATGTGCACCAGGCCGATTGAGACAATTGACAGAATTTGTGAAAATACCAGACACAGTCGAGGGTTTGCACAAACTCGAATTAATTCAACCCCCTCGTGTTTCTATTGCTCAAACCATTTTTCCATTTCAGCTCCTCGTCTCCGTGTTGGTTCTTCGCTCATTAATTGCAACTACGAAGACACCTGTGAGGAGCACAATAAAACCATCGGTAACACAAAATGATTCGAGAACTCCAACAGTCCATGCATCATCGCCAAAAGGTTTAGTTCCAGACGTCGGAAAGCCTTTATTATCTAAACCACCATCAACATGGGTGGACGTTCGCTTGGTGAACAAAAGAGGGTTTTATTTGATCATGTTTGAAAACGGAACAATAGCTGGCAGCTGGAAGAGGCTTTTAACAACGAGATATGGTATGAACAATCTGCAAATTAAGACAGGGCCCACAGATTGACTTTTACTGGGGGAGGGGAGGGGAGGGGTGAGGCGAGGGGCGGAGCGAAGACCAAGGAATAAGCTAAATCAAAGCGGAAGAGTTAGCCTACTGTGGGTGGGAAGCAGAGGAATCTGGTTATGACCTTCTTGGAAACTGGGGTGCTATCACTGGATAAGGTGTCCGTACCCGGCAGTTTTGGTGTTCCAGTAGAATACGTTTTTCAGCAAAGCCGAATTAGAACTTTCATGTGATAGAGATGAATATAAATAACGTTTGAATCAAGTACAAATATCACACCGCAGATTTTGGACAGTTGGTTATTTTTTGCTGTATAAACACCTGTTTAAATGCTCAGCTGCGCGTACCTCGCTCCTCTATCTACTTCGCTTTCCTCCGCCTAATAAGAAATAAGATAATGTATAAAATAGAGCAGTTAGATAACAAATAACTTATAGGACGTTTTGGTGTGTAGTATCGTTGAGTACTTTTACTCTATGTTCGTATTTTGACTCGCCTTACGGGTTCGTAAAAAATACGGCACAACTCGTAACAATACTCAGCGATACTACATACCAAAACGTCTAATAAGATATATACATGTATATTAGCGCGCGAAACTAGTCTAATCCGTAGTTTTTATTGAGATCGAGAGCCCTTTGTAATTTTTATTATGATAAATCAACTAACTGAATGACTTGTCCTGACGACGGAAAATTTTCATGGATGTTCCTAGTTTGAATGTCAATCAGTACATTTGTAGATATTCTAACAGTAGACTTCTTTATTTTTATCTTAGGGCTTTTTCGCATTCAGTCTCACGGGACGGGCATTGTAAAGTTGAAAAGTTTGACAACAATGAAATACATCGCGATCGGCAATCTTGGGCAAATTTATTCCACGGTAAGTAGCTATTATTGAAAAACAGCTCATCACTATGAACACTGTAACAGGGTTTAATTAGTTCCCTCTAAACAGTGAAGGTTGTTTATCCTTAGGTGGGTTCACGTTCTTGTTACCGAACTAAAGGAAAAACCTGAATCGGTTGCTAAAGTTTTTAATTTTAAACCATAGTTTTGGTCTGTATGTTATGATAAAAGCAGTACCTAGTTGAGAGCTGGGTGACACGCCCACGCCCAAAACCTTTGTCAAAGGCATTGAAAACGTAAAATGTTTAAATCTTGTGATGCTCATCAGAGTACCTGTAGCATTAACACACAATGTTGTTCAAGTCTGCGTGGGTTATGTGTCTTCAGTTAGCAGATGCGATGCAAATGTCCTTTATTTTCCAGGCCAACTCGTCCAATGAAGACACTTTATTGAAGCACGCTCAGGAAGAGAATCACTTCTACTCTTTTAGCTCCTACCTGTATCCCACCACTCAAAACCACTCGAACAGGAAATGGCTGCTAGCGATTGGATCGAAAGGACGAATAAGAAACGCTTCAAGGGTGTCACCACTACACAAATCACATCAGTTCCAGATTAGTAACATACGAGAAAACAGCGGGAAAAGCGACGTAAAGGCTTTGGTACATCTTGTAGAGCATAGAGGAAAGTGAAGAAATCCATGGTCATGTTTGCATCAAAGAGAAGAGAAAAATCAAGGAGAGATGACGCTTATCTCCAGGATTAATTGGGCACCACGAATCCGAAATTAGGGTTTGGTTATCAAGTTACTTCGAACAAGCGAACCATATTTTCTCGAACGGCTGCAGTTTGCTGCGTTGATATTTTATGGGAAAAAAGAATCGCAATCTTCGTAGGCATAAGTTTTAAAAAGAAAACAATGGTCGATAGTTAACCGAGTACGTATGGCGCTATTCTACCCTTGCATTTACAGGTTACAAAGAGGCAGTCTGATAGTGGTCTATCTGAAGACAAAAGAAGCAGCGAGACCAAAAACATCTTAAATATAGTGGAGTAGCCTTACCCAGCTTGCCAAACAACGAGAGAGATACCTCGGTCCACGTTTACCGATTTCTTAGGGGTCCAATTTTTTTTAACACTTGTCGCTGATTGGTCCATTCTGGTATCGTGGATCTAGCAGGATGGGTTATTCTAAGAACAATTCAACAAGCAATTCGAGATATTTGACCCGGAAGTGCCACGTACTAATATCAATTAATCCTGAGATTTGTCGTTCCGTGTTAGCTCGCTTAACGGTTCGTATTTCATCGATATGGGAAAAAAGGAGTCTTTTTCCTTAAATTACATCATGAGTGAAATGTTTGGCAGTGGTGTGTCAAATACATTAATTTTTGTACATTGTTATCAAATAGATTCCATTTTTCCAGGGGTACGGTCAATAATAGATTATTAATGACGTCAAAATGCGGCAAGAACCAAAAAGTGGGACACGAAGCGCAGCGGAGAGTATCAGATGATCCTACCTCAGTTGACAATGATTTATTATTGTTAAGACACCCAGCACATCGAATCTATTTGTTGTTAGATACCTTACTCGTACTTCATTTCGCGATTCCCGTTAGACGTCTTGCGCGGGGTTATATTTTCGCAATTTCAATAAGCAAATTAGAAAATGGGGCATCAAATGTTGCGATTCAAGCGTTCTCGACTTTATTTTATTTTTCAGTAAGTTTCTTAAAAACTGGAACAAGTGTTGGAACGTTTCTAGGTACTTGTAAATGAGAACTACCACAACCGAGGCCCTTTTGGAGAATTGCACGAAAGATATTCTCAGGAATTTGTACGAGTCTCGAGATTTAAATGAAGATGATTAGCATTACACGAGACATATACACAAGGCACACAATCGAACTTACCAGTAAAACCAGTTGATAAATTGTGTATTTGTCCATTTATATTCTGTCTGGGATTTGCATTTTCTACATTTTCTATTTTCTATATTTTTCTATATTTCTCGCGTTTAAATTCTGCGTGCATTGGTATTCGGGGGTATAAAATTTTGCGGTTTTTTCATAATAGCAAAAAACGCGAAATTAAATATGAATAAGGTAACAAATGGGCAAAACGCAGGAATTGGTGGCGTCATGTAAGCCTCTGTCCTCCGATAAATCATAGGTAAAAATGGGTAAATCACTGAACTTCCTATGCAATTGTTCATAATCCACGAATGGAATGATCAATGCAATTTGGAGTTCAGAAAATGAATGAGGGGTATAAGGGGACAGGGTGAGTAAAAATTATTTTTCTTATCTATAGAAACAGCACATCACAATAAGACAGGCTAACAGTTTAATGAAGTTTTTACTGATTACACTCTGACTCTGTTCACTGCAGTTTACACCCTTCAGTTTCTCCCATGCCCCTTGCACGCGAAGCATTTGCTTTATTTACAACTATTCACAAGGTACAGTACAGCGTTCTAAAGAACGGATATCAAGGAAGATTTCGTGGATTCTAAAATTGTTTCTCTTCACATTTTTCTTTGGTGCATTACAGTCACAATGTATTTATTATGAACATTCATGTACTTACCTTATACCACCAGTTTACGAAGATAAAAATTTGTTTAAAAATACACTTTTTTTAAACGTGAGAACCACCTTAAACAATTGTATCGCAATTTGAATGCAACAAACACGCTTCATCTTGGAGTTAGTAACAGCAGAGCAGCTATCTTATGCATGGTATTCAATATTTTGAGGATTAGTTTGTGAAAGTTTAGCCCTCACAGCAAAGTATCCACCCTTGAATAATTGGATATGGAATGTTAACGATTTAAAAACTATTCAGCTCTATTCTGAATTCCCATTTGAAACATATAAAAACGACCAAGAAGGAGAACCTGTCCGTTACATAGTTGTAAAGTTGTTATCAAAATGCAAGTCTTTTTCAACGGTTTTTCAATTCCAGCATATCTTTGTATTCAGGTTCTTACATAAAAAGAAGTCAGGATCATTGTTTCTGATGAGTACCAACACTTTGTGCCACGGACGGTTAGACAATGCCAAGGACATAAATACAAGACAAAAACGGGAATACTTCTTGGTTACAAAGAAATCATACCTTATCTCTGTCATGTAGCATTGCTGTTTGAACTGCAAACTTTATGAGAGCCATGCCAATAGTGTGTTGGTAGACAAGTTGTGTGAGGGAGGACGTTTACATATGGTCGTGTGCTATCCCATTACAGGACCTACACATTGCCCCGGAGGATATCAGAGAGTTCCTCCTATTGTCAACGTCCTCAAGTGATAAACACACCTAAGACTTGTGGTACAAGATTTTTCTTGATGGATCCCTCTACACCATAATATCAACATCATGTAACTGACACAGTGCTGTAAGAGTCTTTTTAACACGCAGAGCTGTAAGTCTTGCAGCACTATTAGCATACCAACATTCTTTCATCAACTTGGACATAGACTGTAGTGTCTAACAACAGAAAAAAATTAAAACATTACATTCTTGAGGTTACGTATCAATTTCCTTTCTGAATTTTGGAAATGCTTTATACTTGTAATGCAGTTTGACATTGTAACAGTGAATGAGGAGACCGGTGGTGGAATTTTGCTACCAAATCTGATTACTCAATTCTATTCACTTCAATAACCTTTTTAAATAGCAAAAATTGCTGGATGTAACTCAGCGGTCAAACAATGCACATGTGCAAGAGTCTTAAAACAATAAGTTGTACCTGTCTAGTGTATAGTGAAGAAGAAAAGGTTAAGTTTCTAACTATTCCAATACTTAGGAAACACGTAGAAAAATTGCTTTTTTTTATTGTGATTTATCCCAATAGTTTTGAACACAAACGATTTGTTACGGTGATGAAGTCAACAGACAAATGGCAGAACCCTCCTCCACCACTGCAGCTCTTATTTTTTACAGTCCACAATAAACATAGGCCTGCAATCATCATAAATATCTTGTTTGGCTTGGTTCCTCTCTTTTCACACATTTCCCTCTGTGTTTACTAGCAACTGTACCATGAATACAGAAAAAAAAAACAAAAAAAAACAAACCACACACAAACTACTAACAGCACGGCAAAGATCAAGGGTGACTTCATCACATTACCATGCAATGTGCAAAAAAAAGTATGAGAGTGTAAATTACCCTAAAGAGGGGAAAGTGCAGAATAACAGTGTATATAAGTATTAGTCTGAAAAACTTGGAAACTTTCCTTAGAAACCAGAAAAAAATTAAGTCACACATCAGTTCTCCACAAAAAAGGCTGTGTTTGCAATTTCAAATTATCTGTGCTGCTTGAATCTACCTTTGCATGCATCACCATTTGACTGCTGTGTTGTTGTGATTAAACTGTTTCACAGCACAGAAGTTGAAAGTAACTATTCAAAGTTAAGAAAACTGAGGAACAGAAACTACAAGTTTTAATGTTGTTATACCTTTTACCTGATGGAAATACATGTACACAACTGAAGCTGGTATGACAGGAAATAATCAAACAACTGAGAGGAAGTGATAAAATACAAACCTGATCTTGTATCCACCTATTTGGAAAGGCAGGGCGGTACCTATCCACACAGACCACCTTTCTCATATCTTCGATGCTGGGATCACAAGGAACTCTGTCATAGTAGGGCAGCTGATATTCATCACATATTCCACCACACACACACTTCCTTGCAATTTCCCATAACACAAGACCAAATGCATACATGTCACCTCGCTTGTATGCGTCAAAGTGCCGCACATGCATATTGTCATCTAAAAATTCAGGTGGCATGTAGCGCTTTGTTCCAACTCTGTTCCCAGGAGGAACATCAACTGTGTCAGTAACAGAACTATGGCGAACAGCAAGACCCAAATCACCTATGCAACATGTCCCTACAGAAAAGAACAATATAAAATTTATACTTTAATACTGTCTAATGATGAAACAATACTTCGTGATTTTTGCAGTAGATTGCCTTAAAACTGTAACTTAGGCTGCAGAAAAATCAAAACCTATCCAAAGGTCACGAACATTTTGGTACAAACAATGAAATGCAAAAAAAAAAAAAGAGAAAAGGCTAGGTAAACATGATACATGATAAAGCTCTGATTTTAGTGTACATTGTAGTATAAGTGCAAAACAACTTCAGGTACTTGTAACACTTTAAATTCTAAGTCACCAAGACAGTTATTGACACTTCTCCCACACAACACAAATTGTTCTTAAGATTTTCCCCTTACCATTTCTTTTAACCAGAATGTTTTTACTTTTTAAGTCACGATGTGCAATAGCTGGCTTTCCTTGGGTGCCAACAATCTCAATGTGGAGATGAGCAAGTCCACTGGCTATTGAAACTGCTAACATCAGCATAGATTCAACATCCAGAGTAACAAGTTGAAGATAGTCATACAAAGAGCCTTTTTCTAAATAATCTGTAACCAACCAAAGCTGTGTCCAGGCACCATTATCTTTGTTGTCAGCAGCTACAAAACCTGTGAAGGAAAAGTAACATTTCAGAGAAAAGCGAGATCATAAACAGACTGATCTAGATGTACAAAGAAATTGTTACAAAGATAAGGGAATGCATAATATGTTAAATAAATAGGTGAATTCTAGTGGAGGAAAGACATTCATCAAGTCTCTCTGAATGACAATTTGCTCATGCTCCTAGGAGATAGGAGGTTCTGCATGTATCAATCAGTAGTGCAGTAAGCAGACCACTAGGCCACCATTATCTAAAACATATTGAGTCAAAATGAATAATGAAAGTCAGACACTAAGTTGGTCCATGGGAGGAAAAACAATGTAGAACTGTGAGTCATTAAAACAATCAATTGAGAAAGAAAGACAGGAAACAGAGCTTAAGACAGAAAGTCACATTAACAGTGTAGTCAGATCAACAGACCTCATCTCCAAATGCTTTAAAACTTGAGCTACAATTTATTAGTGGCTCTTGCTTGACAACAAGTCCCCTTTGAAATGTTTACATGTACATGTATGTTCATACAAATATAATTGTACTTTTACAAAGTACCTAAAAGGTTTTCATGTCGCAACATGGTTGTCTGATAGATCTCTGCTTCACGGAACCATGAGCACTCATCCCTAGATGAAAAGATTTTAACTGCAACACTCTGTCCTCTCCACACCCCTCGGTAAACCTCCCCAAAACGGCCTTTACCAATGAGTCCCACCAAATGGATTTGTCTTGCGATGGTACGCTGAACCAATAAAGGCAATCCAGAGCCACTTCCTGCAAAATCAACCCCAACAAGTTAGTCGTTTGCTTAATTTCTCAAGACTCCAAACTAGTTCTTTCACAAAGTTACTGTTAGAAAATGATGCAATAAGTAATCCAGTGGTAAATAACTCTCATTTCTCTTACACCCTTTGACTGGTTCTTTCCTTCATCACGGTGTGATCTAATCATTTACTTAGCAATATGACTAAGTTTAAAGCCAGATTAACATTTGGTAATTTTTGACTTGGAATGCACTAAACCCTTTAATTACAGTGATGTTTGAATTATAAAAAGGTAACATTAAGTATAAGAACTTGTATTAAATTGGTGCCAGAGGCTAGTTGGCCATTTTTCGTTCAGTTCTACAGCATTGGAGCAGTTTAAGAATTTAGCCATAAGAACCTAAATTTGCAAACATAATACAGAATTCATCATAGATGGTACTTGTGAAACTTGTGGAATGTAAGGAATTTAAGTGGGTTGCTGTGGCAATAGAGTTGAGAGGAATCAGTAACTGTCAAAAGGGAATTTAACCTTTTATAATGGACAAATGTTTCAGAAGATGTTACATACACTGCTAAACATTATAAACCTGCTCTTCTTCATCTCATCATGTCCACATTCACCAGCAAAAATTGGCACACTCTGGTGAAAAGTTTTCTTTAGTTTCTTCACTCTAAATTTAGTTTTAATTGGATACATCTATTTGCCAATTTTAACATAATTGTTTGGCTCAGCTAAGAAATATTGGTACACAAGCGATCAATTTTGTGTGCAAAAAAACTCCCATTATTTTTCACACAATTTCACATCAAAATAGTGGGTAGCCATATTATTTAACATTTGCAATGAGGTTTGCAGCAAAAATCACACAAAAATGGTACCAAATTTGGCTGCGTTGTCCAAATTCATAACCTATTTTTCTTGCAACAATCAGAGGTTCCATTCCCAGGAACATATGGATTTCACAGCAACAACACCTCAAGAAACCACAAATCAGTCTGAAGTTGTCATCCTGGGGTAGCACATCAATTTTTTTTATGATGGACTCTGAAGCCTGGTTTTCACCACCAATGCAAGCACAAGCAGAAACTCAAAGATCGGAATTTTCCTTTTTCTTGTGCTTGCCCCAAGGCTGATTTGACAGTGGAATAGGAGATGTTGTGGGTACATTTTTGCTTGTGTTGCTAGTAAAAACCAGGCTTGTTGGTGAGAGGACAAGAAAGGCATAGATGCTGCTAGAAATCTGAATGAAACATGTGGAACAGACCCTTTGTCCAGAATATTACTTTTCACAAGTTTCAATCTCATTGTAGGCACAAGAATTTGTACTATCATTTTTTGTTAGTGTTGGTGTTTCATAGTTTCGTGTTAGGTGTTTATTTTCTCGTCTTCCATTAGTGTCCTTTGTCAGTTACCAGTTTTGTACTTGTTATATTTATTTGCATATCGTATATATATTGGTTGCGCATAATTTATTTGGTTAGTTGTCTAGTTTGCGAAAATTACCGTTACATATCTAGCTCTGGGTTTCATGTTTTCGTCTTTGGTTTGGTCACATTCATCTTTTACAAAATATAGCCGCAAACGCTAATCACACGTATTCAACAATGTGTCAAGTTTGTTCTAGTAAAGTTTGAAATACGTGTGATTAGCATTTGCGGCTATACTCATATGCAGTGACTGAATAGAGTGTGTGGTTTATATTAGTTCGCTTTAAGTTGTCAGGCACCCCAAAAAATAATGAAAAAACTTTCATTTTTTTCATTGCTTGGAAAATATAAGTAGTCAGCTACTGTAGAGCTCTTTCACAAGTTGCATCCATGGTAAAAGAGTGCTTGGTAATTCATTATCAAATGGTCAATTATGAAATGGATGTGTTAGAAAGGTCAACTAAAGAAAATTACTGAAAACACTATTCAGAGCTCTGAGTTCACTCTTCAAAAAGTTGCCTTTTGGCAACCTTCATTGATAAAATGGTGGTTGTAGAAAAAAAGTTGGTCTAATGTGAAATTTTGCAAATGGCTGCTTAAATTAAAATCTTTAATAGTTGAGAAAAAAGAGCACCTAAAAAGGGTCAAGTTAACCTCTGGTGCCACCTTAATTGCATTAAGCTTTGTCATTTTTGTTTAAGTTGCTATCTCATATCTTCGCACATGGATGCTTCATCTTCTTTATGTTATGTTTAATCTTTTTAATATTTCTTAACGATTGCAATACACACTTAATTGATTTGTTGATTTGTGCTGTGTCATGAACATCATCATTATTTTTGATTATCATTAATTGTCCTCTGTTTGTGTTTTCTTTTTCTTATTATAACTTTTATTCTACAGATGATTATTGTCAAAAGAGCACAAATTATTTTATAGAAATATCAAAGTGCTTGCCAAGTTGATGCAAAACTGAACATTAAGAAGCTGTGAAGTACTGAATGGACATTGAATAATATTATACCTGTTGACATATCCATTAATTCTTTCAGAGTTTGCCCTGGAGGAATCAATGCTTCATCCTCCACCGGCTGAAGTGCTGCTTCTGCTTCCCGAAACTCTCCCTGTTTCTTCATTTGCCTTTTTTGGTGCCAGCAAATGAACAGCATGATTAGAGCACAAATCACACACATAGGGCCAGCAATGGCTGCTGCCACCCCTACTGTGCTCAGCTTATTGCCACTCTGATCATCTGAGTCTAAACAAATTTAAGTAAATATTGTAAAATAGCATAACTGAACAAAAGTAACAAGCAATCATGGTTTCACACCATTAAACTTCATCTGTATAAAGTGCTTTGGGGTGATTCCTCAATAAAAAAAAAGCTGAGACAAAACACATCATGGCAAGTTACACAGTTAATCCCAACAACTGTACTTACTAGGGGCTTGTTTAGAAAATGTATATTTTACAGGAACAGAAAAACAGCTTTGAAGCAAGATGTAACAAAAGAGATAAATATAATAAACTTACCAAACAATACATTTTCTATCAGAACATTTTGAACTAGAAAATTCCTTATCTGAGAGACATATTTATGTCCACCACAGAAGACTAAAGATGCTTTAGTCACATCTTTTTCCTACCAACATTTTTATTTTACTAAATCCAATAACACAGCCAGGAAGACTGAAGGAATGCACCCATTCTTAGAAATTGATAGGCTGCTATGCCTTCAGGGATAAACACTCTTTTTATGCCTTTCAAAAGACTTAAAAACCAAGCCTTGTTTTTGGTTGACTAAGGATGTGCATAGTTTTTTGGCCTTTTGTATATAATATGAGACACAAATGCTATGTACTTTGCAATTTAGGAGAATCACTGCAAAAGTTCTATCTCTAACACAAATATATCTAAAATATATCAATTATGGGAAAATACCTTTTTGTTTGTAGACTGTGGAAGGTGTTAATGTTGGCAGAGTTATTGCTACAAAGTTGCACATATCTGTCCTACAGCAGTATACATTCTCATCTGGATCAACTGGTTCATCTTCCATAGGACATACAAAACGATGTTCGTCAGTACTACATCCTTTATAGTGCTCAATCACTCCTGTTGAATATCGAGTAGCAATCACCATACATGCCCCCCCAGTACTGCAGGTTTTGTTGTCACAATTTGTACAATGACAAGTAATAGTCGTGCTTCTAACTACAATGAAGATACAAACACAATCTGTTACTTCTGTGTTCTATAGATGTACATTTTTGAAGAATGAGCTTATGTAACCTGAACTTAAATGGGAAGAGAAAATAAAGGCTGATGATTATAGCTTAAGGCTATTGCATGGGCCAAGGGGTAAAATAAGAAAAGGACCACTACAAAAAACACCAGAATTGTACACAATGGATTGTAGTTTGGCAACAGAGCTAGATAAATTTCCCCTAATATCAGAGGCATTGATCCTGATAGAGCAGTATTTTAATAAATAAGTGTTTTACTTATGTAAAACTTGAGAAGAACCAAACCCAGACATGGTATTTCAGTGCTGTGTTCACTTAACTTATTCATAAGTTGAGGTCTTGAATTAATGTCATGGCTTTCTGGCAGTTAAGTGGGTAATTCGAATGCTTATTTGCTTTTTAACTGAGCACCAGAGGATAGCCTCACCAATACTAGTGCACAATTTCCTAATGCGACTGGATGAGCACCTTTGAATAACCATTTCCTCAATGACATCTAAAGGAAATTTCACATAGCCAACTGAGGCAATTTGGGTTTCACCGCAGCTATATCGTCATTTGACATTACTGGGGGTAACATCAGAAGATTTATGTTTACAGTCATTTTCTAAAAGTTAAAAATTTCTGGAATTGGAACTGTCCAAGTTAACGAGAAGAAGAACCTCTGGCGCGCGGCGCAGATTAACCCGACAATTCTAAGCTTTTAAAATATTCAGTCGTAGCCCGTCGCCTTTTGCTGCGCTTTAGTTAAAGGAATATTTGTAATCAAAATGCAAGTTTCAAAATATTAAGCTACCTTCTGTATCTTCTGAAGTCCAAAGAGAAAGAGAGACTTAATTTCCTTCCTCAACAAGAAAAGTCTCAACGTTTCCTAGCTAATATTCGTACAAGTCGTCCTATCAATAGGAACCTTGTATCACTGCATGTGCGTAAGAGATCTTATTAAAGCTGCGCTATATAAACACAAACATTTTGAGAGAAAATCAGAAAACGCCACCACAAACGCTACCCAGCGAAGATCAACAATGTTGTACAAACATATGTAACATTTGGCCCAATAACTTTAACATTTGAATATAATAGACAAGAGATGTATTCCTGTTGCTTTTTTCATCAGACAAACACTGTCTCGTCTTCTTTTCCGTTTTGCAAATTAAGCTAAATGCAAACGGTAAACCCGAGTGAAAGGACAAAATCAACGGCTCTAGTTTCACTTACCATTTCCCAGGACTGTTATAAGAATTAAACAGGCGGATTGCAGAGCGATTTTGTCCATTTTATGGGTATACCTGCGTACGAAACACAACAACAGCCTCTCCAGTGCCAGACGGAGAAATCAGACACCACCATGATCACGTGATCTTAATCACGAAACGACAAAAGGAAGTGACGTAACAAGATCACCTCTGGGTGATACAATCAACATTGTTATATTTCAGGCGCGCTATATGGATAATATCTGAGTCATGGCACAGATGTTTATTCGTCTAATTTCAAATAATCGAAGAACTAATAGAGGATTACAGGCTGATCGTGCGTTTTACCTTAGTTTTACTAACGATTTACCTGTACGAACCTGTTACCTGTTCTGAACCTGGGGTGGGGGAGGAAAGACTGAAAGCTACTGTAGGGCCCAGTCTACGCTCTCCCATGATTTTATTTGGAATTACACGTACCTTGCAACGTGGTTTGGGTGAATCATATTGCAAAATGTCCTTTATTCAAGTTTCTCATGATAACCATTTTCCCATTCAGAATATTCCTTATGGAGTATTTTCCACGTCAGATGATGTGAGGGAGTATAGATCGAGAGGTGTTTCCTCTACGGCCGCGCACTTGCATGTCAGATTTCATCTATGTTAATCTTATTATTTTCAGCCACGGCATCGTGTGGGTGTTGCCATAGGGGACTATGTGCTGGACCTCACCGAGATTGCCGATCTCTTTACTGGTCCGATAATGTCCCAGAAAAAATCGTCTCTTCAAGGGGTAAGAAATAACTCGCTTTTAAAGTCCAATTTATATTATGGGGAACACATCTCAGTTTACAGGTTGGCTGTTGGTTCAGTAAGACTCATTCTGGTGATTTTTACAGAATAGGCAGTATTTTTAAGTAAGATAATGAACATGTAAGCCATTTGTTTCAAATTTTAGAAAACCTACAGCTGTAAATACATATTACACCAAGGCTCCCTTCGATTACAAAAAGAGGGCTTGGGATAGGGGGTGGGGCGTGGGAGGTGTCTCCTGCATAGTGGTCAGTTGCATAAGCCGTATTGGCTTCCTTAAGCTACCTTGCCCGCTGATATTTGCTAATGAATTATTCTTTTGTATATTTATGGAAATCTAATGAACTGACAAGGCAAAACAATCCACTAAATTAATTATAGTTATAGCTAAATGCTGTATGATTCACCCTCAGTTTGTCATATTTGCTCATATTTGCAGTCAGTTAAGAGAATTTTATTTTTAGATCTGGGTAATTAAAGGGTTTAAACAAAAAGTCAAGATTTGTGGAGACTCCTTAATCAAACCAGAAAACAAATTTTAGTTGATGTGCAAGACAACTTGCACGTAATGTCAAACTTGCAATGTTATCTGCAGCAAGTGCTGAATGGCTTCATGGGTCTTGGGAAAAAGGCATGGAAAGAAACAAGGGACACATTGCAACGTATTTTGTGCAGCAGTGAGGTAAGTACACAGCTTAGCAATCCTGTAACATACTTCTATTGTCAATAATAATTGCACCTTTTTGTTGGAAAGAGTGCATGATCAATTCATTGTACATGTCAGAAGTGCTTCCTCACATCATTTGTTATAAAATGATTGTAAATTATTGATCAATAAAATGTAAATACTTTTTACTGTGGATTAGTTTACTATGGTTATAGGTTAAACAATCTACAACCTTCATTACAATAATGAAGCAAGATAAAGACTGGGCCAGAGAGGACCAACTCATTGGCAGCCAGTGAGGAATTAGGGATGACTCTACTGTGATTGAATGTGGTGCGAATAAGAAGCCATGCATTCTATAGCTTTATTGCTGCAGTTACATTTATGAAAGAAGTTTTCTTGTTCAGTAATAAAAGTAGAAAGTGAGCTAGGTTGATAGGGGTGTTAGGTCCTATATTTTGGCTATGATTTAATTATTCTCAGCTTGAAATGGGAAGTAAATGATTCATGCTGTAACTTGTATTTTGTTAATAAGAATCCTAGGTCTTCATACCAGTTTTTCTAACTTTTTTATAGGGAGTTCTTAGAGATGACTCAAAGCGGCAATCCAGGTGACATGTAAATTTCAGTCATGAATTACTTAATTTTTTATGGACTATGTGGTACTTTTTGTCTAAGAACTCTAGATTATATCATCCAGTATGTAGATCACTGTGTGGTATTCATATAGTCATGTTAACGAGTATTGTCTGTTATGGACCATTTTGAACATTTGCCCTTTGTAATTTGTAGCAGGCTTGGAATAAATGTAGGGTTTGACTTAGGATTTGATCACTAGGGGACAATTTGTCCTCTTAGCAAAAGTTTTAGGGGATAATAGAGCATGACTGAAACATGACTTTAGAATGAACTTTAAACGGGTGATAAAATATACTTTCCATGTTCTGTTTTAGCTTGCAATTTCTGTATTGAAATAAAACTCTTTGTGTGTGCTTCCTTTTGAGTTTTTTCCATAAATTTTTAAGGGGACAAATTGTCCCATTGGCCATTTTATTAAGGGACAATTTCAATTGCAGTGCGGGATTTGCACAATGGTGCAGCCTGGCTCAAACCCTGTAAATGGCACTAGTAATATTTCCTAACATTCTTTGATAATCCTTAGGTGCCTTTTTAAGCAAGACTGTGTTACCATGCATCTTCCTGCAAATATTGGTAAGTTTTAAAAAAGAGAGGAAGACACTTGAGACAAATTTAATCGTAGTTAATCCTCTTACATTTATGATAATTGAAATCTTTTACTGTACAAGTAGTTCCAGAAATATAGATAAACTACTCTCTCTTTGAATGGGTTTCACCAATCTCTCATCCCTCTTAAATCTGTAAAGTAAAAGGAAAAACTTATTTTCATGCATTTAGGTGCCACTAACCTCAAAAAAGTTTTTTAGATAAAAGAAATGTCCTTGTTTCACCCACCAACACAGTGAAAGAAGTATTACAATCTAATAAAACCTTGCAATTCTACAAGCAGTTAAAGCTCAATTTTTTATGTTCATGACCATGTATCTTTGGAACTGGTTTGAGGAAGATTGTTGTGTCATTCACACTTCAAGGATGCAGTAAAAAACTTAAAGATGGGCTCCCTTTCTCTAAATATCAAGGACCTTCCATAAAGTACCAAAGAAAGCCATGTCATCTAGAGACTCAAACTCGGACAGTTTCTCAAACACAGACAGTGACTTTATCACTCTGAAACATCCAAAGCTTCTTATCTATTGGAATACGACACAGAGATAGGGGAAATCAAAGATGTTCCGAAAGCAAAGCCTCAGTGAAATGGAGTCAAGGAATTCCTGACACTACGGAGAAAGAAGTCTATCCAATAAGCCTAAGTTATGATGCAAGGGCAGACATCATGATGGATGAAGATTTTAATTCAAATATCTAAACTTGATCAGAGAAAAAGCAGAGCACAACCTTGTAGGAGCACTGATGAAATTTCACCACAGAAGCATTGCAAGACTTTCTCTAGAAAGATAGAAAGATAAATGTAATAGAACTTTGAAATCATGTATAATCACTGGCCATTTATTCAATCAATTTAGATGCAGTTGATGTAAACAATTTAGCTGGAGAATTGAAATCTAAACTGAACTGGGGAGACAAGCTTCTTGTAACTTTGAGAGCACAAGCAGGCAATAGAGAAGTTGAATCTTGTTTGAGTGCATTCTCTGCCTCCTCAGAAATAAAAAACAAGGGTGAAACATAACCCAAATAAAAAAAGCTGGTACAAATCACAAAAGAAAACATAGACTAAAATAGATGGATAAAAGATTGATTCTCTTACCAAAGTAAAAGTATGGGTTTGACATAGTAAATAACAGCCCATATCTGGCCAGACCATGATCTGGAACTGATATGGTGTCCAGTTTTGTGAAATGTAAGATATGGAAACTGTAATGGAAGCTGTATAGGTTTTTATGCTCATGCAGGCTGAGTTTTGTATGGAAAACTATGGGAATGGGATGCCCATATGTATTCCATACCAATGGGTATTTTACTTGCTTTTCTTCAGTATGGAAATAATGCGGGATTCTCACATTCCATGGAAAAACTATGGAAAAAACCTACCCATAGGTTTCCCAGAGGAGTGGCTGATGTATACTTGCCTTTCTTTTCGTATGCAGATGATATGAAGTAATATGCTACATAAGAAAACTGTGGGAATAAGGTGCCCATAGGTATCGCATAGCAATTGTAAATTTACTCATTGCAAAACTCAATCCTTTTGCATGGGAAATGCTGAGGTACTGCACTCAATCCACAGCAGTTATTTCCTGTACACATTTTTGTACATAAAATTCAATACTTCTTGCACACTTTTTTAAAGTACAAGTTTATTTTACAGACTCAAGGATATGAGTCATTTCTCCATTTCCAAATCTGAGAAAGTGATTAAATACTTGATTGATACAATTAAAGCTGGACAAAAAATGAAAACCAAATGGTAACCTTGAGGCACTATGAACACACAATATCTGCATGACATGTGGACAGGCATGGGTAATGTCAGGAGGTGGTGTGGAGTTCTCCAGATCCTGTGATTGAACATTTTGCATTTTAAGCTCTGCTAAAAGTTGCATGGAATTTGACAAGGTGACAATGATTTCACTCAGCAATAAATGTTGCACCTTGGAAATAAAATACTTTTTTTCCAAACTTTTTTAGGTCTGCAAAACTACACATAGATTCCAATATCTTAATCTTTTTAAAAAAATTTCAGAATCTGTGTAAACCCTAGATTATGCGATATCACATCAGTACATGGTCCATATCTGTCCTATAGCACCCACCTTGGTAAGGGTTCACACAAGCAGTGCATCAGGAGCCCATCAAATGAAAAACTGACAGATGAAAAATTAACATCTAATAAATCTACCTCAGAAATAACATTTTTCCACACAAAAGTGTGCAAAGACTTAGAGACTATCAGAGAATCAACCCTGGACAAACAAACACATTACAAAGAGAAGGAGACCTTCTGATACAAAATTTTTTATTCCAATATCCTTCTGGCATAAAGGAAAGCATCCATAAAAGGTGAAGTGCTACACTTTCCAAGGACAAATTTCTCATGCTCTACATTTAATAGGAGCATACAGATTTTCAAAATATTCTTGAAGAATAAAGGATATCTAAATGAAATTTTGGACAAGTATGTCTCTGAAGTTCATTTCACTGGGAGAGGAAGGTCACTCAAAAACAAAGAAAAAAGCACACAGAAGAAAATATTGCCTTTTGTAACACAATATCACAATTGTTTGGCTTTACCTAACCTCAAGAGCACAGTGATGGAGAAATGGCACTTTATTCAAAACCAATGGCACTCGGGAGCAATATTTAAGGAGCCACCCCAATCATGATATTGAAAACAAAAATATCCTGGCCAGACTTACACATAAACTTTGAAGGCAGAGGATTTAAAATTGCTTGGGAATGGCAAGAGTTGCACTGGCCTGTCAACATGATTAAGAGAAGTTGACCTATTTTCTTCTGCATTTTTTTGCTTCAAGGTGGTTGTCTTCAGAATACAGGAAGGTATGAAGAGTGAACTATCCTCTAAGGAAGCTGTATCACTGCAGTCTTCCACAACACACCCTTCATGCACAATTCTATGGTTCTTTCCTTGGTTAAAGTGTGACTGCTTTCTCAATAAATGGTATTATTAATGTTAAATTGGTCCCAGGTTGATGTCTTGAGCCAACCTGCCCTATTCCCCCTATTTCTTGGTTGTGAACATGAAGGTGGCCAATTTTGGATCTTTGAAAATTCATTTGAAAAATAAGGATAATAGATGTGACCTTAATATTTTGGACCTTGTTATCAGAATATAAGACAAGGAAATTTATTATGTTGAAAACAAATTTTGGGGGTTAGTGGCACATTAGCACTTAAAGTCCCACTATTAGTAAATTAAAAGGCAAAAATTCCAAAAATGGTTCAGTTTTTCTGTTTCAGATATATTTTAAAAAAAGGGAGAAAAAGCTCTCTCAAATGCCTGGTTTCTTCATAGTATACTTCCTGTAGTATAGTATACTAAATCAGTATAGAAATTGTTTTCTAATAGGAATATTTTCATGTTTTAAATTTTTATGTCAATATAGGTGACTACACTGACTTTTATTCCTCTAAAAATCATGCAACAAATATTGGTACAATGTTTAGAGGAAAGGATAAGGCTCTGATGCCAAACTGGTTAGTATGTTATAGTTATAGAGCTTCTACTTAGAATTGAGCTTGTCAAAAGTAAGGTGCAAATTTTTTTTATCTTGCATAAGAAAAGATCTTTGGCTAACTGTTTGTATTTTTTGTTTCAAAACTGAAATGTAAAAACAACAAGAAAGGATACCTCCAAAAATGAAATATCCAACAGCTTTTTATCAGGTTTTAAATTGTATACATTTGAAAAAATGATATTCTATTTTCAATAAATGTTGTAAGAATTTGGGTGTGTTATAAGTTGTAATTTATTGACAATTTTCATAGATAATTAGAATGATGATGATGACTATGTCAATGATAATGGGCCCTGATAAAAATGTATGTCTGAGTTACAATGAAAGTATTTGTACACTAGGAACAACTGAACCTGGATGGAAGTTGTCCTTATTAAGTTTATGAAAGAAGAGAAAGTGCTTTTTTCGGCTCTTAAATGTCAAACACTCTTCCATTAGAATTGAGATTGAGTTCAAGTGAAATTCTAAATAAATGTTTGAAGACTTAATGTGGCTTAATTTAGCTTGTGATGTACACTTTTGATTTCTAGCATATAGATACATCTTTTTTGGAAAGATATGAGCCTTAACTTAGTTCATGGAAGTGTTTTTAGGTCTAACTTTGAATAACAATTTTTGATCCAGGTTGAACCTAAGACTATAAACTTGTAGATGGTTTTTCAAAGTTTTATTGTATAACCAGCAAGCTGTCATGATTATAAATTAAACTCCATGCTACAATATTTTATTTAAATTAATTTGTTGTTATTGATTGTTATTAGTTATGATTATACTTATTTATAAATTATTTGAAAGATATGGTAAAAATGATGTGGTGACATATTTATTCTCTTAAATTTTAAAACTAGCTACATGTAAGCAATTGATAACTATTACAAGTGGTCAATATCACTCAATATAAAGTCAGATGAAAATTTTCCTAGAAAGTTATTTGTATCAGTATAACATTACATACTACAATGTTTGGTGTCAATATCACAGGGTTCATCTGCCAGTTGGATATCATGGCAGAGCATCGTCAGTTGTAGTATCAGGTACTCCTGTGAGACGTCCTGTTGGTCAGACTAGGCCAGATGATAGTAAGTGAAGTATATGATGCTATATTTACTGAGTATTTACAAAAAAAATTTTTTTAAATTCTTGCCGAAGCTCTGCTCCAAGGATTATTGACCACAAGAGGCCATTAAAATGTACACTAGGTAGTGTTCAATGAACACACCTTTCATCTCCTCCTGGCCTTTGTAACAGAGGTCTTGTAGTGAGTCTAATGACCTGTCTGCAGCAATATTTCAGATTGGATGGGTTGTTCAGAGGTTATTTCATGCCTCATATGGAAAAAATTTTTTGT
Organism: Pocillopora verrucosa; assembly: GCF_036669915.1. Classification (NCBI taxonomy): domain Eukaryota; kingdom Metazoa; phylum Cnidaria; class Anthozoa; order Scleractinia; family Pocilloporidae; genus Pocillopora; species Pocillopora verrucosa. Next base: position 9,793,935 of record NC_089324.1, read on the forward strand.
CAATTTGGTTGATCAATGTTGTGAGGTTGATCAAAATGGCTTAAAACAGTTTAAAAAGCTTGGGAAGTCACTATTGTCATTTAAAGAAAGACAAGTTGAGCAAGGTGTGCATGTGTGATGGATGGCAACCCTAAAAGCCGGAATGGTGGAATGGTGGAGTGGCAGAAAATGACTCCAAATCCTAAAACATGTTTGTACAAAGACATGAAAGTGTTTGGCACATTCATCCCCATGATGATGATGGGCATGACTAAAATTAAGTTATTAATTAATTATTAATTTTTTTCTTTTAGCGAGTGGTATGAATGATAGTGAACCATTATGCATGAAAGAGGGCTGCCTTTTTGTGTTAAAAAACCTGGTTAATTGCCTTTTATTATGCTAAATTTGCCAGAGTTTTAGTCACCGCATAAAAAGTTGCACAGCATGTGAAAACCAACTTGACATACCACATCACAATAAACAATTGTGACCTTGATACATTTCGTGGTCATGCCTGCATTGATTTAAGAAATAGTAATGTACCATATGCTAGTAAATGTGTGAACACCACAGGAATGTTGTCAAGCTTCTCAAAATATAACAACATTCAGCTCCAGCTCCAAACTTAGACTAGCATGTGAGCAAGCCCTTATTACAAGCCCTTCAATATGAATGTTTCTTCATCCATGAATAAGTTTTAGGGCTTGAGTAACACTAGGTGAAGAGAGGTTAGCAGGGGGTCATGTGCATGGGAATTTCTCATTGTGTGAAAAGACAAAAGAAAGTTAACAGACAGTAGCCATCAAGAAGAATTTGAAGAATTTCTTCACAACTAGGTGCCCAAAACACCACTATCCTATTATGAAATTTACAGCATACAGATCAGTGGTAGAAATAAACTTTCTGGATGAAAAAGAGGCTATTTCACCGATTCGTTTAATTTGCATAGTGAGAGTAGATCCTGATCAGCAGAACCCCACTAACTCAAACCTGATAAATTCAAAACCCCTGCTTACTTGAACAAGACCTGATTTCCCTTGGATTTTACCCCATTTTTTTCAGTCATTTGCTAACAGGAAACTTTAGCTTGGGTAAAATAAAAATGACAGTCAATAAACATCAAAGTGTCAGAAAATAACTGATTTGCACATCCCATTCTTTAATCATGCTAGAAATGAACATTGTAACATGATTAGTAGCTTTAAAAGAAAAGCAATACAGTAAGCTCAATTTCCCAAACTGTACAATCTCATGAAAAAGGCCCTTATAAGACAAACAAATCTGCAAAAATGACTGTTTATTGTGCAAAAATAGTCATTTTCCACTGTTCCGTGTTTTAGGATTTGGGGTCATTTTCCGTTGTTCCATGTCTTAGGATTTGGGGTCATTTTCCACCATTCCACTGTTCCACCATTTTGGCTTTTAGGGTTGCCCTGATACACTGGCTATGGACCACTTTTACAAATGGTGAGCATGATTATTACTCACATTATAAGCATGTACATCTGCTCTCTTGGCCTCTTTTTAAGTGAAAACTCTTATGAATCACTTACATGGATGTGGTCTTCTATTGAAGAAGTGGCTGAATTAAAAAGCCTGGACTTTGGCAAAAAACCTCTTGCATATCCATGAACACAAACAGAAGATGTTCTTTTATCTCTAAAAGGAAAGCAAGTGATCTCTGATTTTCATCTCATTTATTTGCTATTTAACAATTGGTTCATACATCAGCATGCGTTCATTGAGATATGAAGCATGCAGGAAGTTTGGAGAGCACAAAAGATGTGTAAGAGTTGCTCGAGGTGTAGCCGAGAGAAACTCTAGCTTCTTGAGTTTGATGATGTTTGCTGACATCATGAGTGTGCACAATAAGAATATGAAGCATGCTCGCTTCAGTTATAATGTGTCTTGATTCATTTTTCTAAGGGTTCAAAAGTGAGAATGGTGCAAAGAGAAGAAAACAAGCTACAGTAATAATATTGTCTCCTCTCATTTTTCTCAACATTTTGATGTGTTTGTGACAATTGAGTGGCAATTGAAAATAGCATTCTTTGATTAAAAACACATTAAACAGGTCATTTTGTTGAAGAGGATTCTGGATGACACAGAGTCATTCATTTTCTGATTTTGGATATCAGTATCCTGGCCACTGACATACAGTATCATTTTCTACCATTAACTGGCATTCTGGTTCTTTCTATGTTCACAGCCAAACCTCCTGTTTTTGGTCCATGTAAATTACTTGACTTTGAGCTGGAAATGGTTTGTATAATGTACTATGTACAGCATACGGTCAAATATTTCATTGTATCAGTATCAAGCACTATTAAGGGTGAAAATTTTTTATAACAGGCATTCTTCTGTGGACCTGGAAACAATCTTGGTGAGCCTATTGCTATGGATAAGGTATTGTTTGTGAAAATGTTTTGTGGATGTCTTATTCACCATGTTTTATGGGCTAAAATGAAGAATCACCTGAACCCTTGTTTAGTGGTCTATAAGGGTATATAATGGTCAGTTTTCAAGCCTAACATTAAAAAAATTTGACTTTCAATCTAACTTGCTTGAAACTAAGAGCTAATGTTCAAACATTCAGCTGCACGATAATGGAGATTGCATTTTGGTGACATGTAGAGTAATCATATATTGACAATCAAACTTTTTAAAGCTGCTTTAATTGATATGCAATAGTGCAGAGCCAATCACATGAAATGTTTTTAAATGTTACATAGGCTGAGGACCACATATTTGGAATGGTTGTGATGAATGACTGGAGTGGTATGTAAAGACACACCAGACTTAATTTTTTTTTATGAAACTTATGCATTTGTTGTCAGTGAGGAAAATAAACTAATACTGTAGCCATGTAGAGCCACTTGTGCTTTAAGGTCAAAGCATACCTCTTATAGTAAACAGTAGACCTGAGATGTAATTGTTTTGAGGGCTGACTGTTCTTATGTATGAGCTATGGCAAGATTCCCACCAATGATGGTGAACTTAATCTGTACCAAGTGTTGATTTATTCAGTCTTTCTAAACATAGAGAACACAAAAGAATAGAACATAGGTTAATTGTGTGTAGAATTGACAGTTGTTCCTGTATTGGTACAGTGACCTGCTCTGTTTTAATTAAAAAATCAAAGATGGGTATCAAGGAAGAAACTGTAAGTAATGACTTTCTAATGTAAATTATATTAGAACTCAGCACATCCTCAGCACTTCTTTAACCTGTTACACCCCAACATTAGTATTTATAGTGCAGCACTGTTCTCTTTATGTCTCCTATGGAACTGTCACGGGGAATAAGTTTGGCACTCAGGAACCCTTGCATTGGTGATCTTGATTCAAGGGTGATGGTGTAAGGAAAAAGTAGAAGCTAAACTCAAAGTAGGTTTAACGTGCTAGATAGAGACAAATTGAAGCATATCATCATCACTAATCTTCTATGTGTTTTGTTATCATATATCCATTGCAGCTCGTGACATACAGAAGTGGGAATATGTACCATTGGGCCCATTTTTAGCCAAGAATTTTGCAACAAGCATCTCACCTTGGGTGGTGACAATGGATGCTCTTCAAGAATTTGCTTTGGCCAATTCAATTCAGGTAGCTGACTCATGATACTTCCTTGAAAAGAGAAGTGATAAGGGCTGAAATGCTTGTGATTTCCCTCGAAAAGAGAAGCTATAAGGGCTGAAGTGCTGCTTGAACCCTAATTTTTTTAATACAGAGTACAGATTCTAAAGGCAGTCTTCATGATGTTTAACTTTGTTTTTAGACCTCTTTTTTTATTTTATTTTATTATGATGGCCCCTAAACATTTGATATATTCACATCAGAAATAAAATTCAGACGACTTGAAACAGAAATGTCAGAATATAACATTTTGGTCACAATACATACACAATGTATATTCCCAAATTAGCAAGAAAAGGTGAAGAGTGATTTCTTGTTAGGTTTTATAGCTGAGAACCTTGTTTTGAGGAATGAACTGTTGGTGCTTCTCAATGTTATTTTACTGGTTTTCGTTTTTAGGATCCAGCTCCTCTACCTTATCTTCAGCACACAGACCCTTACACTTTTGACATCAATTTGCAAGTTGCTTTACAATGTATGTAGAACTATTCAATAATAATAAGATCGTTTGGAGTTAACAACGTACTAGTTGACAATGTAAATTGGCCACCTTAAAGAGTCTCTTAAAATGACGTTTTAAGATATCGCATCAAAATATGAGTAGTGACTCTTAACTGTGAACCTCTACCCTTGGGCTATTCTTAATGGCACAGAAGGCCCATTCATGGAAAAATTATAGTTATATTTTAGATTCATTATTACATGATTGGCTATATTTGTAATGGGAATATCTTGACAATTCCTCAAAAGCCTGGATGCGCTTTTGTTTTCAAGGTGAAAACGCTAAAGCACCTGTGACAATCTGTTCCTCGAATTTCAAGGTTAGTTTTTAACTTTCAGATAACATAGATACAACACACGCTCTCATTGGTCGATAGGTTTGTTTAGGTGAGAGTTTCATAATGAATACCTGATTTCGCGATTTTGGCAAGACACTTCTGCGTCGGATTTTATTTGTGCGATTTCAACACGCAAATATGAAAGTGGGGCATTACATTTCGCGATTCAAGCGTTCTCGACCTCATTTTACTTTTCAAAATACCTTAACTTTTGACGACTGCACGAAAGATAGTCGAGGGAGTTCGTACGAATCTAGCGATTCAGATGACTAGTAAGATGACTGCTACATTTCCTACTCCATATGCGAAATACACACAAATTAACGTCATTTCACAACAGAAGATACAAAATAGAACACACCAGTAAGACCAGTTAATTATTAGTTTTTTGTCGATGCCTGTCTTTCTGTTGTTGCGATTTCATGTTGCTCATTTTTTTTTCTGTGATGTAAATTTTCGGGAGGGGATTTAATTTCGCGTGTTTAAATTTCGGGAAGATCTTTAATTTTGCATTGTAAAGAAATCGCGGAAAGTATCACTAAGATAACTTTCCCATCCACGTTCTTTAGTCAGTCGGCTCTTCGAAGCACAGCTGAAGTTAGCCTAGTCTCCAATTGGGCAGAGGATAAATAAAAAGAATGACGGCCTGATCTCCTTTCATGCGCACTTTTTTCCTAGACATAAAATAAACCATGGCGCTAGCTTTGATAGTTAACGAGTATGAATGTTTCGCCTAAAAATCTAAACATGCATATATGTATTGAATTCATGGCAAACATGTGCATGGTTAAGGTTAACGAACTCTCAAATAGAAAAATGTCAAGAATTCCGTAAAGAAGTGATACCCTTCTCCCTGTTCCCGTTTACAACTCAGTGAGATAGGTTTCTCATTTTTGTATGTTCGTTTGTTTGTTTGTTTGTTTCTTTATTTTGAATTATCAACCTTATACTAAAAGTTTGCCATTGTCTCAGCATATGTATTGGACACCTAAACAACAGTTAGTTCATCATACAGTGACTGGATGCAATGTTCGACCTGGAGACCTGATGGGCTCTGGCACAATCAGTGGAACGGTGAGATGACTGTATGGTAAACGTATGATATTCATATATTTGCAGTCGGTAAGATAACTGATAGATGTAAATTTGACTTTGTTTTCTTAAAATTAACGTCAAATAACGTCATCATCAAGTCAGAGGAGAGTAGTCAGTCTGAATGATAAAGGCTGAAATTACGTCGTAATTTTGTCACACAAACGTCGTTCTGGTTTAATGGTGAAGTTCTTCTTACTACCGTACTGAATTTCTCTCTTATTTTATAACCAGTACGTGGATTTTTATGTTATCAAATCACTCGCCTTGACACGTTTCATAGAGTAACTTTTTCAATCATGAAGTTGTTTTGTTTCCAGACCCCTGACTCCTATGGCTCAATGCTAGAGCTTTCCTGGAAAGGTACTAAACCCGTGGATCTGGGAGAAGGAATTACACGGAAGTTCCTACAGGATGGAGATGAAGTGATTATGACGGGATATTGTCAAGGAAATGGCTACAGAGTTGGGTTTGGAGAGTGCAGAAGTAAAATTTTACCCGCTTAATGGTGATAACAATGAACAAAGTCACTGAAACTGGAACCGTAAGGATGATGGTTAGGAATGGGGTGAAGCATTTTGATGTAATCGAATAAACTAAACGTTATTTTATGATTTATTTCCTTGATGAAATTGACTTTTTTTTTTGTTGAAATATTGATTTTTCTTTTCGAGAATTGACGAAAACCATTTTATTGCCAGTGAAACTTAAGTTGAACCCCCTTGATCGTTCTGTTAAAAGATACTGAACCTGTCGTCCTTTTAGACCAAAGATCTTAAATCTCGGGCTTATTATGACTCATGGAATTCTGCATCATCAATTAACTAGACTTGGGAAATGGGCGACTACGATTTTACTGAGAACATCATAAAGAGAAATACTTGATTGAATTTCTGTTTTCACATTATTAACATCTCAATCAGAGGACATAAAGACAAAAAAGTCCTGGAAAAGGCCGTAAAAAGACACGGAACAGTAAAGTTAGCCGTAATCTTTCTCTCCACTCTGCACCTCTTCAATTCCCGTTACATACAGTTCCCTTAATGCAAATAGGTGTTCTACATTTTACAGTTCTTCAAGAAAAAAAAAACTCCGTTCTGATCGACCACCCTACTCACTCTGTGTTTCGTGATAGATAATCGCATGCGACGAGACCTTTATCACTTTAAAGTCACGAGCTTACCTTGTTGGGAAAGTTTTCAACGTACTTACTCGCTCCCATATCTCTGAATGACATTTCAATTGTCACGGGAAAGAAATATGAGTAGCCCTACTGCACGAGGTAAATAGTTTTAACTTTTCGTTTTCACTGCTCGCTGGACCTAAAAAGCTGAGCGCACGGAGACGGAGGCTTGATTGAGCGGAAAACTAGCGAATGTTTTTCGTGGGGTTTTAGTAATTACAGAAAAGCGCGCGCTCTGATTGGCCATGGATCACGTCCCTTCTTGCGATTCTTCGAGCGAAGTCAAAACAAAATCGACGCACAAATTTGCAAAAAAGGCTGCTACGCCCAAAAAGAAGGAAGAAGATAAATAAAACGTAATTAATATTAGGTTAACGAAAACAGGCTGAGTGAAGACTGTGAAATAATCCTTCTTTTCATGTTTTAAGAGTTTCAAATTCTCTTTCACGTTGGTATTTCTCTGCAAGATGCCTTCCATTTTATATACAGAGAAACCTGTATTAAACTGATACCATATTCAATGAACACCTCGAATAACGCCATGGACCGAATCACCAGCTGAAGCTCGACTTATTAATTATTAATTGCATCAACTCCACTAAAATTACACTGAAAGGGCCCTGTTGGTTTCCAATCAGTAAAGGATCCATTGTAGCTTCCTTTGATAGCTCCTTTTGTTATTAAGTAACTCAGACGGAATAATGTTAATATCGATGTTTATTAAATCAGCAAATAATTTAAATCACAAAACTTAATATATAACTTAATGTTTCCTTGTCTAGAAACAACCTAATCGATCTTATACACCTTTTAAATATATCTGGTAACTAAAAAAGCCAAGCCTCTACGAATAATTGATCGTTTAAGAATTTCACTGTAATTTACAATATATTTCTATTCCGAAAAAATGAGCGTTTTAAAAAATTTTAACTGTAATAAACAACAGAATAAAGACCTATCCCGGCTGTTAATTACTTTACGTCTTCTTTTATGGAATTTTATTGGTAATTCTATGATAGGGAAGAATTAAATGAAAGAGAAAAATGTCATCAGCATTAGTAAGATACAGCATACACACAATCATAACCTCTCGAGTATGATGTATGTTGCTTTTTCACTACAGTAACCGCTGAATGTAACTGACTTGCGCAGGTGATTTGTAAGATGCGGATGATACGCATTTTGAATTCATGGGTCACGTGTCTAATAATGCTAAACGCCTACTGACAATGTTTAAAGCACAGTGCTTTCCGTTACTAACAAACTCGAAATAAGTATGAAGGCCCTTATGTTTGTCCAATCCTCGAGTTAAGTTTGGACTCAGGAATGTGCTAATAATTAACTTGGATGGTGCAACGAAGACTGGGCCTCACTCAGAGAAACATAAGCACTTGGTTATAGCATCTTTGTAAATATTAAGACTTTGCTTTGTTTTCTTCACAGAAATCCTTAATATCCCTTGATTAAAACGGATTTTTTTCTATTCATGAATTTTCCTTACAAAAAAGTGAGGAACATTTAGTTAGAAAAGCGTTTTTAACAAAATCAGGAGTCAAACCTTCCAGTGACTGAGGAAGAAATCGAGCATAACCAAGGACGGGTTAAGACGGGACGGGACAAGGACGGGACGGGGCGGGACGGGACGGGACGGGGTCATAACATCGCGGAGTTTGTATAATACAACTAGAGGGAAAAAGAGAAATCCACCTTAGAAGACTTGAAACTTTTCGCAATGATATGCGAAAGTCATGCCAACTAAATCGCCTTGTTAAATGTTTCCAAATATCTCCAGTGACTTCAGCCTTTCTCTAACTGTATCATGCATTCTTTCATTACTGCACAACTACATTGACTAACGGGTCGATGTGTCGGTCAATCATTGCTATTCACGTATGATTCCTTCGCTATACCTCTGTATCCTTTTGCATTTGTAGAGCGTCCATTTGATCCAAAATAAAGGTCACAGTATTTTGCCTCAAAGAGTTCAAATGATTTTGTAACAAGTTTAACTTGTGCGTAGTGGTTTCTAAGTCCTTTTGAAGTCGGTCATTCTCCGCCACGAGTGCTTCATTTTCCTGAAAAATTTTACAAACAAATATTAATTCGACAAAAAAGACACATTGCGAGAAAAAAACTTATAAATAACAAGGTCCTGGGAATACAACTTGTAACAATATTGCCCTTAAGTGACAAAGAAGATATTCTCTGTATGATAAATACATGGCTGCTTGGAGATACGAAATTTCTCTTCTCGTCTTCTTGAACACGAAAAAGACAATCCTCTACTGCTTAATCATCTACTTACCTGTTGAGCATTAAGAAGCTTTTTGTACTGATCTACTGGGACATTAACACACTCGCCGTTAACAGACTTAAGTGAATCCTCAGATAAGTGTTTTTGAAGCTTCATTTTGTTTTTCCATTTCGTTATTCGTAAGGTCTCTGACTTATGAAGAGATTTACCATCGATTCCTGAAAAAGTTGGCAACAAATCAATGTCAAAAAAATAATGAGCAGATTAAAAGACCACTTTTACACTTAGTAACAATTATCAGAAGTCAATCAACTTTTGGTGTCCAGACAATGAAAGTGGGTGAAATTAATTGATTGTCATTACAACCATAAACTTACTAAGCACAACTGACCCTGGAATTGGTTCAAGTCTTAGTCCACGATAATCACTCTCACAATAGAAAGTTTGGGGTCAAATCTGAACACCCAAAGAGCTAAAAAAATCAACCAATAAACTGAGATTGATTGGATCTTAATCTAATAAAAAACACCCCGAAACAGCGCACTCATATTTCCGTATACAAACAACACAAAACCATTTGTTGGCGTGCTAGCCATCATTTGGTAACGTTTCGTATCCTATAGGTGTTTAATTAAACAAAACTTTTAGTTGTGACCTACCATTCAATTGTGACGAAGGTTTTTGACGACATCCTCTAACTATTTCTCCTTTACAATTTTTGTGACAATTGATATGACAAACTGAGAAGAAACCAAAAATTTTTCATTGATTTAATGCCTTTACATTTTGTTTATAGAGTATATTTTGTTTCACTTTCTAGACATTGTGCTAAGCATCGTGTTGCATGTCAACTTACCTTTACATCTATATCCTTGCTTGATGACTCCCCACAGCTGGAGAAAATAGAATGAACATGACATGAAATACTGAGGAAGACACAGAGTGAACTAATGTTCAACTCAATGGACTCTGCAACGAATTGTACAAGGTTCAAACCCTTACTAGAGTCACAGTATTATTGTTTGGAAAGACACTTCATTTGGCTCCCTCAACTCAGGAGTTTAAGTACCAGCAAACGGATACACTGGGATCCCATCCAAGTGAAGTAAAAATACTCCCAGTCGCTCCATGTCATCAAAACTGGGATGGGCTTTGGAGGTTTGGCCCTTTTTCTCGTGTGCTTGCTTGCGAGGTTAGATGAGAGGATGGGCGAATGGGTGGTATTAATAACGAATGGACCTTTAATCAATAACACTTCATATGGCAAAAATAGAAAAAAAAATTTTTGGTTCCATTATATTGTTGCACAGAAATTCCTTACCATGCCAGCACAATGGTCACAAAAGGTTGGTGTGAAGTACGTCGTTTCTTGAAAGTTGTGTGAGAAGCCCTTGCTTAGTTCGTGACAGTTTGCTTTCATGAAGTAGTTCTTCATCTCGTCTCGACTGATAACACCGTCACTAAAAGATAACAATTTGGAAGGTAATTTTTAAAATTGAGCCATTTGAAATTAACCAATCGGCATGATAAGTCTCGAAGCACCCAAGTTCAAACTAAGTTCAGAGTCTCAATTGCTGCATTGAGTCGATATATAATTCTAGTAGAGACACTACAATTTGCGTACTATGATTTTCTCAGCGTTTATGTTTGCTTCATTCAGGCAACATATTAATTTAGCCTTCCATTATCTTTCGTGCGTGAGTAAGTGAGTGGTGCAACCAAATTAGTAAAATAGTTTTACCATAAGATGTTACACTTCATAATTAAGAAAAAAAAGTTAACAGTACATGGTCTTGCTCTGTCTGTCCGTGCGTGTATCAGAAACACACTTGTGTTTAAAGTGCGTGTGGGTTGTGTTAAATTATTACCTGTTAATGTCCAGAACTCCAAATGAATCAATAAAGGGAAAATTGGTAGCTATGGCATCAAACTCCTCTACTGATATTGAACCATCTTTGTTTGTGTCATAAATTTTGAAGACAGCCTATAAAGAATAAGTCAGAATTGACAATGATGATGATATCCACCCACTATTCAATTCTCTCTGTCCTGACGTCAGACCTTCTCAAACTCATGAACATTTGAGGATGGTCCAAGGCTATGATCAAAGCAGACATTTAAAATGGCATCCTCATACAGGAAACTGAGGGGATACTGTTAGGTACTTTTAGTATTTGGAGTGAAAAACATACAGGTACCCGGTTGCCGGAGAGAAAAATGGTTATTTTAAGAAACAAAGCTCATTTGGGTTTATTTTGCTTTAGGAGTTTCAATAGACTGAGCTTACCCTTGTTTCATAAGTGAACTTTACACGTACAGTTATATGTGATAACGCAAAGTGATGGCGAAAAGGCAACGTACATGTTTTCAGAATTTGAATTCTTAAGATTAACACAAACCTTCTGATGGATGGTTTCAAGAAAAGTTACGTCAGTGCAATTAATTTTCTCCTGGGTTCTTAGCCGCTACATACAGTGAATTCAGTTTGTTTTACATGAACCGATTTGACTGTAATTACAGTTGTACGTACCTCCACCATGGATGAGACATGTCTCTCAGTTGTCTGAGGGTCAGGCGTTGTGTTCAATAGTCCAGCTGCCCAATCAGCAAACATCACACCTTGTTCAGTATTTGACTCTACACTTCCGAGACTGCCACAGCTCTTTAAGGTAAAACAAAACCTCTTTGAATGAAATGTTCTCTGAAGGCTTTGCTATTACCTTTTGTCCTCTTGCTTGGAGTTCTACCAACCTTGCTACTTAGCATTGTATCACTGAGAGATACAATGACGAGTTTGATCATTTGCGGTGAGTGGTACAACATTTGTATATCAATTTGTTGTTGAGGAAGTTAGGTAAAGAATGTTGGAACAATCTATAGAATCTAAAGAAGACAAAGACACCAAATGTTGTCATAACTGCACTTACAGAATGAGTGTGGTTCTTTGGTTCTCTAGCAAGTGATAATTCATATAACTCTTCCTCAGTGACTCTGGGTTGCAATGACACCTAAAAACAAAGTGCAAAGTAGCACAGTTGCTCCAGGGGTGCACAATAGGTAAGAGAAGTTACTGGAAATCTGTTCTTGGATTAAAAGGCAATTTATTGCAAGCCACAATTTCAAGATTCTCCTTTAATCTAGTTCCAAGACCTTAATGTCCAGATAGCTTACATGTTTACCTGAACAGTCCATATTTGCCTTTGTTTAACTTATTAACTGCAGCCAAATGATACATTCCCTGGATTCTGTACAGAAAGGTCCAGGTAAGGTTGCTGAGTTGTATTTCTGAGTCTCACTTTACTCAAGAATAATATAAAAGGCTGCTAAGGAAACTTAAAGCCAAGGCTGTAGCCCTGTGATGAATCCATGATGAAATTACCAATACTCCTTGCCGCTTTATGATACTGGGATAAGCTAAAGTATGATTGGCCTCTTGGCTTGTATCATGACTTGTCTTATATAACTTGATTTCAAATGTATTGCCAACCCTTCTGACAACTCATTGAGCAAAGTACCTTTCACCTGTGTCCAGCCACTTTGCACAGAACAAATAATGCACTGTCAGTATTGTTATTATGAATGGCCAACATACCCGCAGCATTTTAATAAGTTCTGAATTTGGTTGTACTGATGGTGCAGTGTTTTGAACCAGCAGCACATGTGACATGATGTGTGACAGACGCACCATCTTTTGCAAATTAAGAAGGTGTCCATCAACACTGTCAGGTAAAACAACTTGCAGTGCGATGAGATCCTTCAACTGAATGCCTACGGAAAGTGCAAAACGTTAGTTTTGTCAGTTATCTAACATTATAAGTACATACAGTATGCATATCTTTTTATCTGCAGGCATTTTATAAGCAAGTTGTGTAAAATCAATGACATGAAAAAGAAATGAACCACTGTTGAAACTCACCTCTGGATTAAGTTGCAGCAATGATATGGATATGAGTAAAAAAAAAAAAAAGAAAAAAAAAAGAAAAAAAAAAGAAAAAAAAAAGAAAAAAGAAAAGAAAAGAATGCTTTGAGTGAGCCACTTCACTAACTACACTGTAATATAAATCATAGTATACTATAAATCAAGTTCAGTAATCTCAGTAAGTCAATTTTTAAACTCACAATGGTATGTTATAAGTGTAGCTAAGTAATAGAACTGTAAACATATGAATCAATAGGTGCTTACAAAATAGGGATGTGGAATCCAGTAGACGTGTTTAAAGTTTTCCTGTAGGATGCATAGTTTCCATCTGAAGACAATAACTCCATTAACAGCTTAAGGTACTAAAGTAAAGAAAGACACAATAAGCAAAAACAGTGCAGCAAACATCCATCACCTCTACCAAGTAAGAATTTAGTTATTTTCTAAACTGATAAATTCTTCATTCAACACAGATTGAGCAGTACCTCTTTACAGTCTTGTGAGAGTAACTCTTGAGTTTGCCGTAAGCGAGATAATGCTGTGTTTGTTAGTCCACCTGCCACTGCCATTAAGCCATTAAAATTCTGGAGTTCCTTTAAATGCTTCAAGTTTAGAGATATGAAAGTTAACAAACAAAAAAATCACTTATCAGTACATATTTCACACCACTTAAATAATAAGCAGGTTGATATTTTCACAACACACTATATCCTTAGTGGGAGATGCGGAGGCCTTATGGTTGGTGCACTGGACTCTAAGTCAAGAGGTGAAGGTTCAAGACCTAGCCAGTTTAATATGTTGTATTCTTGGGCAAAACACTTTACTCTAAGCCCAGGATCCTATCAGCCCAGGAGTCCTTCATCAGACCAGCAGTGTGCAGTCGAAACATCATGATTCACATCATAAGTAACCACATTATGAGACAATTAATAATACTTTATTATGAATGTACTTTACCACAATGAATGAGCACAGCCCTTTTTAAGAAAGTATAAAGGGCATCGGTAAATTTCTTGGGAGATCTGGGCAAATACTGGGGGGTAACCTTGCAATGGACTGGCATCCCATCCAGGGGGATAGTGATACTATCCCCTAGTGATACCCACTCCCGGTGAGGAAACCAGGATTAGCTCCAGCTGGGTGGACCACTTGGCTCAAGTACAGACTTCACCTTTTTTTTCATTCTTCTTCTTAATTGTGTTTTATATTTTGGTCATGTTCATTTTAAGACAAATGCATTACCATCAAACTCAAAACCCTTTACACCGGAATATGATAAAGAATACCTTCTATAGTATTTTTGGATACAGGTATCATTAAGAAAAAGAAAAGAATAGCAAGAATTACAATGAACAACATGTACATTGTGAGACGCAGGTTGATAGTTAATTTGAGGTTCATACTTGTATATTCATATCTCCAATAATAACAATAATAATAATTTATAACATAGTGCACGTGTTTGCCCTATATAAGTCCTATTGACCCGCTATGAACAAAATTTTATTTAGGCACGCCCGTGCATAAATAAGATGATGTGAGCATTTTTTTACTTGGCTTCAAAGTTTCCATACTGTTACACTGCAGTGCAGTTTTCCTTCTCTTTGAAATATGGAAGAAACCAGCAAAGAACTGCCCAATTTTTCTATTGGCATTGACCTTTTAGGTCCTGATCCAACAAGCAACAAAAATAAAGCTGAAAAAACTCGCAAGTTGCATGTTTCGCAAATTTGTTGGAAGACCAGCTGCAGCAAATTTTGGCTTTGATTTTCACCATTTTCCCCATAAATTTTGAGCTTTTCATTCAGAGTTATCAGTTAACTGGATCAAATGTTCTTGCTCGAACCAAAGTTTTGACCAGCCAATAGGGACGTTCATTTATTTTTTTTGGCGTTGTGAGAATTTTGCACTCTATCACAATGAAAGGCTTCTTCACGCAGATCCTTGTTGTCGCTCTGTTATAACAGAATTTGCTCATGCTTTCAGCTGTACGTATATAGAGTTATGGATGCACACAGGAAGTTTGGAGAGCACGAAAAATGCGTAAGAGTAGCTTGAGGTGCAGCTGAGAGCAATTCTAGCTTTTTGAGTGCATGAACAAATTCTCAAACTAATAAAAGTAAAATCATATCAAATATCCCCTACATATTTTGTAGAGGAGGTGCTAGTCAGTGTACATTATTGAACCGAAACAGATGAAAATTAGGCGCATGTTCCACATAATGACTTTGGCTGTATCATCTCAAAGTTTAAGTTTTAATTATATAAACTGCAGTGTTGTACAAGGATTTCCAGCCCTGAGAAAAGCCATAATAACACAAGTAAAAAAATATGATAATTTTCCACATGTGTTTGTAATCACCAATCTGCTACTGACACGTGACTCGCCTTTTGCGCCACTCTGTCACGTTAGTGAATGAATGGCAAAACCTTTACCATTCTCAATACAAGGTCCTTTGTGAAAAGTTTCTGGGATTATGGTTGCTAAATCACTGGAAAATGTATGTCATTTACAGACAGTGATGTTCAAAATTTCCTAAAAGGGGAAGAAAATCCAAAATCCAATAATTGACAACTGAAAGATTGTCCACAGGCCGACTTTGGCTATGCACCTGAAAAGATTTCTTCTGTCTGTAAGGCAAAAAGTCATTACCTGAGAATTTTGTAAATTGAAAGTAAAGCCCATTGTTTGTTTTGTAATGATTCAATGCATTTTTCTACCTTGAACCTATCACCAATGCAGAATCAATCTGACCACTAAGTCCAGGAACCAAGTGGCATATTTTTCATATGTGACACCAGTGGTGATATGGAGCAAAAACGTTACAATTCCTGCCTTTTTATACTTTGTTGAATGAACTTGGGTTTTTTGTTTTTTGAAATATTGAATAGTTGCAAGATTTGTTGTGGTAAGCTAAGACCATGTAAATTCATTTTCCGAACAACAAGAGAACAAAAACACCAAAAAAGAAAGCACTAGATGATCTTAAGACTGTCAAGGAATTTCTAGAAAGTTGCAGTGAGACAAAGGAAACTTTTTGTTCTGTTCATGCTGAACAATGTTCAAAGGTTCGAAGTGAGGCTGAAAATAAAATTATTTTACTATTTAAGTAAGAGTCAGTAATCAAATTTTCATAACACTTATGAAACCAGTTCACATGTATTTTGGCCTAACTGGCAGTGTTACACATAAATCTTTGCAAAATTTGGGCCCCCTGGGTATTTTGTTTCTATTGATACCCAGTATTTGTTTCAAAGCCAGCTTTTCAATCTCTACCATGTATATTTATTGTCTATATAATAAAAAGAAAATTACATGTTAGCTCAAAGATATGAAGGTCATGTTCTCGTAGCACAAATAACATCTCACCTGTTTGTTGCACTCATTTGTGAGATATTGCTTGTGCCACTCAAGCATATAATACATATCTCCTCACCACCAAGTAATATCCTCTTTTTTTATTATTCATTAATAAAATTGACTTTTCATGTCTGTAAAGGGCTATTGTGTTTATATAATAAACAAAATAATACATGGTTGCTTGTAGATATTATATAATTTCTCTTCTCATGTTCAACTTGAAAAGAAATTCCCTATTTACATGTGCCCATGCATTATTCCCTATGTCTCACCCTAGCTGTTTGTTGGAATTTCTCCATACATATAGCTCTCTCCTGAGGTGTAACACAGTTCAGAACCATGGCCTGCACCCATCTTGATACACCATTGAATAGTGCCACATATCTCTCAAGGTAAGTCGTATTCATTAACTTCCCAGTGCAAACATAAGTCTTCCACTCTGAAAACTAATTAAAAATGATTAAATTTAAATTAATAAAATGCTGATTACATCTGCTCTTCAATCAACACACTAACAAAGCAAGTGTAGTTTAAACTGTTTAAAAACATGGCACAGTCCACAGGTGAACTTGTACACAAAAAAAAAAAAACAGAAAGTTACATCCATACCCTTGTAGTTGTCCCTTTTTGTTTACAATTGATGGAAAGTAGTATTCTTTCAGGGTGTAGACCTTCATTTATTTATTTTTACTGGACTAATTATTGTCAAGTAAAGTAAAACCTTTTTTTCAGGCATACCAAATATATGGAAACAAAGAAACTTGCAATATCCACAATGCTTACTGGTATTCTGCGTAGCATTCTATATTCAAGGTAAGTCAACTGCTCTGCAATAGTGTGGGCTGATAAGTCCTTGAATGCCAAAGAACTTTTTCGTTGATCCAATGGTGGATGTTCAGCACTCAGGGTGCGATTTCTCAGCTCCTCAGCACATCTATTAGCGTAAAAAAACCAAAATACAACACTTATGAGTTTTGCATTCTGGCTTGCATGACACTGTTCATGTCGTTTAATTTGTTTGTAGACAAAATTAAAATGGAACAAAACTCAAAACAAATGATAGAAATGGAGAAAAATTGGGAAACCAATTAATGACCCAACAACACTTTTCTCAAATTTATCTCAATTTGTATCAGACTGCGACTATCAACACTGTGTTGCAATTTGTCATTGAAGTTAATATGACTTTAAATTTACGAAAAGAAAATTAAATTTACCTGAAATATTGTGACCAACACTGTACCTTTCTAAACTTTTCAAATACTTAAATGTCACTTTTCTATCAAAATTCTCAGAGTAACTACAATCAACTTTAACAAAAAATATTTAAAAAAGTTGATATTTACATGTTGGACAGATGAATGATTTTCTTCTCTTCCTCGCATTCCACTTCCTCCATAAATTCCTTTACTAGTAAAGTGAGTTCTTCATCTTTTTTGAAGTCAGAGCAGTAATTTGATATCCAAAATCTATAATTCATATACAAGCATTTTCATTATAAAATAAGGGAATAAGGGATGTATGTGTATTGAAGAACCAATGCCTGAGGGAATTGACATTGTTATGTCAGAGCTACACCTCCTCATAAGCATTTTCAGTAGTATGTGAAGGTTAAGAAAAGTTTGTCACAGGAAATGTTGCAAAATTAAGATCACAACAGCCCTATAATATATGAAACCTTATCAAACTACAACTACATAAGTATATATCATGTTCACATTCTCTAACACCAACATGTAAATGTCAGGTATATCTACAAATGTTTGTACAAATGTGGAGGGTGGTGTATATTTACCCAACAGCAGAGCAGATACTTCTTTTAAATTTCCTGATGTGTTCACTATTCACAAGTGAATGATCTGAGTACCTGTAACAGTTGAATAATTAAAGACACATTTTTAAAGATACATTTTTTAGTAATTAAAGTTAGGTGACATATTACATGTACATGTAGATGGACATCCCTTCTACTTGCTTGATCTAATCATCACTTCTCCGAAAAAAAGCCACCAAAAATCAATATCAATTCAAAATCACAAATTTTCACAATTATTAATGCCATCTGTACAGAAGTAACATGAATTACCAACTGGCTTATACTTATTTATGTTGAAATAAAACAGGGACAAATTTTTAGTGACCATACCTTTGCATGAACTTTCTAAGTAATTCCTCTGATGAAATAAACCATTTGTGTGTCATGAACACAGCATTTGAAAGAAAAGGCTCTGGTACATCTCCACCTAAAACATAACAAAGAGTTCTGATATTAAAAGATAAGTATTTGAAAGCTGAGTATCATAAATACCTCTATAAACTGCCTGGTAGTTGGCTTCCAAAGATACTGTAGCTTGTTACTTGGTTGGAAATATATGGTACTTTCTGGCAACACAGTGCAAATGAATGCAGATTGTGCACCCGCCCACTGCCATGAAAGCAAGCATAAAATTATTTCCTGTCACCAAAAAGATCATCACAGTTTCCGATTTTTATACATGTATCTACACAATGCCCCCCCCCCCCCCCCTCAATACAGTAACCAAATTTTGATATTAATGTCTCTTAGGAAGTACTGAATCATGGTTAACAAATCTTTTCATTTCTTTTAATAAAAATTTTGTTAGTTCAGAGAATCTGGCGTTATATCAACCAGTAATTGTCACTTTCTTTATTCTTATCATTTGTTTGCTTGGAGTTGGATTGACATTGAACAGAAAAATTCAGTTTTGGTCACTCAGGGGAATTAAAGGTTAACAGCTAATGGAGTGCTTTGATTTTTTCTCCAGAAATCTCAAGGTTTTCTTTCCTGTTTCCGCTGTATCTCAAACCATACAAAGGCATCTAATAGCAGACAAGGCACAACTTCCTATCACTTGCCTTTTCATCCTTTTTTTTTCTTAAGCAATGTTTACACCAACATGTTCCTGAACTAATAAGATTATGTCAAAGAAGGGTTTTTTTACCATTACAGGAAGGAAGACTTGTCCTTTAACACCTATCAAGTCTTAAACAATTTCCTTGAAAATGATATTGTCTTTCTCAAATAATTAACACTGACAAACATCGGCCTGGATGAGGCAAGCTGTACAAGCATTTACAACTAATAAGTTAATTTTCGTCACAAACACAACTTAAAATCCTTTAGAAACAACAAAATGGTAAATTTAACAAAACAATACAGAGCTTAAAGTTCCCACCCCGAGTTTAAAACAACCTTTAAGTACGACGACAATATCAAATCTCCTCGTTCGTGACGGAGAGTATTAATAATGAGATGAGAGATAGCCTGTGTGCTGAAAACAGTCTTTTCATCAAAAGCTGAGCAACGCTAGAAATACCATGTATAATTAATAAAAAACTGTACCTAAACAGAGGCATTGAAGCACTGAACTTCGAAAAAGCTTAACATATTCTTTCTTACATAACAAATTCCCAAGTGTTTGTGAGGATAATGAAAATCTACGAAAAAAAATTAACAACTGTGTGTGGATGATAAATACACACACAAGAACACCCACCGTATATCAACAAAAACAATGGATTACAAAGCTTTGTGAAATGCAGCATGAATATCGGATTTTCCATAAGCCCGACTGTGACAACAAACATACAGTTTTCAGAAATAACGAGAGGGTTTCGAAACGACTAGCATGAAAACTAACTTACTGAATTCCTCCGCACAGTAATCAACCAGTTTTTCCAACGAAGAGACTTGAACGCTTAATCGGTCCAGTTGGCTGTTGTCTAATTCGTCACAACTGATAAGATCAGAGCTTTCCTCATCATTCGTCGATTCCATTCTATCTGATAATCTTTCACGACGTGATTTCTGGCGGAATTAACGGAGATACTGCGATCATAATGTCATCGAATTGGATGCATCCCAAAACAGAAAATGTGATGCCAATAAGTAGGAAATCCAATGATTTTCAAACTGGGAGAACACTGAACCTCAAAATATTAAATCTTAAGCATTATAACTACTACAGTCACCGTTTAATCTGTAAAATATATTCTAACCAGCCACCAAAGCACAAATCCATCCACGAAACAAACAAATATTCTGTTTTTAAAGAATTACCTACTTCTCGATTCGCCATCATTTAATAATATCGAAATGTTATTTTGATTCGATCGCGTTAAAACGTCACTTACCTCTTTGAGAAACTAAAAATAGCTTCAGATTTACGAAGTTCATTCTGCAATCAACACTTTATATCGGCACTATCGAACGTCATCAACCCTACTGCACACAGCTATAAATATTACGTTGGGAAGAAAGCGTCACATTATCTCTCCTTAATGAATCCCTATCTCCAACAACACTCGTTACATGAACGACTACATCCGGTCACGTATTAAAACTTCGTCCCCAGGGTTTTTCCGTCTCCGTGAAAAGAACATTAGCCATGTGGAAGGAGATCCCATCAGAGGGAGGGAAAAGTTTGGTGCCGAGTGGAAAATGAAAAAAAAATGTAATCATTTGCACCGCAGTACATGAAGAATGAAAACCAGGAAAACTGAGTTACGCTAAACAGATGATGAATTCGAGAGATTTCAAGTACTAAATTGCATAAATACTAGTGGTTCCAGACGCAACCGTGACCGTCACGAGCCACGAAGTTGTTGAAGATGTTGTCCACCTTTATTTCTATTCATGCGAAATATTACAGCCTCGTCCTCAGAGTGTGACTTAGCCCTTAGCCCAACTTAGCCCTGCCTGATATGTGGTGCTGACCAAAACATCTGCGGAATCTTAAGGCCAGCTTAATAATGTCTCTGAAATTCTTTGTAAGAGTTGCTTAGTTTCTCCCTCCTCGACTTCCTATTCGCGAGTTCTCAATCGTGATTTTTCGTTTTCGATTCCTCATTCCCTATTCTCCTTTTTGGATTCCACATTCGAATTTCTTCCTTTCCCATATCCCACTCTCCCTTTTCGGTTTGTGTTTACGAATCCCCATTCCCGATTCCCAATTTTTCCGATTGTCCCTTCCAAATTCTTCCTTTCCTTTCCCCATTCTCGATTCCCCATTGGCTATATTTCATTCCCAATTCCTCATTTCCTAATCTCAATTTCTCACATATTTCATTCTCTTCCTCGTTCCTGATTTTCCATCACCGTTCCTAAAATTTCCGATTCTCAATTCATGCTCGTTGTTGAAAATATAATTTTTTAATTTTTTTTTCCGTGATCTTTTTTTAAAAATTCATTCCAACTGCGATTAACCGGCTTCTTATTTGATATCATCCACGGTAAAAAAATTATTTCAACCATGGCCAAACGCTATTGTTGAAGATTTTAAGGGGAACAAGACAAAAATAGTTGCTCTCTCTGCTAATGCGTTTCCAAAAAATGACTGCTTAAATAACTTGAGTAAAGCCAACAATGAAGAGGTTCTCTCGAGCTCTCACTTGCAGATGCATTCCTTAAAAACGTAACAAAAAGTAATATACATACCCGAACACTAAGACGTACCTATGCAAAGGAGAGTGGAACAGAAACTTCCCAATTCAACGTGCCA
This sequence comes from Pocillopora verrucosa, assembly GCF_036669915.1. Classification (NCBI taxonomy): domain Eukaryota; kingdom Metazoa; phylum Cnidaria; class Anthozoa; order Scleractinia; family Pocilloporidae; genus Pocillopora; species Pocillopora verrucosa. The sequence continues at coordinate 9,815,722 of NC_089324.1, forward strand.
CAAGTATAGGTCATCGGCTTCCCCACGTGGTTTTCATACGCGAGGAGGTTGTGCGAGCACCTCCCGGAACGAGAGACAACAGCTTCTCGCAACTGGAGAGGAGAACTGTGCTTGAAGGAACACTGCTTGAAGCCCAAGCATGTTATAACCAGCGAAGAAATTGTTTCATTTTTGGATTATTCTCAAACGGGGTAAGTTTTAAAGCAAAATTCCAGTATACGAATTTCGTGTTACAATGATGGAATAGAGAAATATAAACCTCAAGTGGCTCAAACTTTTTAAAAGTTTTTTCACTTGAGTTCTTTCAACACGAACCAAGCGTAGAAAAATATAAGCGCAGCATGGATGAATTCAATAAACAATCAGATGCCTTTTTTCAATTTTTTAACGATACTTTAATTATTGTTTCCATATAATTCTGCAATACTCTAGTCATGGTTTCCACTTTGCAGAAGCCCAAACATAAGACAAGAAATAAGCATAAGAACATAAGAAAACGCTTTAAAAGGCGAATGACGAATGCAGCCAAGATTTTGTCTGAACTAAACTAGGTACGTGATGAAACATAAATTATTTTGGCTCGACAAGTATTATACGTAGGCGTCCAACATAGCTGCATTGTAGTGGTCTGTAAAACCCTCAGTTTAATTACTGCACTGCTGTCGTGCGTTAGGGGACTGGAATGGAACTGATGAGTGAGCTTATTTTGATAAAACAAGGCACCATATGATATGATATGAAGTTTATTTAAACTCTTCAGAGAGTCATAAGGTAATATTTGTGAAAAGGCAAAATTGGCATCAAGCAAGAATTTTCTGTATATGTGTTTTTAAAATTATTTAAGTGTTGGAAAATGAATAGAAATAGTGTAGAGGCAAAAACTATTCAGTAAGAAATATCATAAGCTAGTTGATCATTTCCTATTTCTTTGGCAATCATATTTTGTAATTAGAGTAAGTAATTCTACATTTTTCTATAATTTAGAACCTTTAACACCTCTTTCTTGAAAGCAACTAAAGGTGTAAATTTCAAAAGACAAACTGGTCTCTGTTTTGATTTTTCCGGGGGGAGATAGACCACCCCCCTGGTTTTTCTAAGTTTTCACCAAGGAAATCGCTTTAAAATGGGTAAAACGTATGAAGTTCTCACTGCGATGGTATTCAACCAATTACTCTGTGGGATTGCACACATATTTTTACATCCTTAGTTAATGTCCGCTGCAAGTATCAGTCAATTTGATGAACAGCTTGTCAATCAACAGAGGCTAATATGCGACTGTGTTTTTAGACTTTTCGATTAATCCAAATATTTAACTATTTTTATACTTAATAAGTAGTAAATAAGGTAAATCAGATAGCAAACCCGTCAGCCAGTCAGTATATCAGTCAATTGGCTAATCACTTTCAAGCCGACGGAATGAAGAAGCCAAGTTAAGAGTCATGAATCGAAGACAGATGACATTGTTTTTGTTTAATTTTTTGCCCCCGCAGGGTTTTTGGCCCCAGAGGGCCAAAAACCCGAGGAGGCACCTTAGGACTCCCCGCGTAATATAGAGGAAGACTGGAGAAGAGGGAATGTGGGTATTTTCGGTAGATCATAACCAGAAAAAATCTCGATTTGATCGCTTGCACGGCCGCAAGGTATCAACGTTTTTCCCGCAAATGGTCATGGGCTGCCAGTAAAAAGACACGCGCGCGAGGACTTTTAGGATCGGCGTCTTTGACACGAGATTTGTCCTAGTATAGAGGAAGACTGGAGAAGAGAGAATGTAGGTGTTTTCGGTTGATCGTAACCAAAAAAAATCTCGATTTCGATTTTTGATTTGATTGATGATGGTACTGTAGGGCGGGGGCAGCTCTAGTGAGAACTATAACTAGTATAGTCAATAATTAGTAAATAAGGTAAATCAGATAGCAAACCCGTCAGCCAGTCAGTATATCAGGCAGTCGGTATTTCTGTTTTCCGTTAGCCAGCCGGTCAATCTGTTAGCAATACAACCACCCAGCCCGGCGATGGGAGTGAGTCAGTAAGTCTCACGACTAGGCAGTCTGTAAATTGGTCAGTCAATCAGTCAGCCTTTGAGCTAATTGTCAGTGATCAAGAAAAATTAGTCAGTAAAACTGCCAACTATTGAAGCAGATAGTCAGCTAGCAAGTGAATGAGTCAGTCAATCAGTCAGTCATTAAGTCAACTATTGAGTTGGCGAGTTTTTGAATGAAAGATTGAATGAGTCAGCGAGGCAGTCAGTCGATTAATCATTAAATCGATCCATAAGTACGTTAGACGGCCAGTCAAAGCGTTAGCCAATCAATCAATTAGTTTTTTTGGAGTCAGTCAAATCCTCAGTGACTAGGTGAGTTTTGATATTGCTGTCCAAAGTCTCTTACTGTGAGGAGTTAAAATTTTGTCCCTGATGCATCAAAGTTAGAGATCGCAGCTCTAGGCTATTGACTGTGTCTTCTTTTTGCTCAGTTGGAAGGCCTTTCATTTCTTTACAAAAAAAACAAAAAAAACAAATGCTATCAACGAAACCTGACAGCTGAAATATGAATGATTTTATTCCTGACCTCATCATCATGGTAACCTTTATAACCCATTATTTCATCTCTGAAAATCGTCAAAAAATCTTTGGGCACTACCGTATTTTTGTCTTGGATGTCTTTTAAAATCTGCGACTATGACAAGTTTCTCTCAACCACACCTGTCACGCAATTCTTGCTTTAGGCGGTCACTTGACGAAATAAACCTACATTTTTTAGCTCTTTACTCAAGATGATTGATCAAGAAAGGTGAAAAATGTGAAAAACTTTCGAGATTTTTAGTAGGAATGGAAAATTTCACGTTTAGAGAGATGCATGTAGGCGAAAAATCAATGGGAAAATCGTAGCGTTTCTCTCTTCAGTCGTTTATTACTTTGAGGATTTGCTAAAATCAGGAAATAGGGCTCTTGTATAGAACAAAACATTCATTAGCTTATAATTTGATCGTCTATTATTATTATCGCACAGTTTACAGTAAGGAAACTATAACAGGAGAGGAGATTTTAAAGTCACATGTCGCGTGCTTGTTGACGTACAAGTTCCCAAGTGTAACAATTTCGGCTTTTCCATACCGCGGATGACGGGAAACTCTGCCCCCTTATTTGATAGGAAATATCAATAGCCCCATAAATTCATTAACTGAGCCATGTTTCCAGTAAATAAGACTGGAAAATGTTTTTTCCACTTTCCACCATCAAGAAATTCCACGTGTAGAAATGGTATTTGTAGCGTGACGGCGTGACCCTTTATGAGAAGAAAAAATTGTTTATCTTTTTTTTTCAAGAAGACACTTCTAGAAAGTTCCTAATCCTTCTGTTATCTTATTTTCCTGCTTTTGGACAGAAAATATCATCTGCATTTGCTATTATTTTTGCCGATTGTCATGGCCTTTCCTGCGTGTACGTGCGAGCCAGTTCTTATACAGCACTCTTTCGAGTTTCTTTGGGTGGTGTCAGGCTTAAGTGTGTAGGTCTGGCTCAAAAGATATCTGCACGCTGCAACACGGGTTCCTATGTTTTCTCCTTTTTCTTTATTTGTATTTTAATTCTCTTCCTTGCATTATCACACATTTATTTTTTTATTCCCTCAGCGCGTTCCCTCAGATTTGGAAGTAGGCTATGAAAAGTCAATATTGACCAGAACTGAAATCCTTTTCCATCACTATTTGTTTCAGAGAACCCCCGTTAATTATAACTTTATTTCTCAAGAGAATGTGTTTTTATTTGCTATTTATCTCCATTAGAACATGAAACTAGGTCCTGATAAGTTTTTTTGTTTCGTGACTCCCAAAAACTGTGTTTGCGACAACATCTGTTGAGAAATCAAAGGCAATCACGCAAAGGTAAATCCATACAATGAAACGTTCTAAGACCTCTGTAAGCTAGAGACATTGCGTGATGTTGAGGAGTCAAATACTTACTCTAAATCTGTGACCCTCAAACGGATCACGTACTCGTACACGTAACGTCCGGAAAATGTCACGCATGTATAACACCGTAGGCGCACCTAGCGAAATCTATCCACTGGCTTCAATAATAAAGAGACAACTTATTTACTATTTGTATATGAGCAAGCTTATTTACCCTACTCGAAAAAATCCTTGATGAAGTCTACTATTGTCGGACGAAACGCGTGGGAGATAAATACAAGTTTTTACTTTCTCAATTCGCGCACTGATGATGACGAGTTTGTTCCGTCAAAAGCGCTTTTAATGTGAAGTCACGTCGACCTCGACAGGAAAATTAAGCTCACCCTGTCATAATCAATGGATTGATACCGTAAGTACCAATTTAGGTAAATCATTGGGCTTTGATCACAATAATGAAAAAAATGTGCGTTTCCTCACGCTCGCCGCATTTACTCTGTGGAAAAATTATTTTACTGAAGGGCGATGTCGCTTAGCTTGGCGCGTCTTGACTCCGACGAAAATTGTTGAGGTGAACCCCATGAAATTCTTGTCAAATGTTTTAAAAACTTTATCTACCCTTAATTTGCACGCAGAAAAAAAGGCAAATTCCGAACGGTATTTCAAAACATTTTATTCATTGATCAATTTATGAACTATTTTATAGTAGCCCGAGGAAAAGGCAAAATTGAACAAACGGCGTATCGGTCAAATGAATTCCAATTTTTTTTAACAAGGAGTTGGTAAGTTCATTTTTCCCAGTAAATTTAAGTGGGGGTCAATTTTTTGTGACAGCCGAAGATAGGCATCTCTGAAACGTCTCTGAGACTCTTAAAGAGTTTACACTTCCGGTAATATTTTCCTCCTTCTCGCAACAGCGTTACAGACATTGTTAATCCTATATAGTGTAGGTGTATCAATTGTATAACGTCTTCATAGTGATGCCATATAAGAAATCGAGTGTCTAAAAAGCCTTCAATTCAACCTAACACTCGCATTGATAGAGTCAAGATGGTGCAGTTGTCTTGTTCATTTGCAACTAACTGTAGAACCAAATGTTATTTTTCTCGCGCTGGCCAGGGACGGCAACAGCTCATTTCTCTAAATTCGTGAGTATAAAACTTAAAAAAAACATTTCAGGGACGTCGATGTATCCCAAACTTGCGTTTCGTCCGAGAACTGAAGCTTATTCTGCTGCGTATTGGCTTATTTGGAGATTACGAAGGCCGCGATTTCACGATATACCTTAAATATCGCGCGCAACTTGGTGTGAGATTCAGGCTCTCTGGAAAACACAAAAAAACAGCCACCTTTTCTCAGAAAGCAAAGAATGATCTCCTAGACGTGTGCTGGACAGGGGAGAAAATTAGTAAGGCAACCGTCTCTAATGTGACTTCCCAAATATCGAGTTTAAGAGACGACACTAACCAGAAATGTTGTACATGTCTAAAACTGACCGGTCGATACAGCAGCAAATCGCTCGATACTTCGGCCAGTTATCTACCGTAACAAAAATTGGTTTATTGACGAGGTCCCTCTCTGTAAATATGAATGAGGACGAAGAGGCCGATGCCAATGATCTAGCTTCAGAAGTCGAAACTGACTGAACAAGGCAGAAGATAATGAGGGACCTTGCAAAAATTTAGACGAAGACTGCAGGAGAGGGTACAGCTGCTATTAAGCTGAAAAAAAAAGAGACATTTTCATCTCACTTTTCTTTCATATTTATTGTCTTTGCTCACGAAAACAACTGACCATGTCTTGGGATTTCATCAAGGGAAATTTGCACGAAGCCTACTGGTCAAATTACTGCTGGCTCATTCTTAATAAATTTTACAAGTCACGCGATTAAACGCCGGCAACACTCGATCTAAAGAGATGTAGATTTATATATAGTAATAGAATGCTTGAAAAAAATATGCAGATATTTTACGATCGAAGCAGGCAAATAATCATAGAGATCTGAAATTGTTATCTAGCGGACGGCATGAACAACGCGCCTAAATGATGCCTGTGGAGAGTCTTCAGGTCACGCAACAGATGTTCGCCTAGCGGAGTTCTACATGGAAAAGTTCGATGGCGGTAAGTGACTACGACAACACTATTTTAATTTTATTTTCGGGATAGAAGCACAGTTTTTTGTCTGATAGAACTATTGATATTTGCTCTCAAGCGAGAGCGCCGAATTTCTCGTCTGTAAAAGCCGAAGTTGTAGCACACTAGAACTTGTAGTAATATCAAACAACACGCAGCATGTGACTTTCAAATCTCATAAAATGAGCAATGATGATGATGAACAGTCAAACTATAAACTAATGAATGTTTTGTTCCATACAAAAGCCATATCTGCTGATTTTAGCAAATCTCCAAAGTAATAAACGACTGAAGAAAGAAACGTTGCGACTTTCTCTTCGATCTTTCGCCTACATGCATCTCTCTAAACGTGAAATTTTCCATTCCTACCAAAAATCTCGAAAGTTTTTCACATTTTTCACCTTTTTTTTTTTTTGATGATTTTCAAAGATGAAATAATGGGTTATAAAGGTTAATTAAGATTAGTGTTTTAGCTTTCTGGCAACGGGAGATATTTGATCTCAAAGTTGTCAAATATTTGGATGAATCGAAAAGTCTAAAAACACAGTCACATATTTGCCTCTGTTGATTGACAAGCCGTTCATCAAATTGACTGATACTTGCGGCGGACATTAACTAAGGATGTTAAAATATGTGTGCAAACCCTCAGAGTAATTGGTAAAATACCATCGCAGTAAGAGTTTCATACATTTTACCTATTTTGAAGCGATTTCCTTGGTGAAAACCAAGAAAAACCGGGGAGGTGGTCTATCTCCCCCCGGAAAAAACCAAAACAGAAACCAGTTTGTCTTTTGGAGTTTTGGGGTAGACCCTTTAAACTGGCAAAGTTTCATTGAATTCGGTGAGATGGCATGTAGCACGACTGCCCGGTGCTCTCGTGGACACGCTCTTAAGCTCTAAGAAAGGAAAATAAAGAAAGCGTCAACTGCACAAGAGTGTTCCTCTAACAATACTTACCTCAAATATTATAGCCACTTCTTCTAGCTCTCCGAGATAGACACTTGACGAAAAAAACAAACAAACAAACAAACAAACAAACAAACGAGCTAGAGTAACCATGATGATGAGGTCAGGAATAAAATCAGTCATATTTCAGCTGTCAGGTTTCGTTAATAGCATTTTTTTTTTTGTAAAGAAATGAAAGGTTTCCAACCGAGCAAAAAGAACACACAGACAATAGCCTAGAGCTGCGATCTCTAACCATGATGCATCAGGGACAAAATTTTAATTCCTCACAGTAAGAGCCTTTGGACAGCAATATTAAAGCTCACATTATCACTGGGGATTTGACTGACTCCAAAAAAACTTATTGATTGATTGGCTAACGCTTTGACTGGCCGTCTGACGTACTTACGGATTGATTTAATGATTGATCGACTGACTGCCTCGCTGACTCATTCAATCTCTCATTCAAAAACTTGCCGACTCTCTTACTCAATAGTTGACTTAATGACTGACTGATTGACTGACTCATTCACTTGCTAGCTGACTATCTGCTTCAATAGTTGGCAGATTTACCGACTAATTTGCTTGATCAATGACCATTAGCTCAAAGGCTGACTGATTGACTGACCAATTTACAGACTGCCTAGTTGTGAGACTTACTGACTCACTCCCATCGTCGGGCTGGGTGGTTGTATTGCTAACAGATTGACCGGCTGGCTAACGGAAAACAGAAATACCGACTGCCTGATTAAGTGATTAGCCATTTGACTGATATACTGACTGGCCGACGGGTTTGCCATCTGATTTACCTTATTTACTAATTATTGACTATAAAAATTAAACAAAAACAATGTTATCTGTCTTCGATTCATGACTCTTAACTTAGCTTCATTCCGTCGGCTGAACTCTACTCATCATCTTTTGTGATCTTCCTGTCGTTTCATCAAGCACTCATTCAAAACAAGACAGAGGAAACATTTTTGTAGCTTTGGCGAAATTTTTTGTTGCTTAATCCGTAGATTAAGGGGTTGATGCAGTTTGTGAAAAATGTCAAGAAAGCGAGAAAAAAGTTTTCAGTAGTGGACAGGTTGGCTTTCCCAGCAAATGCAAGGAAGAGGAACAATCGATTTAGGGTGTAACAAATGTTAACACGAGGCACGAAATTGCTATCATCCGGGTCATCTTCCCACGCAGTTTAGCCTTGCTTGCCGCTGACGCAACCGCTAACAAATTCACTGCAACAATCATGTGAATGTACAAACCAATCATGACAAAGCTAGGAAAGAAAACCATCATTATTCCCTGAAAGGCACACACACAGTGACTCTTTTTCTAGGCTGATTTTCTTGGATTGTAAAACTGAATTTCGCAGGATCACTAGTTTGCTAGACAATTAACATACCAGTAAGAGACGAACTAAAGAAACGATTAAACAATTGTGTATCTTAAACGGCAGCTCCACTGAGTGGATAATTTGCAAAAATCGGATCGCCTTGCAGAGAAATATCACATAGTCTTGTGGAAAAATTGAAGATTTTTTTAAAGTAATTTTTTAAAAGTGGGTTCTTGTGTAAAAGTGTAATATAATCCTCGCGCATTAGGAAAGTGTACACGATTTGTTGGTAGTGACATTAGTAAGAAAGTCCAAGTCAGCTTGAACCGCCAAACGGGAGATTTTTGCTTCAATATCATTGGCAGCAGAATTCAATCCATCTTGATTGCGCTCGGTATCACATAAACTTTGAAACCAAATTGTGGGGATAGAAGCTCATAGAGCCGTCTTTAGACTTCGAGGTGTTAGAATCATCTTCTTTGTCGTGAAAAAAGGCTTTCACTTGAACGCGGCGAGGGAATTTCGCAACGTCTTGCTTAACTGAAAACTCGTCGGTTCTTTTTGGTTCCTTACTGAGAACTTATTTTTCTGAATCGGAAAGTGTAAAATTTTCTGGAATGGCAACTACAGTTTTGAGGCTTTCAAGCGTTGAGTTATTAGTAATTTGCGGACCGATAAGTTGGTCGAGTTTTTGGGCCTTAATTTGGTGCAAATAGTTAAAAAGTTCAGAATAGGCCATTTTACAGTTGAGTACTTAGTTGCCAAACCTTTGATTTGGAGTAAGGCTGAAGTTGACCATGTTGTGATAGAGACCAGTCTCTAGTTAGCATGATAACAAAGTCTTTTACATATGAAAAGCAGCAAGGTTTGTATCATAACAAGGTCACCCTTGGGTTCATTCTTGTTCAAAGACTTGGAAATCAAGCAATCAACTGTAAAACGGACTATTGGCATCCTGAATTTTGGCACGAATAGATTGTACTAAAATAGCTGGACAGATTTTGGAAAGTTCAGAGCGGCAAGGTAGAATTTGTTCGTTGAGTTCGTTACGTTTTCAGCACATGGCTCTGATGGTGATTCGCGTTATACAGTAAAGATCTAGCATTCCGTTTAGCCATCCTCATTTTCACCAAAACTAGGTTTTGTACCCACATCAATTTTATCTGCGGTTGCCTTTATTCCAAAGTTATTCCTAAGGGTCTACGCTCCAATTTTCATGCATCTCCTTCTTCTCATTTTAACCAATATCGTCACCAATGTTCAATGCCCCCCTTTTTCACGTGATATTACTACAACCTCATTGACCCATTGACGTACTCAATCACTAACTTGCTTACTCTCTGATTAGATGCTGATTGGCTCACTGACTGACTCATTAACATGCTGACTCAATAGTTGACTGACTCAATGATTAAACTATTCACTTTCCCGCTGACTTATTTACGTTCCCCTGCGTAAAAACCATGTTTCGCTCCACATGACTCAACATTAAGGACTTTATTAAGATATGAATCTCCAACAAATGACTCAGTTGTTCTAAAAATGATTCTATAAAGATCTCACTTCCAAGCATTGTCTCTAATTTTATTTGGATGTTTTTTCCCCAAACCTTTTCTATTATTGTTTCATTAATATTAAACTAAAGGTGATTAATTGCATTACTTTTAAAAAGATCCTTGTTTCAATAGTAAATGATAACACTCATCGCAACATAATATTTCAGATGCATTTTACCATTATACTTTATTCATGAAAATTGGCAGACTATCAAGCACATAAAAGGGGTAAAAATACGACAGTTGCTGCTTTCCCTACTACTGCGTTGTCTTCTCCAGTCGACTGATTTGATTACTCTATTAAAGCTCAGAACAAAGAGGTTTTTTCGAGCTCTCCCTCGCAGTGGTATTCCTTAAAAAGACGCATCTTAAACTAAGACATATCCATCGAGGGGAGTGTAAAAGAGGACGTTTGAAATCGATCTGCCACAACTTTGGGTCATCGGCCTCTAAGTGGGAGGAGGGTTTGCGAGCACCTCCCAAGACGAGAGACAACATCAACAACAACGTGGAGAGGAGAATAATGGCTCAAGGAATACTACTTGAAGCCCGAGCATGTTATGACCAGCAAATGTAAATCATGCAAATGTATAGCAAATTTTAAACAACATTCGGAATTTCAAAATGTCGTATGGTAATGGTTGGAGGGAGGAGGTGTGACTGAACTGATAGTTGCTTGGTCTTTGTGTCTCTTCACTTGAACCTTGTCAACATATCAAAGCTAAGATAAGCATAAGTACAGCATAAGCAACTCATCAACAATCTGATGCCTTTAAGCATTTGTTACTCATAATTTGATTGCTCTCATATAAAACTGTAAAGCGTTAGGTCTGGTCCCACACTGCCTAAGCAAAAAACATAGGCCAAAACTGCCTTTCACACATGGAGAGGAGAGATACGTCTCATGGGACTGTGCTGGAGGCCAAAGCATGTTCACACCAGGGTAGTGCGGCGAACCAAAGGCCCTCTTTAACGTGAACAACAAACCGCGCAGTAGACAACTCCAAGAAAATACACACAAGTTAATCCTAATAGTCAATTTATTACAAATAAGATTAAACGATCCTAATATAATTAAAATAGTAACAATGATTACATTCTGAGAATTAAGCACAGATTACAACTGACAACTGTACAATCTAGAATAAAAACACCTTAATACTGAATGTTAAACTATATTTAATGACAACTCTTAAGACTGAATTGAGTTCCGTAAATGTTCTTTTTTACCTTGTCAGTCAATTTCTTCTTCTCTTCGTCCGTCCCATCCATTTCCAGCCCGTCACAGACGATAACCAAAACCATTTCCAAAATATCCATAGAACCACGACACTTCCAAATATCATCCTGTGTAGCCTTTAGCAAACTGTTCGTTGAAATAAATTTTTAATCACGTCCAGATAGATTCTCACTCGTTGGAGACCGTGCATAACTGCTTGTGTGGCAATGTTTCTATCGGACGTTTTCTCTTCTATTTTCCACGACAAACGAGTCTTTGTCGTGAATGAAGGATTTCCTCTTGTTCTTACTGGTTCAATACCTCGTTGTCATCTGCCTAATGTATACACCAATGCGGACGACACGCTATTACATCTTGCGTTAAAGCTTGATAGCGTCTTGAATACAGATGAAGCCATTACTGCTATGGAGCCTTATGTACAAGAAATCAGAACGTGGATGCTAAGTGATAAATTTAAGATCAATGATAGCAAGACAGAGTTCTTCATGATAGGTAGGACCAGCAGCTGTCCAAGGTCCATGCAGATTCACTCGAGGTCTGGGAAGCTCGCGTTCCATCTGTGAAGTCAGTCAAAAACCTTGGAACTTGGATTGACAGTAACTTGGGACTTCAAGAACATATAAATAACACTCTTAAAGCGGCTTACTTTCATTTTACAAACGTTAGATGCATAAGGAAATATTCAAGTAATGAAGCGACACAAACGCTTGTTCATGCATTAATTACAAGGCGCATAGATTAGTGTAACAGTATTCTACGTGGACTTCCGGCAATACGCTTAGCTAAATTACCAAGGCTTCAAAATTCAGCAGCTAGAGTTATATACAATTTACCAAAACAATCCCGTACTAAACATTTTGCATTGGCTACCGGTTAAATTTGTGATAGATTTTAAGGTTACTTCAATTTACATTTAAGGCAATTTATGGGATCGCTCCAAAACATATTTGTGAATTGATTAGCATTAAGGATAACGATCCATGTAAAGTCAGATTTTCTAAAGGTTTACTTTCATAGCCACCAAATGTCTTGACTAAAAATAAAACTGGGAGACCATGCACCGAAACTATGAAACACTCTACCCCTGCATTTACGAAATGAGACATTTTAATACTTTTAAATCAATGTTAAAGACTTGTCTCTTTAGACTTGCTTTTTATTACATTTAAAACAAAAAAGGTAAACAAAAGAAAGGAAAAAAAACATTCTTCGGAAAACTAACAATGAACAGTCAATGCGATTTTACAGAGCACGATTACAATACACTGTTACGATAAGGCGTGAAAAAGCATGGAAACAAATAACAAACCAGCTCAGCTGACCATGATGGTGAGATCAGCAAGAAAATCAATCCCTTAGTTACATGTTAACAGCCTAGGAATTGCTTTGCTGTCAGGTTCTACTAACAGCTCTTTTTTGGTGTTAGGAAATGAATGGTCCACAGCAGAGCAGAAAGAACACACAGAAAATGGCTTAGAGAAACACTCTGAGAGGCATGAGGGACAAATGTTAATTTGCTTTCAAGGAGAGACTAAAGGACAGGAATGGTACAACTTACCAAATAACTTAACGTCTGACTAACGGTCTAACTGACTGACTGATTTACTTACTAATTTATTATTTGACAGACCCCATTGGCTGACTGGTTGTTTCGCTGACTGACGGGCTGACTGCCTAGCTGGTTGGCTAACGGAAAGACACAGACAGACTGGCAGATAGGTACTGACTGTGTGGCTAACAGACTAAAAATCTCACCGCCTGCCTGGCTGACTAGCTTACAGTTAGCTGACTTACTGACTGTTGATTACAAAACTAATAACATAACTTACAAACACATTTTTTAATGTTCTCGCGCCTCAGAAATTGAGTTATATTTGTTGTCTTTTATGACCTTCCCTGTTAGTCTATCAGGGATATCTTCAACACAAGCCAGAGAAAACATTTTTGTACCTCTGGCGAAAGTTTCCGTTGCTGAATCCGTAAACAAAGGGGTTGATGCAGTTAGAGAAAAATGTCAACAGAGAGAGAACACCATTTACCGTACTATATATGTTGACGTTTCCGGTAAATGCAAGGAAGAGAAAGATTCGACTTGGAGTATAGCAAATGATTAGAATAAAGCAAACAATTGCGACCATCCGGGTCATCTTCCCACGGAGTTTAGCCTTGCTTTCCGTTGACGCAACCACTGACGAATTTACAGAAACGATCATGTGAATGTACAAGCCAATCATGACAAGGCAAGGAAAGAAAACCATCATCATCACCTGGAAGACACCGACAAACAGCCTGGCCGAGGAGCCTTTGCCAATGATGTTGACTCTGCACCGGAAAACCGAGTTGGGATTGTATTCCATATCCAATATGGCCGAGGACATTAGTAGACACGACCATACCCACGACGCCAAAATGCATCCAGCAACATTTTTTTCTTCTAAAAATACTACTATATTTGTGTGGCTTCACGATGGCAATCCATCGCTCGACCGACAACAGCAGACAAATGTAAACCGAGAAAAACAAGAGCTGCCATGGAAAGAAGAAGGTCGCAATAAGTTTACAAAAGATCGCTCCATAAACAGGGTTTGACGGGAGAAAATAATGGTTGGCGACATGAGTCATGATCACAATGACCGCGCTTAGTACATCAGAGACCGCCAACGACAGAATCAAAATGTTGTAGGATTTTTTTAAAAGTCTCCTATCAAAGACAAAAACCAGAATAACTAAGGTATTACCAAAGAGGGCAACTGAGGACAACACAATGTAAGCAGTGGTTTGGATAATATAGAACAGGAGTAATCGTCGAGCAACTTCCTGACTTAAGGTAGGAGCCGAGGTAGTTGTGTCCTTCGTAAAATTGTTCCAAGACAGATTCATAGTTACTAATTCAATTGAACTTCCGAAAGCTTCAACTCTCTTCTTTTTTCTCTTAATATTTCGATAGCTATATTCTTGCTATCACCTGTGTATTTCTGAAAGAAAAAAAATTAATTAAAAGAATTCAAGTTAAGGACATCCTCTTTCTACGGTGACCTTAGAGCACTGGGTGTGTCACTACAAGAAAAAAAATTCGAGACGACTCAAGCACACGTCAGTTTACCGAGATTGCCGTATTTATGCAAAGACACTAAGATTGAGACATGTACAGAAATTAATGCAATAACGAAAATGGCGAAAAATTCGTCAAAATCCTCATTCCCCGAAGTTGATTTTGCTTTGACGAATTTGACTAAAATTCGCCCAAATTGTCAATTCCATGGACATTCTCTCGGTTTGACGAAATTTCGTCATTTCTGCCATTTTCGTTACTGCGTGCGTTTCTGGACATAAGTGCGAAGATTAGAAAGGAATGCTGAAGTAGAAACAGAATCGTGATTCTTATTTTTATGAAATACTAAAATTAGAAGTGTTTAGCAACTACTAAAATCAGGAATGTTCTGATTATCTTGAAATCCGTATGCGAGTCTTGCGAGCCTTAGTTTGTTATGTACTGTTTTTTATGGGACGACTTAGACTTTGGCAAGCTTGATATCACTCCCTTAGGCATTTACAGCTTTCCATGCAGTGTTGGTTTGAAAACAAGCCTTGCCGCATGTCCGAAGGTTAAAGCAGTAATACCGCACACAAAAGGTATAATAGCAGTAGCTGCATAACATCAATAACCAAAAGAAAAGCGATGAAAGCAAAACAAACAAAGCAAAGAAACGATCATTCCTCTTGCGCCTGATACCAACGTTACATATGTAACCGTGTCGATAGGAAAGAATGACAGAGAGATACAGCTGGGACCTTAGGACACGAGACAAGGCTTATTTTCATTCCAAAGAAACTAGCGTTGAAAAATTGGCCTTTTAGACTTTTTATCATAATAATCCTTCATTTTCTGCTGAGAACGTTGCAGGTTCTCTTTAGCTATATTCTGCACCGATTCCACCTTCTCTACAAAGCTTCATGCACATAGCTTGCAAGATCTTCGGATGCACTAGGCGATAGTTTGACATCGATTGGTAGGCGGGGGCTCTCAACGGATTTCTTCGTAGAAAGGGCTGACTCCAATTGCTCCACAAATAGAAGTTCTAAACCATCGGAATGTATTCGTCCCAGTTCGAATTAAATCTTTCCACCAGACCACCAGTTTGAAAGTGATAACACGATCTGTTTACCTTATGAATTTGAAAAAATCTTAAAAAACTCAGCAACTAATTTTGAAATAAAATTCTATTCTCTATCCGATTGCAAAACTTAAAGAGCTATCATTTCATCAATCAAAAGCCGAGCGACTACGATCGCTTCAGCACTAGGAACTGAAAAAGCTTCTACCCATCGAGTAAGATAATCATTAAAAACAACGATAAATCTGTAATTTTTCCTTAGTGGTGGAAGTTGTCCCAGGATATCAACACCAACTCTTTCAAACGGCCCTTCTACGAGAATAGCAAGTAAGGGGCTCTTTTAAAATTTCTTGGCGATTTTCTTATTGAGCAATCTTGGCAGGGCTTGCACCAGTGCTCAATATCCTTGTATATTCCTTTCCATCAATACCTTAACTTAGTTTTGTGAATCCTAAAATGGCCGCCAGAGACGTGATCATGAATGTTGGATAACATTTCAAATTTTGGAGACTGAGGAACTTCAAGCCGTGAAAACTAATCTTAGTTGCCGCGTTTCTGATTACGATACAGTAAACCATCCCGACCAATGTAAAAGCTATCTCTTGTAAGAGAAAGTTTCGAGCCGATTTGTCATCAAAAGGAACTACAGCATTTCCGAAGAAATCGATTATTTTACTTCACTCAAGGCCTCTTCTCTACTTTTAGCCACCTAGGGATCTTCTTTACGAAGTGAATTCAAAACATGACTTGATTCATAAGGACGCCCAGATGAGCCAGCATTATTTCTGTGCTCTTTACCAAGTCGGTGAATAATCTCAAACTCATATTGCTGAAGCGGCAAGGACCACCTCGCTAAACGACCTGTTGCGTCCAGAACATTTAGGAGCCACTTAAGCGAATTATGCTCAGCAATCACCGTAAATTTGCAACCAAACAATTAAGGCTGAGATTTTTAATTCCTTCTACTAAAGTAAGTGCTTCGCGCTTAGTTGGACTACAATTATTTTCAGCTTGGCTCAAACCGCGACCGTTGTAAGCAATGACCACTTCTCTATCACTCTGCTTTTGAGCAAGAGTAAAGCCAATTCCGGTTGAGCTTGCATCAACAAAGAATATATAAAAATTTCATACAAAAATTCTTGTTTAAAATTAGAGTACGTCAAAACTGGAGCAGAAACCAAGGCGCGCTTCAGCTTGTCAAAGGCATCTGAACCAGCTTCGGTCTTATAATAATTTGCTAACCCAATGAAAGTTCTTAATTCCTTCAGATTTTTGGGAACAGGAAATTCACGAACAACACACGCCTTCTCAGGGTTTGGCTGCACCCCATCAGGTGTAACTACGTGATCTAGGCACTCAACTGTCTGCTTCGCAAAGCAACACTTCTTCGGATTAAGTTTTAAATTGCCTCCTCTTACTCTCTTGAAAATTCCTTCCAGATGAGTCAAATGTTTCCCTATTGACTTTCAAAATACAACCTCTTAAAATATGGCTCATCAAACGAGTGAAACTTGTTTCAGAATTTGTAAGTCCAAAAAGCACGAGTAAAATTCTTAAAGACGTTCTGAATAGCAAACGCTGTCTTTTCTCACAAGATAAAGGATCCATCTCAATTTGCCAATAACTCGATTTTAGATCAAGAGTAGAAAAATACTTTGTTCCTGATAAAGGTTTAAGCCACTAAAGGCACTCAATGGAAAGCAGTCTTGTACCATGACTTTGCGCGAGAATCAATGCAAATTCTCATTTCACCACTGTTATTCTTATTATGACTCAAAGATTCTTGCATTATTCCTTTTTGCAGCATATTGTCTACTTGGCGGTAGATTTCCTCCCTATTTTCAGGCGCTGTCAGATAAGGCCTTTGCTTAACGAAATGGGTATCGCCTGAATCAATGACATGTTCTGGGACACTCGCAATAATCACGTTTACTTCAATACTACTTAGGTCGGTTGGGGTGCGGATATTTTCGGATGGTTTCAATTCAAAATTCGCTATGCTTGGGTGAACTTCTTCAAAACTACCAAAATTCGTTCTACGATACACTTTGACTGGCTGAGCAGAAGGATTAATAATTCGAACTGGAAATCGTCTGAAACACAAACTAACTCTGTGGCTCCGAAGATAGAGTATTTTTCAGGTAATGTGAACCTGAAAGCCACTATCCCAGTTGTATTTGGACTTTTTGGCAAAGTACTTAAAGCTGTAGGAAGAACTACCTCAGATTCCGGCGGGGTAACAAATGAAAAATCCGCATGGTCTGAACATCATCAGCTTCAAAACCATAAAGAGGAAGCGGATTTCTTCTGAAGACAATTCAATGAAGACTTAATCGAAGTCAATCTTAGAAGAATATTTCTTGAGAAAGTCTCTATTTAAAATCACATATGTTGAACCTTCAATCACATGTGCTTTACAAGGAAAATTCCTCGTTTGAATGACAAATTTGATCATGTTTTACCTAAGAAAACTTAACTGTAAAATTTTCAGAGGAAATCCATCCACCGAGGTGATAATTCCGGAAGCAGACGCTCTTAAAATTAGAGTGAACGCTATATAAATGTTCATTCCCTACATGTGCCTTTATTGCTGTGACAGCCGCACCAGTGTCTACAAGGCAAGAGAATGTGTGACATTCTATGCTTACGGAGACTAATAGAGCTGTAAGGGGGGAACAGGTGCCATCAATCACGTCTCTCGATAAATTTGAGACTTTATCATCGAAAAAGAATCAAGCACTTCTTTTTCAACGAACGTAGTTGGACAACGCGAGTGACAATCTTCATGGACTTCAACAACTAATTTGGTAATTCGGGTGGTATAAAAACAATTTTCATCCACTTTAAGCTCCAATTTATCATCCCTAACAACGTCGGGTGCTCTGGCCAAAATTTTGTGACCTTAATTTCCTTAAGAAACATTATACACTTAATTTATGTTCCCGAGGGAAACAGTTAGTTTTGTTTTCCCGAGAGTCCTGATGTTTCCCCGAGACGAAGTCAGAAGAAGCATCAGGACTCGAGGGAAAACAAAACTAACTAGTTTGCCGAGGGACCATACATTAAGTGCTTTGTTATATATTTAGAGTTTCCCTTAAACAATCATGTGCTTTTGTATTCGGCGCGCGTGCAACAACTGCGCAAATGTATCCAGGTCGGGATACATTTGAATTTAATCAGGGGCACGTGACCAAGAAAGTCTAGGTATATAACAATGCCTGTTTTTCCCCTACCCACCCTACCCCCTTTTTTCTTCCTCTTACTTCAAAGTACGTCTGACCTGTAGTAAGCAGTCACCCACGGGGAAGGGCGACCGTTGAATACAGGTTGACCGCCTGGTTCCACAGATTTGGTACATTACAAAAAACGATAACTAACAAAGCCGCTTTATGGCATAACTGAAACTTATTGTACGGAATCTCGCTCGAAAATACTTCTCACTTTGACTTTTGGAGAGAAACATGGATTAAAAATTACTTGAAAGATTAGTATTAGTTCATTTGAGTGGTTCGGCTTTAACTGACCGTTCAGTTCAAGTGGAAGACATCACAATCAGGCCGTTGGGAATCAGTAAAGGGTGACTGAGACCGCTTAATAGAGGTGAAAATACCAGTGACTGAGAGGAAACAAATTCGGAACTTTGGCAACCGACCGCTTCATATAGGGTGACTGCTTGATACGGTGCCGCTTAATACAATTTCGACGGTAGTCCCTTAGAAATACTTCTATAAGCAAAGTGCTTTCAAAATTTACCTTGTTGGACCAGGATCTCTCTTCACGCAATCGTATTCAGCGATAGTTTCATAACCAGTGATACCAACTGCCTCTTTTATCACTTTCTTTATGGACCTCCTCCATCACAACTGAATCTCAAAATAGGTTAATCTTGATGAGTCGGAAATTGATAACAGCCTTTGCTTTGAGGATAATAAATTTAGATTAAACAGATAAAAAGGCTCCGAGAGTTGAAATAAAAAATTGAAATCAAACTGTCAGTGCCTGAAGTATTGATCTCTTCGGAACATACGTGGCGGCGTTTAAAAGCCGTTTACAGCGTTATTTTAAATTAATAACTTAACAAATAACGTTCACGGAAGTTTTAAATCAATGACACTGATAAAAGAGAATTTGTTAACATATATTTTCCCTCATAACCTTTGAAGAGAAAGAGAGAGCGAAATTGCAGATGGAAAAATCAATTGAGCACGTTCGCTGATTGGTTAGAGAATAAGTACAGTGATAAAAGGCGGACTTACCTCTCTTCGTATCTATTTGTATCTTCTGCTCCATTGTAAAAGAACTTGCGTACTTTCCGAAAATCCGACCGCCCCGGAGATGACGATGACAACCTTCAAAAATTGAGCAGACTTTTTCAAAGTAATTTAAATCAAAACTAAGTCATTATTGATCCAATAATCCTAGCGCATAAGTTATATCTACACGACCTGTTGGAAGTGATATTAGAAAAAGAGGAACTTCATTAGGAGATAGAAAATTAAAAGAACAACTTCCTGAAACTTGTCACTGAGTATTTTCGTTTACATAATAAAAACATTGTTGCAATAGGCATGGCTTGAAAGTCAGCATACGTGAAAACAATTTTCTAAAAATCTCTTAATACCCAGTTATTATTGGGAACTTGCTTAATCCGAGGAGAACAGAAATTACTTGAGTATTACACATTTTGATGATAATTTTTTGTTAACTATTTGACGACGCATGAAATGATTGCTGGCACCATTTTTCCTGGCTAGGTTAGCTAAACTGAAATTTTACCTCTTTATTAAATGAGCAACTTTAAGGTTACGTGGTTATCGCGCGGTTTCTCTAAAATACATTTGCCGCAGATTTTTGGTATCCAGAATTTATTGATAGATTTCCACTCTCTCGTTCGCCAAGGGAGTGCTTCGAGTTGGTTTCCTCAAATACACGTATCTGTTTGTTCCGTCAAGTCATTTTACGGCCTTACCCGTTTTCCTTTCCTCCAGAACCAAATAATTGTTATCTCTGCTGCATAAAAGTAATTATAAAAATAAACGATTTTGTGTGTTCTGAGATTCTAAGGAGTAACCTTGCTTATCGAACACTGTCTTCAAATATGCTAAGAATACGACTATAGAGGGCGTCATTTTAAAAAAACAACTCAGTGACTTATCACCCAAAATTATCATGGCTCCCAATAGTTCAAACAGACCTCCAAGAGATGGAACACAGGTTTGTGGATAAGGTATGGCTAGTGAGGTGAGCAGGATACAAAAAGTGACGCTGAAAAGCCGTTCATAACGTCATTTTTAAAAAAAAATTACAATTGTCCTTTACGAAACTTATATATATCAGTTCAACTATTAAAGAGTTTTTATAAAAAAGATATCTATTGCTAGCCTTTTTTCTGAGCTGATTTTCTCAGATCCTAAAAACAAATTTCGCACCAGCACCGATTAGATAGATATTTAATATTATGAAAGATGACGAACGAAAGAGGTTTTAGTCACATATATGCGTGTATTGTCTAGTCGGTTGAAATAGGTGTGTATAATTTCCGAGAATGGACTGCCATGATGATGAATCTTAAAAACATTAAACAGAATATTCAAATCTAAGTTACGTCCAAATCAGTTATTGTGTGAAAGTTAAAAGTAACCCAATAATCCTCGCGGATTAGTGAAAAGTACACGATATATATTTTCCATAATTTCTGTTCAGATTCTTGCTAAGAGCGGATTAAATTACTTATTCTTCGAGGTTCTTCTGTAGCACACAAATCTCTTTGAAGATAAAAACGGCATAATCTATGTTCGTTTGTACATGGAACCTGAATTAAAGTGTGGATTTTGCTTTCGTGCTTTGTGATCAAGAAATGAATAAGAAATTTTGGGATACATTTGTTTGCCCAAGCGTTGTTGGAGAAACTCAATAACAGGGCTCGAAATAATTTACAAGCGAACACCGGACAAATTGTTCGGTCAGGACTCGATATATTCACATCACACCTCTGATAATGTTGATTCTAGATTGCCTGATGTTTCACTCAAAACAAGTGGCTTATGCTTCTTTACACGAAACGAAACGAAACGAAACCAAACACAATGTTACTTAAAGGAATGGTACTTTGAACTGCGAAATGGTACAATGTAAAAAAATCACGGTGCAACGAAAACAACGAACGTTTGTTTACTTTTGCTCTCGAGTTTCTTGCACAGAACTTTACATTAAAATATGATTTTGAGTCTGGACGTTATAGAAATGATTACATAAATATTTCACTTTCTGTTGGGTTTCGTTTTTCTTAATTTTCAGTATCCTCTTTAGAGATACCCAGGTGGGCTGAACAATAGACTGTGGCAGGCAACATGACATGCCATGTGACTCGTCGTAAACTTACTTGTAAAAAATTACTCACGGAATTTAGAAAGATATCCCACTGAATTTAGAAAAATTTTCAGCCAAAATTTCCCAATGTTTTTGTCGAGATTTAGTAGAGGTTGCGAAAGAAGAGTAGCCAGTTTCGGATCATTCTTTATGACTGTTTTTTACTGAGTGGGTGAATAGAATTCGATCTTTCTTTTTCTTCGGTAACATTCTGTTCCGGAATGAAAAATAGTTGAGTGTTAAGAACAAGTCTCTGTAAGAATCAAACATCTTGGGAAATGAAAATTTTCAACCCCCCTTCAAATTTTGCATGCAGTTAGGCAGTCAGGGGGGACAAAAATGCCCTTTTTAAAGGTCGCAGTACTCTTGTTGCCATGGTAACAACGACTGCTTGTTCGAGGCTCGGAGCCTCATTTTCATACAAAAACGTTGCAAAAAAAGAGTGAAATGTTTATTTCTCTATCTCAAGCTAAATACAACATTACAAATTGGCACTTCTACCATACATAGTGAAATCATTTGTCTTCACTTAGATTTATTCAATTTTCTCTGAGAGTGAATGTGAACACACCAATATATTATTCATCTCGGTACAGTTTCGGTCATTTTTGTTGTCGGGTAAAACAGGGAAAACGTTTATCTGAATTTCTCCAAAAGTACACCTATTTTGGAACTGAAACTACCCACCTAGCTGGATAATAATATTTTAGTTTTTAAATATGTAAAAATCTCTGCGGGCCTGCCTCTACTTTTTATAGGGGCAATTCGCGAAAAAAGCTCTAAATCAGATATTGCATAATTTGGCGATGTTTACGTCTAATGTTCTCAACAACAAATGTTTCAGACAAATGAAACATGCACGGCTTTGGAAGGATGTTATCTTATGAGCAATATCCCGAAGAGAAATCTCGCCTCTGGTTGTCATCTTTTAAAAAAAATTGATCAAACTTATTGGAGGACTACTAGACGTAACCTTAAACATATACCTCAAATCGTGTGCATATCATCCAGATTCCGAGTACTGCACCTTCTTTAATGGAATTTGAGCAACCCGAAGTCCTCTGAAGATACACTGATATACTTATATGTCATTTAAAACATGTTGAAGTCGGCTGATCTACACTAAAGTAACCTCACACCGATCAATTGTCATAAACATGTACGTTATCACGATGGCGTGACGCTGTATTTCTCCATGAAGTTTCTATCGGTCCCTCCAAAGAAGAAAGGAAATGGATATTTTTCATATATGTCAGCAGATTTCCGCTTTCTGAAGTAAAAACAACCAAAAAAAAAATCAAAAAAAGAGGAAAACCTTGATTGAACGCTCGTAAACACTGAGAATCTAAGAGTAGAAATCGTAACTTGTCAGCGACAGTACTACAGGTAAAACCCAGTTGCAACCAAATCAATTTGAACGACATAGGCATCTCCTTACAAAGAGCAGATAAGGGCAGTTATCATTTCCTTGTGACAGGAGCTAAGATATTTCAAATCATCTGAAAACTGTCAGAAAACTGTTAAAAAATTTGCATAAGATATGACGAGGAGAGACTTATCACCGCCGCAGTGCTATCGAGTCAATCAATGTTTCCTTCCATGTCTTTACAAAGAAAAAAATCATAACAAAGTTCGAAATAAAAGATTTAATGAAATCATAATGTCATAATTCCACCTTTCAAACAACTTATTATCGACACGCAAATTGTAACTTGTCACTTGAACGAAACTCCCCATGGTTAATATGTAATCCGGATTGCTTCATGTCCTTCAGGAAAAAGAACAACGATTTCATCACCATTATTTTCCATACTTTTCTCCCGGACATCTTTTACAAGCTTAAAGAAAGATGAATATAACGCAATCTCCCAGTGATTTACACGAGAGGAAGTCAAAGGTCTCTTTAATTTTCCCCTGAGGTGGCCGGCTCACCAGGAGGAAAAAGGAGATCGTTCGGTTTAATAACGTTAGTCTGTGGAGACCATTAAGCTAATAGCTGAGAAGATGGTGCCCTTTGGTTGATCAGTGACAGCATTAATTATTTCAAATCTGTATTTCTCGGTCCAAGCGACATCAAAAATAGTTCCTTTGTAATTTTGTAAGCACTTTCTATAGCATTTTATTGTCAAGGGAAATAAATCTCAAGGCTCAAAGCCAATACAACGTTCGAGCACGTGAAAGACTCCCTGAAAAAAGCAAAATTTTGGAAATTGATTGCGATGAAATCCCTGTTCCGTTTTCTGTACTGCAGGGATACTGAGTATTTCAAAATCTCCACTTTATGATGATTTTCGCGCGAGTAGTACAAATTGCTATTGTGACGACTGGGTTGTACATGTAGTACTGCCGCTGACAAGCTGCGATTTCTGCTCTTAGATTCTCAGTGTTTACGAGCGTTCAATTGAAGTTTTCTTCTTTTTTTTTGGTTGTTTTTACTTAGAAAGCGCGGAAATCTGCTGATATATCCAAAAATGTCCATTTCTCTTCTTCTTTGGGGCGATCGATGGAAACTTCATAGAGAAATACAGCATCACGCCATCGTGACAACGTACATGTTTATGACAAATGACCGGTGTGAGGATAGTTTCGTGTAGATCAGCCGACTTCAACTTGTTTCAAATGACATACAGGTATATCAGTGTATCTTCAGAGGACTTCAGATCGCTCAAATTCCCATGAAAGAAGGTGCAGCACTCGGAATCTGGATGTTATGCACACGATTTGAGGTATATGTTTGTAGTTATGTCGAGTAGTCCTCCAAGAAGTTTGATCAATTTTTTTTAAAAGATGACAACCAGAGGCGAGATTTCTCTTTGGGATATTACTCATAAGATAAATTTCTTCCAAAGCCGTGCATGTTTCATTTGTCTGAAACATTTGTTGTTGAGAACATTAGATGTAAACATCACCAAATTATGCAATATCTGATTTTGAGCTTTCTTCGCGTATAGCCCCTATTAAAAGTAGAGGCAGGCCCGCCGAGATTTTTACATATTTAAAAACTAAAATATTATAACCAGCTAGGTGGGTAGTTTCAGTTCCAGAATCAGTGTATTTTTGGAGACATTCAGATAAACGTTTTCCCTGTTTTACCCGACAACAAAAATGACCGAAACTATACCGAGATGAATAATCTATTGGTGTGTTCACATTCACTCTCAGGGAAAATTGAATAAATCAAAAGGAAGACGAATGATGTCACTATGTATGGTAGAAGTGCCAATTTGTAATGTTGTATTTAGCTTGAGATAGAGAAATAAACATTTCACTCTTTTTTTGCGACGTTTTTGTATGAAAATGAGGCTCCGAGCCTCGAACAAGCAGCCGTTGTTACCATGGCAACAAGAATGCAGCGACCTTTAAAAGGGCATTTTTGTGCATCCCCCCTGAGTGCCTAACTGCATGCAAAATTTGAAGGAGGGTTGAAAATTTTCATTTCCCAAGATGTTTGATTCTTACAGAGACTTGTTCTTAAAACTAATGTTGAGCGAAATGTGCAAGAGCCAGGATCCTCGTAATTGGGAATGATAGTATAAATAAATTTGTCTTATCCCAGGAAATTAAAATCGCGAAAAATTTCAAGTGCGTGTTGCTTGTCTTTAATGTATGATGGTAAAGATTTGACGATAGTTACCCTACTGTTGTCTAAATAGCTAGAAGTTAGTTCGTTAGGAAAACCACAAGCAGAGACGATACGTCTACCAGGATTCGTGGGATTGTAGCTTTTAGTTAAACAGTAAAGACAAAGTTTTAAAAGTGGTGATACTCATATTATTTTCGTTAGCCGGGAATTCTTCTCTCGCTATAAGGTAGTTAATCGTGTTTTTTTTACAATGTTTCGGTTAGTGAAAGCGACATCTTTATCATATATTTCATATAGCGAAACAACTGCTGTGCCCTCTTTGTCGGCCGCTTTGCCATGTCTTCTCGCTCTCTTCTACTTTTCAATGCCGTCCTCTCTTCCGAAGTCGGTGTTGCTATTGAATTTGATTTTCTAGACAGATTTCAGGGCAGATTTGCAAAGTTCAGAGCGACACTGCAGAATCTGTTTGTTGAGGTCGCTGCGTTTTTGGTACACAGCTCTGATGGTGATCTTCATATCATTATAGAATTTGGGCGCACAAATTTGATGACGATATTAATGAGAATAAGGAAAAGAAGATGCATGAAAATTATAGCGAAAATTCCCAGGTTTCTTGAGAAATATACACCTTTTCTGCCTTAATTTGTTTGGCTTACTGGCTTCCTCTCTTCGTTGATTTATGGAGATCGTAAAAAAGAATTTCGCATTATCACGGATTGGCGGAAGATGAAAAGCACAATGAAGAGGTTTAAGCGACGTACATATTAGAATCTTCTGCTTCACTGAAATTGGGTGTAGATATCTTCCGAAAACCAGGCTCCCGTAGAGATAAGTATCCTTTAGTCTTCTGAAGAATTGTATCGAATCTTTTGAAGTGATTCAATTCCATAATTAGTAATGCGTGTATCCATTGGCTCATGGGTATCTTCCTGAATCGGCATATGATGAACGCTTGTGCTTATGTGGTTGATCAATTAATCTGTTGCAAAAATCAAAAATCAAATGCTCTTTTCCTTAAAAAATACCATGTCGTGGCTGATTCTTTTTTTTTTCAGTCTTATTTTTCTCGAAGCTATTAGCTGCAAAGTTATTCTGTAAACTCGCGATAACATGAAGGCACGTAGATATGTCTGTATGCTGATCAAGAACATTAAAATTTGCGGCATCGTAATTTTGCAACAGTTTGATTTGTGTTGAAATTCATTCAGAAGTCAGGCTTTGCCCCAAAAGTAATTTGGAGAAAAAATATTTGAAGAATTTTTCGAGACCATCCCACAAAAACTGCTTAAAGTTAGTGTGGTGTATGACGCAAGTCTTCACGCTGTCGCTTGTCAGCCTCGTTTTCATGTTTCAGGGTAGTTGGGATATTGTACGAAAAGGAACCTCTCGATTTTTTCTTCACGCCTTAGTCTATTCCAACGTTATACGCTACAGTGGCGACGAGGTAAACTGGAGAACGAACAGCCAACGCCGACGACCGCCGGCTCCGGCGGAGCATCACGGAAAAATCCGGTTGTTAAATCTACGACATCAGCTCAAACCACCGCAAACCACATGGTGGGAAGACCTCCTTTTGATGTCTTCAGTGCTGAGTCTGAAGATATAAAAAGCTATCTCTCAGCTATCTAAACGAAGAACAATACTCTTAACATCTATTGGAAGTGGTGTTTATCGAGTCTTAAAGGATTTGTCATTCCCAAAGCGCCGAATATGAAGACTTTTGACCAACTCGCAACGCTGCTGCGTGGTCATTACAAGTCCATTCGCTTAAAAGTCGCGCAGAGATACCGATTTCATTCTGCAAATCAGAAACCGGGGTAAAGTATCGTAAAGTTTGTGGAAGAGTTATTATCAGGGAACTTCACTTTTCAAGAAGCAGCGGAAGATGCAGTCGCCCAAACAGGTCAAGCGCGACAACATGTGGTTATGCGGTCGCTCGGTGGGTCGACGTCACGGCGGGCGTGGAAAACAATCTCAGCAAACTGGGCAACCATCCACACCCCAGACAAATGCAAATACAAGGATTCTGAGTGTTTTAACTGCCATTTAACGGGTCATTTACAGTCTGAGTGTCGCAATGCAAAACCACCACCGAAAAAGATGGCGAGCAAACAACATGTGTATCACACAGAACAGGATTCAGAGACTGGACTGCAGGACAACACGGCAGATGAATATCTTGGGTCCATTTTCGCCACGGAAGAGAGTCAGAAATAAGAGCCGCGTAGGTCACGACTTTCAGCACCTGCTGTGAAGATCCTCGTGCAGATTGAAGGCGCAGAATTCCTGATGGAATCATCAGTTGACGCCTCTCATGTGGTTTGGGTGCTGCTATGATGCACGTTATCCCACGGGATACCGTCGCCCGATTGCCTACGCGTCACAAACTCTGAACGAACACGAAAAACACTACGGGGAAGATAGACAAACAGGCTTTGGCGATTATGTTTGGCTTGAAACGGTTCCACTTGTATCTTTACGGCCGTCATTTCACGATCCTCATTGATAATAAGCCGTTAGAGCAAATGTTTGGTCCCAAGACATCTACTCCCTCACTGGCAGCCATGCGTCTTCAGCGTTGGACCATCATACTGTCAGCATTTAATTACAGCATCAGATTTGTTCCATCGAAGCCATATGCAGTGGCTGACGCGTTATCACGACTGCCCTTGCCCTCCACGTTTAACGAAGAGGATGCTTTTTATAGAGTGGAAGAACGTCTAGCTCACTCGTTACCCATTACACACAAGGAGATAAACCACGCTTTCAAGATGGGAGATGAAACACTTTTCAAGAAGGGATATGAAAATCTTAAATCTAATTATCGACCAATTACTGTGCTGGTTGCATTTAACAATGTTTTCGAGCGTATTCTCTTCATGCAACTTTGTGACAATTTTCAGGATAACTTATCACCTTATCCGCGTATCGCAAGCTTTATAGCTGCCAGACTGCGTTTCTACGTCTACTTGAGGAATAAACCCTTTAACTCCCAGAGGTGATTGACATGTAACTTCTTCCTATGATAACCGTACATTATCCAGCAGACTGGTGATGAGAATACTTAAAGCTGTCACGAAAAAGTTGTTATCTTGTTCTAACACCAAATTCTCAAAACTAAATTACAAGGAAATGTGTAGCAGTTAGAGTGGATCATTGACAATCAGATCTTGGGAATTAAAGGGTTAAGGACCGCTTTGGACAGTAAAGAGCATGTAGCCATGATAGGCATTGATCTCTCGAAGACATTTGACTGCCTTCTGCATGATTTATTGTTATCCAAACTCAAGGCGTATGGCCTATCAGAGAACTGTATAAAATTTCTAGGGTAAAGATTGGTGATGCCTACTTCAGTTGGCTATCTCTTCATAAGGGTGTGCCTCAAGGGTCTGTTCTCGGACCCTTGGGATTTAACATCTTCCTCAATGAATTTGCTATTCTTGATGACACTCAACTTTTTCTCCGTAGATTAAAACCAAGTAAAATTCAGACCTCCCTGCAAAGTGGCTTGACACTAGCATCTGATTCGTTTCAGAGTAATGGTATGACAACTAATCCAAACAAATGTCTCTCTATGTGGTTCGGAACTGACACTGATGATCTCTCTGTTTCACTTAATGGCATTGTCACCTTTATTGCTATTACAATGCTACTTCTTGGTGTCAGTATCGATAAAGATCTTAATTTCAACGTTCATGTTAAGGAGACCAGTTCTCTGTGGCCAAAATCTTTGAAAAAATTATCTATGATTAAATATATAACTATCTAAATGTAAATGATTTATTAACCAGTTGCCAGTCTGGCTTTCGTTCTCTACAAAGTACGCTTACTGCCTTGCTGGAGACAAGCAACAACTGGTGTGTCAATGTTGACAAAGGTCTACTCAATGGTGTAATTTTCATTGATTTAAAGAAAGCCTTTGACACTATAGATCACGAAATCATCTTGCAAAAACTTGCTAAGTATGGGGTGGATCAAGATGCACTGAAATGGTTTAAATCTTACCTAGCAAACCGTCTACAACGATACAACGTAAACAATCACCTCTCCAGTACAAGCCCTTTAAACTGTGGAGTTCCCCAAGGAAAAATAATTGGCCCTCTACTCTTTTTGATCTATATAAATGACTTACCAAATTGCTTAAGCTTAGGCTCCCCTAGAATGTATGCTGATGACACGAATGTTACCTTTGCTGCATCTGACATGCTTGGTCTTGAGATCCAAATCAATACTGAACTGAAAAGCATTAATCTCTGGCTCAAAGCTAACAAGTTAAGCCTCAATGTGGCAAAAACTGAGTTTATGGTCATTAGCTCGCGTCAAAAAATGCAGTCTTCAAATGACAAGACAATAAATGTTAATGTAGAGGGCGTCAAAATAAACCAAACAGATCATAGCAAAGCTCTCGGACTGAACATAGATGAAAACCTATCCTGGAAGGAACACATACACGCAACTTCAAAAAAGTTCGCTTCCAGTGTCGTTGCACTTAAGCGAGTCAGACCTTTTATTTCAATGCATACCGCTATTAAAATATATAAAGGTCTTATCGAACCACATTTTGACTACTGCAGTGTTGTTTGGGATGGCTTGTCTCAACAGCTGTGTGAGAAACTACAAAAACTACAAAATCACGCTACTAGAGTAATTACTAAATCAAGTTATAATACGAACTCTAGCCATCTTCTCAACTCTCTCAGCTGGGATAACTTATCTGTCAGAAGGACGAAGCAAAAGGCAAATTTAATGTACAAATGCGTTAATAAGCTCGCCCCAAATTATCTTTGTAACATGTTCACTCCGAGAACTCTGCCCTTTGATCTTCGTGACGCAAGTCAAAAATTGTACTTGCCGAAACCAAGAACTGACTACCTGAAGCGTAGCTTCAGTTATAGCGGAGCTTCTCTTTGGAACGATCTTCCTGAGGATATCCGCACTACAAAATCTCTACGCAACTTCAAGAGAAGAATTGATAAATGGCTCTCTGTATCGGACTCCCACACGGCAAATATGTAAACCAGTTAATAGAAAATTTACTTAAGATAAATTTCTCCTTTGTTTTCTATTGCCATATTAATATTTTTACCGTGTTTTAAATAAAGTTTTCATCATCATCATCATCATCATCATCATCATCATCATCACCATAAGAAAGGTTCGCTGGAAGTTTCAAGTTCTGAAACGATATAAACACCTCATCCTTACTCATTCCAAGAAGAGGCTATATCTGGCTTATTTTCTCCCACATTAGACTGATTTAGCATGAAGACGCGGCCTTCGTTTAGGACGTCGAGCTCGGTATAAGGGCTTGGTACCGAGTGAAATTCCCGCGTCCTGGGGTTCTGGCGTCGCGTTGTGGACGTGAAACCAAGCAGTTTGCCGTCTTGTCGAGAACGTAAACTTCAACTCGCCTCAACGATGGAAAGTGCACCGAAAAAGTAAGTAAATTAATTGATTTGTGTGGCAAACAAAATTTTTGAAGTCTCTTAAGTATTAATTCGTCCCTTTTTGTTAGAGTTGTGATGAGCTGGACAGAAGAAAAGGATGTTTTACTCATGAGAGAAATGGCCGCTCAAGGGATTTTTCAATTCAAGTCTGTAAATCGAGAAAGAGGCACTGTTTGGCAAGCTATCGCCAAAAATCTGAATGGTCACAAAGATCTCTTTCATTCTGTCTCTTCGAGAGGTGTTAGAGACAGATTTACTCTGATTTTAAGAAGGTATAAGGCGAAAAATGCCGAAGAACTAAAAAGTACCGGCGAAGGTAGCGAAGACGAACTAAGCGAATACGATTTACTACTGGAAGAGTTAACTCACTTAAGTGAAGAGTCCGACAAGAAAGCTAATGCAGAAGCCGAAAGTGCCAAAGAAAAAATCAGTGCAGAAAAGGAATTGGCTCTTGATATAAGGAAAAGAGCAATGGAAACAATGGGCCAAACTTCAAAAAGAACAAAATCTGATGAGCTCCAGGAAAGCAACAGCAACAACAACAAATGATGCTCATGCAGCAGATGATGAGTATTATGCAACAACAGCAACAACAGCTTCAGCTTTTCACTTCAAAACAGGATAAAGACTAAACTTCAATTTACTTTTGCTTATGCATTGTTAAAAATAAAGTTTGAAATGATGTTTGCATTATGGTTAGTACCATTATAACAAAATTTTATCTTTTGTTTTTGAGAGAAGGTACAACATTGTTTACTCTTCGAAAATGTTGTTTACTGTTTGAGAGCTCGTTTTAGTCATAAACTGGGGTGAAATAATCCTCTTAAAGGAGTGTTTCTTTTGATTTAACTCTCATCATTTAGTTGAAATTACTTTTTCTCGTCATTTATAATTGTTACTTGGTTATGCATAATTTAATGTGACCATGGCCTGTTGATCCTGAACACTACATAATTATAGGCCCTTAAATTTTGGCTTCCAATTTTCATATTTCAAAACATTATACAGCTGGTACTGAAAAGGAATCAGTTAATGGGGATGTTTTAGTAATAAAAGTTTGATATGTGGATTGTGTGCTGTTGTATTTTCAAAGAAAAATTAAAACATGCATGTATTTTTTCTAGTCAGTTTACCTATAGTGAGTGACACAGTTAGTCCAATCTCACCATTTATTTAATGCAGAAGTCAAGAGATTTTATGTTTAACGCTAGTCATGTTCGTCTTGGACGTAAATGCTAATGGTGAGCTTGTGCTATGTTAGTGCTGTTATTAAAAGTCCTCTGGTAAAATTGGTACACATGAATTTTCTCTTTCCTACCCCTAACAATATTAAAGTTAAAACCTAAATAATCTTAGGTACAAAAGACATTTTTGCCAGCAACGTTAAGGCTTACTTTTGAACCCTATAGGGTGTTTTATCGTTGAATGCATCAATTAAAGAATACAATGACAATGATATTTAATTATTTTTATTCCACACTGCTTGAATACTATATTGCACAAAATGGTGTGGAAAGCTAAGACTATTTCTCACAATGTATATATAAAACAATTTAAACAACAATGATTACATTTTTCACTACTTAAAAAGACCTGGCTATCAGCAGTGTCTCAGTGTATCTTTACATCCAAACACAGTTATCTATAATGAAAATAACCTTTGAACAACGTTAACCATCACAAATATCGTAAACAACACTCGTGTATATTTACCAGAAATAAGTTAGAAGGTCTGGGGAGTCAACACCAAAATAATCCGAAATGATGTTCCCATATAGGCATGTGTGGGCATTTTGAAGAATTCCACAAACCAGGTACATTTTGCCAACAGGGCTAAGGCCAATCTTTAGCTGTTTTTGGAACTCAACAAACTTGTAGTAATTTGAAATGCAGCCAAACATCCATTCTACAGCTACTCTGACTTCACTCATATGATCATTGAATCTTGCCATCTGTGGGGTGAGGGGAACATTTCTAAATGGAGCTTGTAAATGGATGCCTAAAGGATATGCTGGGTCGCCGTACAAACATAACGGCCTCCCATCATTTGCCCATGCAACTACTTGGAGAGTAGTGGTATCCGCTCACTCAGGGCTGATTTTTTCGAATTCTCCCAACCTGACCTATGACGTCAATGATGACGTCATCAATTCTAGTGAGGAGAATTGACTTTTTGATCCTATGACGTCATCCCTATCACCATAACAACCTGACCTATGACGTCATCAGTTCTAGTGAGGAGTATTGACTTTTTGATCCTATGACGTCATCATTATCACCATAACAACCTGACCTATGACGTCATCAATTCCAGTGAGGAGTATTGACTTTTTGATCCTATGACGTCATCATTATCACCCTGACAACCTAAAAGTGGATTAGGTTCGAATGAATATATATATGTCACGTTTCGATCTTTCCGATCCATGTGGTAACTTAAAAAAATGCGCATGCGTAGTTCTTAAAAATGACTTCCCAGTCCCCCTCTCGTGTGAGAGCATTAAACCCGTATCTCCCGTGACAATGGGGCACGCCTCGAGGGTTGGTTACCTTCGACTTGTGTTTTGATTCCCTGATTGCTACGAAAGATGCGGGTGGGTATCATCGAGTAGTCATCTCGACTCATTGTCGCTGGGACTATTTACACTATTTACAATTTTTTTTTTGTTTTGTTGTTTTCTTTTTTGGTAAAAGAGGTGAGATGAAGCTAGGTGACCGTCAGAATAAGAATTAGAGAGAAGTGAGCAGTTCAGACACGTGCGCGTCCTCTTCCGTCCACTGCTCATACCCATACGGGAAGGTTTGGAACGTGTGAGGATTCACCACGCGCTTGTTGTATACCAATTTGTATTTTTTTTGTTGGGCCGTGGTGGACAATTGGTATTCTTGGGCGTTCCTCACGATTTTGTATGGTATGGGTACAGCGGTGACGCGCGCCTCGCCAGACTCCAGTGGGGAAGTTAAGTCTTCTAGCACGTTATTTTTTAGGATTTCAAAATTGACATGTTTCTGCCCCAGACTATTAAGCGTGATGCCCCGAACTTTACAGTCCTCTTTACCTTTATGGGTCTTATACCCGTAGTTTTTTGGACCTCCAGAGGCAAATTCCACTATATAATCGTATGGGGGCAACTCGTCCTTAAAGTTCCCCAGATAATCTCCCAGTGGTGGCTCGGGCATTCCCTGGGCCGAAAGGAACACGACTGAGTCCGTGTCTTTGTAGAGTACTCGCTCTTGTAAGATGTCGAGAGCGTCATAGAGCTTTAGACGAGCCCAACAGGTCGTGAAACAGGCCACGAATATATTCAGGTTTGGCGAGATGGATTCGTCTTCCTCTTCTAAAGTGTATTGTACTTCCACCCGATCATCTGACTGTATACCAACGTACTTGATATTGACGGTGTCACTATTACAGAATGTGGAAAATTTTTTGGGGTCATCAAATTCCCGGACTTGTGTCTTGTTGGTACGCTGACCAAATTTACCCCACATGGAGTTTAACATCATCTTGGCCAGCGTACGCAGTCCGGGATTTTTCTCGATCTTTTCCGGGTCCAATTCGATTCCCTCTTTGTCTCTGTAATCAGCCAAGTGTCGTTGACGTTTCAGGGGATCGTTGCCCACGTGACTCGGCCACCCGCTGGCCTCTTCCTTGATCTTGAGCCACGTGTTCACGTAGTCTTTGAAGAGCCCTCTGCGAGTGGTTGGGAAATGCCACACTTCGTGTACACAGACGACTGTGTATCCCTTCTCAATAGCCTTGAGGAGTTCTGGTGTGCACCAGGTCCCTACGAGTTGGCGTTCCGAATCCGTGTGAGTACAGACGGGAGTACGCTCCAGAAAGGGTTTGGACATTTCCTCGGCCACGCAGGAGGCACAGAGCGGAAAGGTGAGTTTGCCAGCGTGACAGTAAGGTAGCACGGGATGGAAGAGACCGTGGGGTGGAAGCACCGTGCATTTCGCTAAGCCGAAATAACGAGAAAGGTCTGTATGACCGGGTTGAGAGATGATCTCGGGATGTCCCAGAGGGTACTTACCGTTCTTGTTGACCCACGGGTACAGAGACATGAAATCGAAGTAACGAATCTTTTCCCCGCGAGTCTCGTCTATCTTGTGGTAGAGTCGTAAGGCGTTCGTACGACCTCCGAAGAACGCATCCCGAGGATTTAGAGGGGCCGAGAGATTTAGGGCATCAACGAACGCGCAAACATCTTCGCGTTCTCGTTTCAGTTTTTCCCATTGACACTCCCAAATTTCGACTACCCTGAAACCTCGATTACGCAGTAAGTCGAGTTTGACCTGCGTGCAACGGTACACGTCGTCAAAGCACCTATCGTCGAGGCGGCGATGGGATTCGGTGCGATTGGAATAGCAGACCGGACAACCATGCCAAAAGCAGCCTTGGAACTCGTAGACAGTGTTGGTTTTCTCATGGTATCCGTCTACCGTGTACCGGGAATGGGGAATCCGGTACTCGCCAGAATTGCCCGCATGTCGGATGTAATCGTCTTCATCCGGTAACTGGTGCTGTTGCCAGTGGAGCCATTCCAGGGCGACGCGAGAATGATTGGTGTTCAAGCGCCACCCGTGGAGCGGTTCGTTGGCGATCGTGTCAGCTTCCATGCGGTTCTGACGGAGATCCCGGTTGCAAGCAGAGGCGATGGTGATGTGGGAAAAGGGATTGAAGCGAGCCAGAGGCTCGAATACGGACTTGAAGGAGAGACACCCCTGCTTGAGGAGTTTGACGTCAGACTCGCAGTATTCAGTCAACTCCTTTTGGAAGTCGTAGATGACATTGGCCAAACGTTGTCGAGTATGCCACGCCTCAAAGTCCCGTCGCACAGATACAGACATGACGTCTGGCATGAAGTAGGAAGTGTCAGGAATGCGACCGACGTAGGATTGATTAGAAAGGGTGTTGAAGAGATGCGGAAAATACCCCTTCTTGAGTTCGGTGAGACCGAACGTCTTGGGAAAGGCCGAGAGCGGCATTTGGAAGAAGGAGAGAGAATCTATAAAGGTGATGCGATCAAAGGTGACCTGCAACAGCTTGGCACCGTTCCTCAACTGCTGGACGATGCGGTGTTGACGATGGTACTCTTCGACGACAAAGTAACCATCGTACCCTTGGAAGTTGTGGGCCAACACCTTGACCTCTCGGCTGTCCTCCTCCGTCAACGTGTCCAGCCACTCCAAGAAGTCGCGCATGCACGAGTCTCCCCGGAAGCGGACTGGACGCTCGTCGTTCTCGGTTTCGGCCACGACAAGATTCGGAACGTGACGTCCCGTGTCCTGCATGGCCTCCACGTCGAAGAATACGTGTAACGGAGGTTTTTCGTCATTGAGGTCGACACCATCCGCAGGAGGTGAAGGAAGAAGAGAAGTGGAGGGCACATCGTCCTCGTTGGAGTGCACGGTGGCCAAGCCGGCAGCAGCACCACGCAGAAGGCGACCAGGTCTTCGTTTGGCGCGACGTTCCGCCCGTTCTTCCTCGGGAGTTTTAGCCACTTGAATGAAGCACCGATGCGACAAGGCTTCGACGTAATGGTGACACGAAGGACACGTGACGTAGCCACACCGGTGTTCTTGTTGCTGTTTGCGACCCACAAGGAGTTTGCGACAGTTGCCGCACTTCCTACGACT
The DNA here is from genome assembly GCF_036669915.1 of Pocillopora verrucosa. Classification (NCBI taxonomy): domain Eukaryota; kingdom Metazoa; phylum Cnidaria; class Anthozoa; order Scleractinia; family Pocilloporidae; genus Pocillopora; species Pocillopora verrucosa. Next base: position 9,851,992 of record NC_089324.1, read on the forward strand.
CGTACAGACGCTCAGTTGCTGGTGATCCGTGGTCTTCCCACTCTGTGTCTTAGACACGTGATTGGTGAGACACGCTGTCCCATAGAACGTCCGTCTACATGAATCGCAGGTCTGCATCGCCGGAAGACTTCGGCATCGGGCCTCGGTGTAATCCGGACATCCAGTCTGGAGACAGGCACTGCAGTGGTCCGGGTTGTTGTCGCAGGCGTGGTGACCTTGGTTGTCGTAGGGTTTGAGACACCTCGCGCAGAAGTAGGAGGTGCCAAAGAATCCGGGTAGAGAAGTGATGACGTCGTAATGGCCGTTGTCGTAGAGGAGGACGAGCTGCTTTTGTGAAGGTGGGCCAAACGACGTCACGACATACCCGCGCGTGGCATCGCAGAGAAGAATTTGATAGTCATAGAGAGAAGGAGCAAGAGAGAAGGCTCGGAGTTCGTCGTACCCACACGGACCTCGGGGAACTCTCGTTTCGTGATGAAGGTCTACTGCATGTTCTGCTTGGATCCTTCTACCTCTTTTGAACCCGTCCCAGTTGGGGTGTTGATCAAGTCTGGCTTTGGCCGTGACGATGGCTCTGGCGCAACAAAGCTTGTCTCCGTTCTTAATGAGGAGCACGGACAGCTTCTTTTTCTTGAAGGACGTCAAGGCGGAATGGCCGGGTTTCAACTTGCGTTTGCGACCGGAACCCGACGGAGGCGCGCGCACGTGCGTGAAGGAGAGTTGGAAGGAATCATCCATTTCGAACTGTTCGTTGGAGTTGAGCATGGCGCTCATTTGTTGCAGAAGGGCGTCCACCCGCGCCCCACCTCGAAGCCATTCGTCGACCGTCAGACCGCGATAATTGTAAGCGTGGGATAGTCGATTACTCGACAGTCCCAGGTACACGCGATCTTGGGCCGGGACGTGGTCTTGTTCGATGAGACGACGGACGGCAGCATGCAGGGCTTCGGTAAGAGCCGAAGGTACGTGCTAGGAAGGAATGAACGCACCGCGTTGTCTCAGACGTGTGGTGTAGTGTCGCTCTCGCACTCCCATGCGTTCACTCCTGCGATCCACAAAGGGATCCAAAAGAAATTCGAAAGAACCGGGAGGAGCGGAAGAGGAAAGGGCTGCGCCTCCCAGTTGAGATTGATAGGAAATTTGACGGTCAAAAGCTTCACCTACCTCGTTCAATAGGACGTCCGCCACGTCTTCTACAAATTCATTCTCGCCTTCTTCGTTCCTAGCCGCAGCTAGTAGAGTTTCATCATCCACGTCTTGTACGAAGCTTCCAAAGTCTAGTGGTCCTGCTTCCATGTTGACTGAGGCAAAAGAGGAATACTGGGAAGGAGACTATACTTATATACCGAGTTCTACGTCATCACTCCATATTGGGAAGCACCTCCATATTAGGACTCAGTACGTGGTGTAGGATGAGGGAAGTATCCCCTAGTCCTATATAAGGGTACTGGTAACGAGTTTGTAGTGGTTACAAGAAGGTAGGCTTTTTCGAAGGGACACGTTACTCAGTGGTAGGAGAGACGAACAAATGAACAACATGAACGGAGACCTGGAAGATAATCCCAAATGGGCAGCCTTGTACCTAGAAGACATGATGGACATTATGCAGCACCGAGCGGACGAGGATTCCTTGAGACGAGTGGTACGCTATGCCAAAGCTTACATCCGCGACATGACGGAAGAGGAAGACGACAACGAACTGACGGAAGACGAGAAGCGGTTTCTAATCCTGAGGAATCAAGTCATGCGCGCCTTTACGAACTTTGTCAAATTTTGAAGTTGAAATTAGAAGATCCTCGCAGCTAAGAACACTACTGAAACTAGTAGTTGTAAGTAGGACCTGAAAAAAAAACAAAAAACAAAAAACAAAAAACAAAAAACAAAAACAAAAAAACAAAAAAAAAAACAAAAACCAAAAAAACAAAAAAAACAACAAAAAAATATTCAGGCCCGTACGGGATTTGAACCCATGACCTCTGCGATACCGGTGCAGCGCTCTACCAATGAGACTTTTGTTACAACACTCGTATTTTATTGTTCCGTTTTTTTTTTTTTTTTTTTTTTTTTACAATGTTAATGAAACCAAAAATTCGGTAACGGTTTAGTTTCCATCTGAATGGTTCTCTGAAATAAATTGTGTAATTCTTGTGTCATTTGAAGAGTGATGCGTCTGCTTCCCACGATGGTAGTGTTTTGGGGGTGTAGGTAGGGCGGGTGACATGGGACAAATCTCTGCTGCGGGTAGTCGAATTGGTACCACCGGTCTGTGTAGACGCACACGGGTTTTTGTTGCTCCAACGCCATTTGCACGCTCCAACCGGTTCCTCCCTGTAACGTGTGGGGTTTGGTTGTGTCGAAATGTCCGAAGGCCAGCACGAGATTGGTATCCCTCACCACCCAATAGTTTCTCTGTAACAGTCCCGTCTTTAACACGTTATTGGATAGAGAGCGTTGCAACGTCTTGTTGGCGCGTAATCAGGGTGGTGAGGCGAGAGCATCCACACCTTCGGCGCCCCCAGTGTACAGGACACGCCCATTCAAAATACCCACTTCCATGGGGGACGTCATCCTTAGCATCTCGTAGGCGCAACGACTTGAACAACTGGCACAATAAGTCTTCCCAAGCTTCGTCTCTTTCCCTCTCCGACCGCGATCTGGAATAAGAGTAGAATGATAGCATAATGACGTTCGATACTACAAAACCTGCTTTCTTTTATAGCAGGGACATCACGTACGCTTCGACGCATGACCAAATATGGTCATTGGAAGAGTACGTACGACGCAGTAGCCTGCCATATACGGAATAGAACGACGCATTGCCCTACCATTTATGGAAAATGACCTTTGATACGACGAAAATGACCTTTTGATTCCTAAAAATAGGAAGGGTATTGTTCTCTGCGGTATATAGGTGACCTTCATTTACCTGTCAAGACATTCGTTGCGGAGCAGGAAAGCAAGAACCACCAGAAAATAAAATGGCCGACAAACAGAAGCTCACCAAAGGAAAACGAGCTGTCCCTTACAGCAAGAAAAAGGCGCCCGCCAAGAAAACCGCCAACGAGGAGCCTGCGGACGAACAGTACGTGGACATCGACCATTACGATTACACCGAGAAAGATTGGAAAGTGGTTCCACGTCCTGGGCGGGAAAAAGGCAGACGAGAGACTGTAGTACCCCAGCCTTCCGCGAGTGCTCTACCCTCTGAAGTACCAGAAGAAGAAGAAGAAGTAATAGAGGAAGGTGAAATCGTACCGGGCGTCGAAGGTACAGGTACGTTTTACTATTCCTCTTTGGATGAGTTATTGGATAGCGTGGAGGCAGATTCCTGGTTCCCATGCCCCATTCATATTACCCAAGGAATGGAAGAACGCAAGTCTAAAAAAGAAACTTGTACGGACGTGTTCCTTCGTTGTAGCGTGTCTACTTGCCCCGTGTTTTGTCCCGCCCAAGACTACCAAAAGTATTACGATCTGTGTCGTGCCCAAGGTCACGATTGGTTTACGTTGGACCGTATAGATCGAATGGTGTGCGAATGTGGTCGAAGCCCTACGCTGTCCATTTCCATGTCTGAGAAGAACAGAAACAGAATGTATCTGAGGTGTGCGTTTAGAGAGTGTGACCTCTTTGCATGGTGGAACACGAGACCCTTTAAGAAAACCCAAGAGATACTCATGGCTCACCCCGAAGGTTCTCATTCACAGGTGAACGGTACCGCTGTAGAGTTCCCCGATACCATGAAACGAACCCATCCCCATTTGCACGGAGACGTTAGGGTTAGGAGTTAGGGTTAGGGTTAGGGTTAGGGTTTAGGAAAAAGTATCACGACTTTTGTAGAGAGGCGTATGTCAATGGAAACGCTCCATTTCGTTTTTTTCACGATTAGGATATGAAACAGATGATGATGAATCTACTTGTACAGACTGTTAACGTTAGGTTTTTTTTTCTGTTCGTTGTTACAGATGAAATTGGAAAAGATGATTTAGTGGACGTAGGTGTGTGGTGCGGACCTACATTATTCTTAAAACTTTGCCATTGTTTGAACGTCACGCCGCAAACGAAGGACGAACTCTTAGATGAAGTGTACAAAAGAATTTTTTCATAGTTTTTCATTTGTTTGTTTTCGTTAGGACTACGATTTAAAGAAGGTGTACCTTCTGATGACGTTTTGAAATGTATTGCCAAAGCGTTGGCCCAGGAAAAGGTCGAAAAGGTGACTCGATTCTTCTGTATTTTAATGGACCGACCTTACGACGATGTATTGAAAGAATTATTAGAGGAGCAATAAAAATGTGTGAATGTCGTGTCTTGGTTCATTTCTTCTGTATCCTATCATGGGTAAAAGACGTAGTGGCAATAGACCCTCACGAAGGAAGAGGAAGAAGAGAACTTCCCAAAAGGGTGGGGCGTCTGTACGTACCGTGAATAGAATTTTAAATCGAGGACCCTCCGCAACAGATAAAGCGGCTTATGTGGCTAGTATGTTGTTGTCCGGACCCGCTCCAGGATTCGGCACCTTGGGAAGATTACTGGGTAAACAAGTTCTTAAGGGGGTCATGGACAATGTGAATCATTATCGAGGTAGACGCTGATCATGGAAAGAGCTTTCTATTACCTACACTATAAACTCTCACACTGGGTGTGCATGAAGATCAGGGACGTTGTGTACGAACACGAAACCCCGCATAAACTCAAACCGTACGACTGGGTACCTATGGGCTTGGAACACCACGTGTTTCGCAACGAAGTCCTCCCGCACAGGTTTCCTATACGTACGAGGATCTTCCACATCATGACCTTTATGAGATTATACAAAGGAAGATATACAAAATACGTTTGGAAGCAATTGTACCTTCAGTACTTTTCAAACACTTGGCTCCTCTACTACGCCTACATCCTCTACCTCCAGTTGCTATGTCTAAGAAGATGGAACGCTCTGGGAAGAAGAAGAAGAAAGTAGAGGACTCGGACGATCAAGATTATAAGAAGAAAGTCTTATTGGATTATTCTACGCCTGGGGTGGTGGGTAATCTGGGGAGTGTCTCAGAGTATGCCAAGGCTCAAAAGATATCGGTCGGGCGTGCCAAGAGAGAATTGGAAAAGAATCTTGCCTATACCCTACACAAACCCAGAAGGCGGCGCGGTGCCTTTCAACCCGTTCTGGTGTTCGACATGGACGAACAATGGGTGGCCGATCTGATAGAAGTACAATCGATTGCCAAACAGAATAAGGGATATCGCTATCTTCTCACTGTCATTGATGTGTTATCCAAATATGCGTGGGTGCAATCGCTTAAAAAGAAGACTGGAAAAGATGTCACCGAAGCCTTTCGACGTGTACTCACCCAAGCCGAAGGGAGAAAACCTCTTAAATTACAAACGGATGCGGGTAAAGAATTTTACAACGGAACGTTTCAGGAGCTCATGAAACGAGAGAAGATCCATCATTTTTCGACGCACGGGGATGCCAAGGCTAGCGTCGTGGAACGTTTTAATCGCACCCTGAAATCCAAACTCTACAGATATTTCACGGCCGCCAACACCCTAAGATTCGTAGATGTGTTACCCAAACTCGTCCAACAGTATAATCACACCTATCATAGGAGCATAGGCATGGCTCCTGCCAAAGTCACACTTTGGAACGTGCAAGACGTATGGCATCGATTGTACGACGGACACTTGCAAGAAGGGAAGAAACGACGTCCCGTGTTCAAAGTGGGAGATAGGGTACGTCTCAACAAGAGATTCAGATCTTTTAAGAAAGGCTATTTACCGGGATGGACGGAGGAAGTGTTTGTCGTACGTCAAGTGGTTCCCTCTTTGGGCGTCACGACCTACAAGGTGAAAGAATTGGACGACACTCCTTTACAGGGTACCTTTTACGCCAGGGACTTGCAAAAGGTGACAGTGGACGAATCCTCGTTTTTTAGGGTCGAAAAAGTGTTGAAACGTACCAAAGATAAATTGTACGTCAAGTGGAAAGGGTATCCTGCCAAATACAATAGTTGGATCCATAAAAACGACGTGAAATAAAAGATGCTATTATTTGTACGTGTGTTGTTATCATGAGAGGAGGTACGTTGAAACGATTCGTGGTGTACACGCCACCTCATCATCCCGTCCCCCAAAAGGGAGGTAGTTTGTATCGGTGGGGACGTCCACCACCCTTTGTGGGTACGTGGTCCGGTACTCATCATCAAGTGGGGAGTGGTATGAAAGATATGGCACAGGATTTTTTGCGAGAAGTGAGGACTGGTATTAAAAGTGGTGTTAAGAAACGATCCCTTTCAGAAGTGAAACGTGGCATAAAGAGAGGAGCTAAAACGGCCCTCAAGAACGAAGTCAAGAGAAAAGTGGCCAAAAAAATCAAAGACATCTTCGGAGAGTAAACTAATCATGTCACGCGTCCGTCAAGTACGTAGTAGTCAGCCTAGAATCGGCGTGGGGAGCAACGATCGCATCTCTACCATTCTCCATAGGTATTCGCATAGAAGGAAACAACAACGAGGTGGATTTTTAGTACGACGGGCTCCTTATAAAACATCCTCCTCGCAACGTCACCGTCGCAAACGCACGAGGAGGCGACAACGATAACATGATAAAGTCAGCGCAACATAACCCGAATCTCTCGCTCTTTCAAGTTCCACCCACCGATCTCAGTACGGTGAGTTCGAGATGGGTGAAAATTCCCCCTCTGACGTCGAGTATCACACCCATTCAAATCTACATCGACAAACAATCGGATCTCATTGATTTGTCGCGATCGTTTGTGGAAATAGATGTGGGATTCAAGACAACTGCAGGTGGCCATCTCACATCCCGCAATGACGATGTGGGAAGGATGACTTCTTTTGCCAACAATTTGGCCCATACTCTTTTCAAGCACATCAATGTGAAATGTAATGGAACGTTACTCACTGAACAAGTGGACATGTACCATCATAAAGCCTATCTCCAGACCCTACTGAACAACGACAGAAATGATGGAGACACCATCTTACAAGCCACGAATGGAGGTTGGCGAAACAAAATTGATTCTCCCGTCACTTACACAGCAACGAACGTCAAAGGCGACGATGCCGCCTTTGCGACACTCTCCAACAATCAGCAGGCTAGCATCAAAGCCCAGAAAAAGGAAGCGAGAGATTTGTATTCGGAAGGAAAGAGGCGTATTCTGCGTATGAAACCCTTTGTGGAAATTTTTCATCAAGGTAAATGGATCGTACCCCGCACCAGTTTTGAAATGGATTTCTACTTGAATCCAGCATCCATTTTCTCTAATGGAGAGTCTAACCCGCCCACCGAATCCGTGCGCGTGCACGCTGACGACATTAAACTTTCCTTCTACATGTGTCTCGTGAAACTCAATCCATCCACCTACATGGATATGATGGGCCTCTTGAGTAAATCTGCGGCCCTCTACCCCTTCGTGAGGACAGAAATGAGACAATACCCCCTGGACAATGGAGCCACCTACAAAGAAATCAACAATCCCTTCAATAATAAAGTCCCACAACGATTCTTACTAGCTATCGTGGAAAACTCAGCTTTTAATGGTAGATACGATCAAGATACCTTTGCCTATCAACCAGCAGGCATAGAATACATCAAACAAATTGTAGATGGGGAAGAATATCCTTACGAAACTCTGGAATTGAACACGGGGAATGGTCGAAAGGATGTGAGGGGGTACTACAGATTCTTGGAAGCCACAGGATGTCTCCAGCGTGGAAGCGGAAATATGGTGCGATTCCTGGATTGGGGGTACGGTAAAAACGCCACCATCTTCGCGTTTTCAAACGTGCCTAACGGTAGACACGACGATCCCATCCTATTGCCTAGACCCCAAAGCACGATCAATCTACGTTTGAAATGTGCTGCCCAACAGAGTCAAAAGACCATCATACTCATGTCCGAATATGAAGGTTTAATAGAAATTGACGGTATAAATTCCACCACTTCCATGAGTGTGCACTAAGCGGACAGAATGGGATGGAATTTGTGTGGTTAACCACCGATCAGTTGAATGCTGTGGCATCGGGGGACATACACTTGAGGAATGTTTTTGTGGGAACCATGGCGTGTGATCAATTACCCGAACATCCGGAAAAATTGGATCGTAGAGCATACATCGTGAATACGGATCCTTCCCACTTACCTGGACAACATTGGTTGGGCGTGTGGACGGAACACGACACCTGTGAAGTATTGGATAGTTACGGACTTCCTTTTTCGCATTACAAACATTTGAAACCTTTCATAGCGTGGCTCAATAAATGGTCGTGTGCGCGCAGAAACGATGCACCCATACAATCGATCAAAACAGCCAGTTGTGGAGACTATGCTCTCGTGTATTTGATGTATAAAGCGAGAGGTAAAAGTACGGAAGAGTTTCTCGAGTTATTTTCTGAGCATGATCTTGTAAGCAACGATGACAAAGTAGGAGACATCTTGGAAGATATTGTAGAGAACGAAATAAAAGCTTTTGAATAAAACACGCGTGTTTCATTTGAATCATGAGTTGTGTAGAGCAAGGTTTTACGTTTAAGTCTCCTTCGAGCATTTTGGTCGTGGGACCCTCCAACTGTGGAAAGACCACCTTCCTAAAACGTCTCTTATTGGAAAATGAGGACCTTCTCGCCACGCCCTCCAGAAGAATCGTCTACTGTTACGGGTCGTGGCAACCGACCTTTGACATCCTAAAAAAGGAAGGCGTGACATTCCACGAAGGTGTACCTACCCACGAACAATTGAAAGAATGGTTTGGGGACAAAAAAGGGGGTCTCTTGATCTTGGACGATCTCATGGCCGAAGGAGGAGACGACAAAGATATCCTAAATCTCTTCACTCAGTATTCGCATCACATGAACGTCACCGTGTTTTATCTATGTCAAGACATGTTCCCTCGCGGAAAATATGCCAAGACCATCTCTAGGAATGCTCAATACATAGTGGCGTTCATAAATCCTAGGGACCAGGTGGCCTTGCGCACGCTCTTACTTCAAATGTATCCCACGACTTGGAAAGACCCGTTGGAGCAATATAACGCATGTACGGAACGTCCCTTCAGTTATTTATTGTTGGATGTACATCCTGCTACTCCAGACAATAGAAGATTACTGAGTCACTTATTGAAACACGAAGGTTGTATCCGTTGCTACAGATAGGGAGAGAGAGAGAGATAAACGGATTCCAGTCCCATTCGAATATCCAATGCAAATCACGACAACCTATAAAGATAACGGACGTCCCACCGTAACGCGCAATTCTACCAGTGTACGGAACTAAGCAGATGGCACGTCCTAAAGGTCGAGCACGCAGAAAACGAAAAAGAAGAGTACAAAAAGGAGGTCTCATACCATTGGCAGCTGTCATTCCGGCCCTCATATCAGGCGGCAAATCTTTAGCCCTCAGCGGAGCTGCTTACGGTGCCAAAAAAGCCTTGGGTAAAATAATAAAGAAAGTCAAGAAGAAGAGGAGACGATGAAACGCATTGCAAGAAATCTGGATTTTTTGAAATCGATTCTACGCGAAAAGAATCGCCACAGACGACTGGAAAAACTCTTGCATGCCAATAAAGATCAGATCAACGCCGTGAGTGAATTCACTATTAACATGTTGAAGAATAACTTCCCCTTACCACCACACGTCGTGGCAAAATTACGAAAGCACAAAGATAATCTGAGGGAAGTTTCGAAACGCAAGAATTCCTTGAAGATACGTCGTCAAGTGCTCATGAATCAAAAGGGTGGTAGCTTTTGGAGTGGTCTGAATGAAGCGCTTTGTTGTTGCATGAGATGAAAAGAGGTAGAGGTTCATTCCATCTTCGAGTAGGGAACTACGACATAGACATAAATGGGGTGACATGTAACCTACGTTTCAAACAGTGGTTTCGTCGTCTGTGGAAGAAACATATCGCCGTTCCTCTTCAACACTTATGGAAACGTACATGATGATAAAACCCGACGAATTTCGTACCTTGGTAGACTATTACAAAGGAAAGATTTCAGAAAGTACCTTACTGGACAAGGCAGCGCGAGTGGCAGCCGAAGCTCAGATTTTGATAGATGATCCCAATACCCCTGCCGCCTTGAAAGAACCTGTGGTGAAAGAGATGTTGAAGGAAAAAAACATGTTAAACGATAAACTACGACAAGGACCTTCGGTAGCCATGACTGCCCCTGGAGTCCCTCAACCCCCCGTCGACGACGACAAGATGGATGGGTTGCAAGAAAGACTGTTGAAAGAATTGGTAAAATCCATAAATGCCAACACACAATCGATTGTCCCCCAAATCACCCAAACACCTTTGACGGTAAAGAAGGAGGAGCCAAAGCCTAAGAAAAAACGTAAAAAAACCGAAGTCGAACGATTGAAAGAGTTCGGCTCGTGGGAACCTTGGGAAAAGAGAGGATACGATCCCTATCAAACATTTCAAGATGACGAAGATCAATACGCACCAAGCACGAGCCAAGGGAAGGGGAAAAAGGGGAAAGGGAAGAGCAAGAAAAAAAAGACCGGTTAAAAGATGTCCTCAATCTGGAGGTGGTGGTCGTCGTCCTTCCAGGAAGAGAACACGCCAGCGAGGTGGAGGATTGGACATTCAAAAATGGATCTCTAAATTGGGAGTAGAGTTTCACTGGCCGGGGTACCAGTACATGGGGCCAGGCACAAAACTAGAAAAAAGATTGAAACGCGGGGATCCTGGTATAAACCGTTTAGATCGACTCGCCAAACAGCACGATATCGATTATTCACGCGCCACGAGTCACAAAGACAAATTGATAGCCGATCGTAAAATGGTGGCTGGTATCGATCGATTTCCTGGAAAAAAGACAATGACCGAAAAGATTGTGAAAAAGATCATGCAGGGTAAAATAAAATTAGGTTTGTAACGTACCCATGTCTCATTCTTGACTTTACTTAGCGACGCAATGAATACCTCCTACCCCGAATCCGGATTTTACGTCACTCTTCCCAGCAACGACAGCAGCATTAAGGCCTTTCCCGAAAACAAGAACAATTCATGGACGAACGTGTTACCGGTACCTTTAGACATGGATGGTGAGTGGGAAATGGGGTTAACGAATATTGCATTACCTACAGAATCTCTATTGAGTGAATATCTCTCCACCCTTGAGGTTGACCACGGTCTTTTGAGAACATCGCGATGTATTTTCAATACTACCGGTGGGAATGTCACAGTCGTAACCACAGTGTATTACAAAGACATCAAAGAAGAAAGGATGGAAACTGTACACGATTTACTGCAAGCATTATTCGAAACCGAACGTCGCTTACTCATCGATAGTTTAGACAGCGGTTTTCAGCCAAACCCCACAAATTACCATAAGCAATTTGATGTATCCTTCAACAAGGAACAGGAAGAGTGTCTCGTCACCGCCACAAACATTGGAGACGATAGCATAGCTCCCCAAAACATGATACAAAACGTTTACGTCATGTTACGTGACGACATGTGTTATAAGTTCGGATGGGTCAGAGACGTCGTGATAAACAATGGTCAGGCATTGACCACTGGACCTAATCTAACAAAACAGTTTCGTCATGACAGTAAGGGATGGATAGAGTCTAAGACAGTCAGATCAAATCAGAATAGACCTCACGGTCTTAAACACACCACCATAAATGGATTCAAAGGAATTGTATTCTATCTCGATTCCATTGCGTGGACGTTCACACGTACCGTAACCTGCACGTACAAGAGAGGTCCGTCACACCGTGCACTCTACGTCTACTCGTCGCTTTGTGCTCCAACCATCATGGGAAATGAAACGACCGATTTATTGAGACAAGTGGAGTACCGTCCTACGTTGAAAGGTCATTCGTGTTACGAACCGCATTCCATTCAATACAAGCGTCTCCGGAACAACCACATCTCCTTCATCGAAACAGCTATAACAGAAACGGACGAGAATAAATTAGCTCAGTTCACCGAAGGTCCGTCCATACTCACCATTCATTTCAGACGTGTGCGCTAAGTGTCCAAAGATGATAAATCACTTCTACGTTACATTACCTAGCAACGACGGTAGCATCAAATACTATCCACAGAATACGAATCATTCCTGGAAAAATCGCCTCTCGCACCGTATCGATCTAGAGGGCGATTGGGAGGTAGGATTGGCCAGCATCAGTCTACCGTGCGAATCATTATTACAAGACTATCTACAAACCTTGAAAGCTGACGACGTACTTTTACGGACTGTGCGCAAAGTATACAATACCCTGAGCCGATCCTACGACACAAAAATCACCATAGTTCGTTACAAAGATGTACGAGACAAAAGGTTGGTGACCGTACACGATTTGCTTGAAGCTCTCTTTGACGTGGAACGTGACTATTTCGTCATCGCTTTGGATAACACGTTCTACATCAATCTCACCAATAAACATTTACAGTTCGATGTCAGCTTGGATGAAGAGAGCGAAACGTGTACCCTCACCGCCAAGAACATTAAAACTTCCACCCTGAGTTTGGATACAGTGGCTGCCTTCGTCCAAGTCATGCTACGCGAGGATTTGTGTCGATTGTTCCAATGGATACAAGATGGAACCCCTGCGTCGGACGGGACACCCACCATTAAAAACGGAAATAACTTGACTCTAGAGAAAAACCGTCAGGGTTGGCACGAATCCCTTTCCAAACGACAAAGTGGTGTTCGTAAACATTCCCTTACCCTCTACGACTTGTCTTATTCCCTCAATTTCAAAACCGTCGTAATTTATCTCCACGAAGTGACCTGGACATTCCTAAACACCAAGAAGTGTACCTACAAGAAAGATAACAAACCCAGGAGTTTGTACGTGTATTCTTCTCTATGCAATCCCGTCATGGTAGGCGATCAGACCACCGTCTTATTGAGACAAGTCCCTTATCGACCGCTCCTGACAGGAACGTATTCGTACGACGCTCCCATCATTCAATACGTAAAATTACGTAATCCCCATATCGAGGAGATAGAAACGGAGTTAAGTGAGACGGATACGAATCAATTGGTTCAGTTCTCACAAGGTGCAACGATACTCACAGTTCACTTCAGAAAGGCTGAACGTCATGTGCAATAATATTTGAACGCATCCCGAGGACCCACCGAGGACCGAATCAAGCGCATACAAGACAAGTACGAAAAGAAATATTAAACCTATCGTGAGAGAGGGGGTAAGATAAATAGAAACGATTGGGCACACGCGACGCACGCAACAGTAAGACCAGACCCGTGTTGCATCATATAACTTTTATTACACTTTGATTTTACACGTCCATTCTTCTAATCGTATCTTGATAATGTACTCCTCCTTCTCATCGATGTCCTTCAATAACCTGTTTTTTAAAAATAAAAAAAAAAATGTTACATTAAAAATGGCATTGTGATTTCTGTGTAAAATTAAATAAATGATAATCACCGTTGCACCAAAGCTTGCAATCTCGTTTTCATGACTTCCATGGTCGTTTTCACGATGGAATGAAGTACCACACGGAAATGATTGTTCGGGGAGTCCACAAATAACACATAAAGCGTAACCATCTGTAAAGATAAAAAAAGCATACCTCTTTCATTTTCAATAGTTTTTTCAAGTGTCTCTTTTTCTCGCGACTACGTCTCTTATTTTCACGGACCTTTTCACGTTTCCGTTCTTCGTTCAAGAGTCTTGCGTGTCTCGCTCCTTTCTTATTTTCCTGCAAGAGGTGTACCAGTTCCATGACGTTCGTGGTAATGGGACGCTCCGGGTGCTTTTCGCCTTCTGCCAATAATATAAGGGTTTCTTCTACCACGTCCTGATCGTAACCCAAAAGATAGTACGTGTTCTCGTTCTCCATGATCGGTGTAAACAAATTTTGGCGAGGGGTGCGCGCCCTGTGTTTTTTATAATCTATGACACGTGATTCTCTTAGGGGGTACCCGCGTTACCGGAGAGAACAATACCTTTCTTATTTTTAACACGGCGTCGTATCAAGGGTCGTTTCCCATATATGGTAGGACGCGGAGAGAACAATACCCTTCCTAATAGGACGCGGAGAGAACAATACCCTTCCTATTTTTACATGGCGTCGTCTCAAAGGTCGTTTCCCATATATGATAGGACGCGGAGAGAACAATACCCTTCCTAATAGGACGCGGAGAGAACAATACCCTTCCTATTTTTTACATGGCGTCGTCTCAAAGGTCGTTTCCCATATATGATAGGACGCGGAGAGAACAATACCCTTCCTATTTTTTAGATGGCGTCGTATCAAGGGTCGTTTCCCATATATGATAGGACGCGGAGAGAACAATACCCTTCCTAATAGGACGCGGAGAGAACAATACCCTTCCTATTTTTTAGATGGCGTCGTATCAAGGGTCGTTTCCCATATATGGTAGGACGCGGAGAGAACAATACCCTTCCTATTTTTAGATGGCGTCGTATCAAGCGTCGTCTCCTCGTGTCACTACTATAAAAAAGGACTGTCGCACGTTTATTGGATCTCATTTTAGTCTTTCCCTTGGTCGCGTAAGGATGGTCGCCAGCTTACCGTTTCCAGTCCTTTCCAAAGAGCAGATCCGACTACGGATGAACCTTGAAAGATGTCCATTGGAAATCAAATTGATCATCTTGCTCCAAGTCATACAAAACAAGATTGATATGTTTCAAACATGGGACGAAGTGAGTATGCTTTTTAATCGAAAAGTATTTTTTTTCCCAAGTAAATCATTGGTTTGTTTGTTTGTTTTTTTTTTCAGTTGACCTATTTCACTGATGCGTTACCGCCCAAAGAACGAAACAGTATAATCCGCAAGTGGACAAATCACATGATTGACAAAAAACTAAGCAGTGCAAAAAAGTACACAGGCATTTGGTAAGTTTTTTGTATTGTCATTTTTTTATTTAACATTAAATAGTACCTTCTAAGACTCGGCTTTTTTTTTTTTTTTTTTTTGCACCCCCTAAGACGTGTTCCTGCGAGGCGTGTACATGGCATAAAACGTTTGATATTTTTCCTAGCTGGATCTTGTATCTTTCTTGCCTAAGGTATGTTCTTTTTGTTTTTGTTTTTTAAGTCCCAAACTTGTGCAAGATTGAATCTCGTTCGCGAGCTGTGGAGACATTGTTATCTCATAAAATATTATCCTCGCCACATTCCTCGTTGGGTATTCAGGTCAGTTTTTTAATCTATAGTTCAATCGGGTTGTTCACCTCCATGACCTCTATGGGTGCGCCTCTCTTCACAGAAACCATTGTATATGTAGAGGTTGTAAATATTATCGGGACTATGATATGGTGCTTCCTTGGTGGCTTTTCCTCATGAATTGGTGATTTTTTATTTTCACGGCAACGTTCCATAAGGTATCATTTTTTCTCTTTCCCACAGCATACAAGAAATGCAGATTACGGCATTTATCCCCATTGTACTTGTTTCTTGTGCGAGTATGTTGAGATTCACGGGTGTAGGCCAATCCATTGTTATCTCTAAAACCCAATCAAAACCAATAGGTTTTTTGTCAAAATTTTTGTCAAAACTTTTTTTTAGAAATATGTATCGGGATCATGGTTCTTCTGTGAATGCATATCGTGCTGTGTCTATAGAGCCCGCTCGATACAATGGACACCTTAGGGTGAGTGTTTGGTTTTTTCCCCAGTTAGAAATTAATAGATGTCCCTGTAAAACATGTAACACTCGTAAACTAGAAGGAAAGTTTTTACCTCCCTCGTGGTTCGTAGAGATTTATTGAGGGTGAGTTTAGAAGAACCATGATCCTTATCGTGTCGCATACATTATTTTAAAATGAATTTTTTGCTCTCTTTAGAAAAAAGTGTTTTTAATAACAAGTTGCATTCGTGGAGAGATTACCCAAGAAGAGTTACTGCAAGCCATGCTACAAATTATGTCAGCGGTCTCTTTCTACTTTGCTAGGCGTCAAGTTTTTTAATTGCCATACACATTGTAATAAATATTTTAATAAACATTATTTAATCTTGTACGCATGCGTAAAGAATTACATGTGTCACACATACCACAACCCCCGAAACCAGTTACCATTCCCCTTTTAAGTTAAAAAAAAACAAAAAAAACAAAAAAAAAACAAAAAAAACAAAAAAAAAACCAAAAACAAGAACTACGCATGCGCATTTTTTTAGGTTACCACATGGATCGGAAAGATCGAAACGTGACATATATATATTCATTCGAGCCTAACCCACTTTTAGGTTGTCAGGGTGATAATGATGACGTCATAGGATCAAAAAGTCAATACTCCTCACTAGAATTGATGACGTCATAGGTCAGGTTGTTATGGTGATAATGTTGACGTCATAGGATCAAAAAGTCAATACTCCTCACTAGAACTGATGACGTCATAGGTCAGGTTGTTATGGTGATAGGGATGACGTCATAGGATCAAAAAGTCAATTCTCCTCACTAGCACTGATGACGTCATCATTTACGTCATAGGTCAGGTTGGGAGAATTCGAAAAAATCAGCCCTGAGTGAGCGGATACCACTACTTTGGGCCTTAGGCCTTAGCCTTTTAGGCCTTAGGGCCTATTTACACGGTACGACTTTGTCGCATGCGACAAGCTTACGACAGGCTTACGACACGAATTGTTTCGTGTAAATCAAACCTACAACTCGCTTACGACTCTTAAGTCATGTCGTAGGCCTGTCGTAAGCTTGTCGCATGCGACAAAGTCGTGCCGTGTAAATAGGCCTTTAGTAAGCCTGATTCACAGAGCATCGTGGCATCGTGCCTTCGCCCCTCATAGGGTCCATTTAGGTTGGCTGTGAGCCCATTTGGAAGAAAAACATTCTGAAATTTTAATGCATGCGCACGTTTGTGTCCATTGTAAACTTCACGCTGATTATTCTTTGGGCGAGATATCTTGTACAAGGTCCCGTCCACAAAGCCAAAACAGTTTTGAAGAGGAGCTCCACGGGCATGAATGCTTTGAGCATATTGTTCTAGAGCTGGTGTATTAAGAAAAGGTTGGTTCCAAGAATTTAAACGATGTTGGTGTGTCTGGTAAACAAAGTCTAAAACGTGATTGAAGATCAAACAAAGTTCAGTTGGATTCCTGCCAAAACGCATCACCATATCAGTAAATCTACAAGGAAAAGCAAGTCGTTTTAACAAGATGCAAAGGCCTTCCATTCCGGAACAGACAGTCCTCTGAGAACAAACAAATCTATCGGGAAATCTCAATTCATGGAGCAGGACAGCAAGGTCAGATTTGTCGAATCTCAACTCGACTCTACATTCCTCTTCATCTCAATCATCCAAATCGAATTTGTCATACTTCCAATATGGAAATATTCCCCTTGAATAGTTTTCTTTGTAAAGAAGCGTAAATTCCTCATCATCAATGACATCGTCGAAATAAGACACCAGCAAAACGTCTCGAACACTTTGGAGGTCATAGCCTGCCGCCATGTTTACAAGTGCGCGTACGCGTCTCGTTTGTATTTGGCGCTAAAGCCAAAGTATGACGCAACTTCAGTTCCAGTACTCCCGTCCCCGATCACGGTCGAGCAGCCGCGTCTTCAGGTATCACGTCCTGTTGCTAAATCAGTCTATTTAACGTATTGTTCCACCGTCTGTTTCCACTGTGGCAAGCGAAATATTGATATAATTGAGAAACTCAATGCATCCATTCTTCGTTTCGTTTTTAATGACTTTAATAACTCGTATGAAAAATTATCACAAGACATTAATCAGCCTAACCTGAGAGCACGCCGAATAAATGATATGCTCATATTAGTTTTTCTAACATTAAATAATGCTGCACCTACTTATATTACGAGGCAAACGCAGGTTAGTTATCCCTCGTGTAAATACAACAAAATCACTCATTTAAATATCAAGCTAGTATTCTATGGAATTTATTGCCGGATAATATCCGTGTGTTTACTCCTCTTGGTGCCTTCAAAATTGCACTTAAAGCTATTCAACTCGATAATGAATGCTGTTCTCTTTGTGACTAATGTTAGATTCTTAAATTACCTGTACATACACGTATATTTTTGTTTATAATGTTTAATTTTTATGTATCTACCTATATATTTCACCTATTGATTTATTTTCTTCAGAGATATTAGTAATTTTGCTATCAACAAATTCGAAGTGAAATAAAGTCTTTGATTGATTGATTGATTGATAAAGCTACACGGGTTGACCCGGTTCTATCCAGAGCGTTAGAGTTTGTCAAACAAGGATGGCCACAACATGTGGAAGATCTGCGCCTCCAACACTATTTCAACCGCCGATTTGAGTTATCGGTAGAGCAAGATTGTCTTTTGTGAGGGCTACGATTAAGTATACCTACCCGGTAGCAGGAAGACATATTGGAAGAGTGGCACACAGGTCACCCAGGCATTGTGCGGAAGAAGGAAATGACTCGTAGTTACTTATGGTGGCCGAACATTGATCAAGAAATTGAACAAGCTTCGGCAGCTGTCAACAAGTTAGAAAACCATCTGCAGTGGCTCCTCTAACACCGTGGTTATGGCCGAGTAATCCTTGGCATCGAGTTCACGTTGATTACGCTGAGGACGAAAATGGGCATTTCATCATTCTCGATTACGCACCTTCTCGCTAGCCTGAGATCTACTTCATGGGCAAAACATGTCTCTCAAGAACCACATAAAGGCCTGCAAAGGTAGTAAACTGTCGATTCAGCAACGTGTTGCCAACTTCCTGTTGACTCACTGGTCAACAAGGCATCCTACCACTGGCAGAACGCTAGCTAGCCTATTCCTGAGATGAGAGTTACGCACCCATTTAACCCTTCTTCGCCCAAGTGCTGGGAAAAGGTGATGGATTCACAAGCAACGCAGAAAGCAACATATGACGCCCACATTAAGTTTAGAGAGTTCTACCCAGGTGAAAGAGCCCTGGTTAGAGATCTTAGGAAAAAGCAAACTTGGTGGCCTGGTTCCATGGCTGAGCGGGGCGAACCGAAGTCTTACGTAGTGGCGCTGAAAGATGGTCGAGTTTGGAAGCGACAGCTGGATCATATTAAACGGAATACCATGGATAGCGTTGTCTCTTCGGGGATTGACGAGGAATCACAGAACCTGTCCCAAAACACTGTCCCAAACCCTGCTTAACAATAAACTATTGGTGCAGGTATTCCTTTACCTGAGAAGCTGCCCATGAACACGCCAGTCACGCAGCCGGTTGATTCTGAAATTTCAGTTCAGTTGGAGAATGGGAGTACATCTTAATCAGCAAGAGACCTCATCTGAAGTGGAGCGGGAAGTGGAGCGGGTTCCACTGCGCCAGTCTGGTAGAGTGTTCAAGGCGCTGGACAGATTGATAGAGACAATGTAGTCATCTGGTTTATGGGAACACTGAACGTTGCATTCGTTAAGGCACCAGTTATGTGAAATCTTGTCGCTCGTTTTCTTCGCAATTAGTTTTTGTTTTTTACGCCATGACTTAAAACTTAAGAAGGGGGAGGATGTGGTCTATGACGTAAGTCTCCACGCTGTCGCTTGTCAGCGTCGTTTTCATGTTTCATGGAAATCGACATATTGTGTCAAAATAAACTTCTGTTGAGTTTTTCTTCACGCCTTAAAGTCTATTCCGACGCTATACGCTACAGTTAGCATATGAATGACGATTGCCTTGCCATGCCTACTATTTCAACCTTTGATTCTTCGGTCAACTCATGTTGTTTGAATTATTCAAATGCAAAGTGGGGGAGTTTGTTTTTAAGCGCTCTGAAATCTGTGTACAAAAAACCTTTATCCTGCCATCTTAAAAAATAATGCGCAGATATTTAATGCCAGATCGTGCCCGAACCAACCCCTCATTGGGATCATCTGTGATTCAGTCGAGGGCTTACATGCAGCTGAGATCATTTTCGATCTCGTGGTTATTTACGTTGTCGCTCAGCACTTTCCATTTAAATATTTTCCACCATTTGCAAATATAACAGATTTGAGATCTCAAATGAAAAATAAAATAGTACCAAGTCATTTACACTGGTAACAATGTAACAATCCACCTTTAAAAAAAATAACCGGTACAGTTTTACTGCATTAGAGGTTGATTGGGGAAAAGTTGTTCAACATCATGTTGTAGTGCCTGGCACGGTATTCTGAGGATAACCCCTTGGATTGTGAAATGCTCACAATGTAACAAAGGCGTTTGCCTTATCAGTGATGTGTCCTGCAAGAAACATGGAGGGCCCAAATGCTCAGAAGGCACATTGCTTAAAACCTGTTCCATGTATACCAAATGATGCACTAAATGACAAAACGTGCCCCAAAAGAGAAATGTAGAGAATTCGGCTGCATCAAATATGAACGCAGGTGTTTTCCTAGTAGCGAAAAATGTGATTCTGCAAAATGCAACTGGTGAATACGGTGAAAGTGGTGGGTCACTGGCACCTATGTTCATATATTCAATCTTTCACACAACTATTTCAGATATTTTAGACAGTGTCACTTACGTATCTCCAAAACTTAATTGGCAAGCCTCTTTTGAGGTTTCAGAACCCAGAGTGGCTGCACATGCAAATTCTTGAGCCTCAAGCTCTATTGCAGGTGCTGCGGGTAAATACAGAAACTAAGTCTGAGTTGTGATGAGACCTTTTCTCTTTTCCTTCCACTGCTCTTTCCCCTGCTCCTCTCCATGCCTGAGGCAGTCTTGACAGCTGTTCTCCACTTGCTTCTATCTGTGGCCAGTGCTTCTCGGGTAGCTGAATCGATGCCCCGCTTGATGGGCCTTGAAGTGCGTCTGGAGCCAGTTGCAAGTTCACCAAACAGAATGTCTTTGGGAATTCATTCAGCATCCATCCGTCTGACATGGCCGAGCCAACATAGGTGACTTTCATTGAGTAATGAAAACATGCTTGGGATGCCTGCAAATTCCAGAACGCTTGTATCTGAGATGTGATTCCGACATTTAATGCCCAAAATTCTCCTGAGGCTGGGTAGCTGGAAAATGTTAAGCCTGCGTTCCTGATGCGTACAGAGCGTCCACGCGTCATTGCCGTAGAGAAGAGTGCTTAGCATGCAGGCTCGGTAGACTTAAAATTTGGTGATGGTGGTCAGCATGCAGTTCTCCCAGACCCTCACAGAGAGACGAGCCATGGCTGAGGCAGCCTGTTTAGTTCAGGGTCCAGTGAAAGGCTGCTTGAAATGATGGAGCCCCGGTAGGTAAACTCGTCTACAGCATTGAGTGTTGACTTGCCAATTTTAATGACCAGGATGTTCCTCACATTCTGCCCAAGCACTTCAGTCTTCTTTATGCTGATAGTCAGGACAAAGTCAAAATAAGCATGGGCGTAGCAATGCACCAGTCATTGGCAAGGTCATACAGGCTGCCATCACTTTTGGTGTGAAGAACGATACCGTCCACGGACTCTCTGAAGGCGTAGGAAAAGAGAAGATGCCAAAAAAGTGTAGGGGCGAGCATGCAACCCTACTTAATGCTACTCTTGATTGGGAAGGGATCTCTCGTTTGGCAATCATACCAGACAGTTTGTTGCATGTCCTCGTGGGAGGATATAATCAGCCCAAGGAACATGGGCGGACATGTGATCTTTTGCAATAAAGTAAAAAGGCCTTTCCTGCTGACCAAACCGAAGGTCTTAGTCAGGTCAATGAATGCCATGTTGCTGCACACGCCATTTCTCCTGCAACTGATGTAGTGAAAAGGTCATGGTGACCGTTGACCTACCAGCTTTGCAGCCACATTGGGTCTCACTTGCGCTCGAACTTTTTCCACGATGTTGAGAAGGGAGATGTTAGAATAGTTGTTGCAATCACTTCTGTCTCCCTTGTTATAGAATGTGACTTTATCTGTGTCACGCATTTCTTGAGGCAGAGTCCCTTCCTCCCAGCATTGTAAAAGTAGTTGATACAGATGGTCAAGGAGTATCGCATCTTTTCCAGCCTTGACGACTTCTGGCAGGATGCCATCCTACCCTGGAGCTTTGCCACATGCTAGTGAGTCAATGACCTGACAGAGTTCATGTACAGAGGGCGGGTTGTCCAGCTCTTCCATAGTGGGCAGGTGTGGTATTATTGTTTTGGCAGTGTTAAGTCGAGGTTGACTTTTCCGCTTGTTTTATGTATTCGGCAAGGTAGGAGTCTAATTTTGCTAGACTAGAGAGTGGTCTGTATCGCAGTCAAAGCTGTGGTAGGTACGTGTGGGAAGAACAAAATTTAGTGAAGGTCTCCTGGTCACAATGAGATCCAGCTGGCGCCAGTGCTGTGATCTAGGGTGCCTTCATGTGCAGGCTTGACAGAGAAGAATGTGTTGGTGATGCAGAGGTCATGGTAATAGCAAAATTCGAGAAGTCTCTGTCCATTTTCAGTTATCTTCCTAACACCAAAGTGTCTCATACACTGAAGCCAGGAGTTATGATCGGCGCCTACTTGAGCATTAAAGTCATCAAGAAGGTAAAGATGTTCCGTGCTTTGAATGACTTTAATGGCGTTGTAGGGCTCCTCATAGAACCGGTCTTTTGACTCTGATGGAGAAGTTAAGGTTGGGGTATAGAACCTGAAGATTTTCACAGGTCCTGCAGAGGTAGACAGGCCACTGGATGGGGATTCCACTAGCATTAGATCGGCGTTCTACTGACTCAAGGAGAGAGTTCTTAATCGCAAAGCCAACACCATGAAGACCAGGTTCCTCGGGCTCCAACCCCTGCCAGAAAGTGTAGTTTACTTCCCTGAGGCAGCTGTTTAATATGTCTTGTTTCCTACAGTTCCGCAATGCCAACGTTGTGTCTTCTGCTCAAGATCAATGGTGGCTGTTTTCCTGGAATCATCAACTTTCTGTGGGTCTTTGAGAGGCCAAGGCACAGTGGCCTCACATTCCAGCTTGCGAGTCATCGTAAGGGTTTAATGTTTCTTTTTCTTTCATGTTTGCATGGTGTGAAGATTTACAGTCTTTAATTAAAATTTTGTCCTACACTCCCAGCACCTGAGCGAGTTGGCAGACTGTGGTGGGTCAGCACCTTTATTGGCTGGGGGCTGCCCAGCCTAAGGGCAGGCAGTAGCTGACCCGTTTGATGTGATGATTCCTCCTCTCAAGAGTGCAAGCCTGGGAAAAGTTTATGGAAATCCTGGGTTGCCAAAGACATCAGGGTCCCCCTCTTGGCCTTACTGATGAGGTCCAGAGGAAAGCAGAGCAGTATGTTTGGTACCAGCTTGGCTGCAGGAGTTTGCCATGTAGTTGACGAAAACCACAACTAACTGCCTCAAAGGGGGTCTACTCCTTGATTTTATGTCAGGCTTTACTCCCTTAGGTGGTTTGTCTACTAGTGTCTGCTTCCCCTCAGTGAAGCTGATATTATTTCACTCATAATTGGGATCCTCAGCAGCTACTTGGGCTCCGGGTCAGACCACCCCTGGGAGCAATAGTGGCTAAGGGGCAGCTTTACATTCCCCAGACCCCCAGTTTCCCCAAGTCAGGGCTTCACTACTGGATGTAGTTTTAAGTCATACCCAGGACTATCTTCAAACAATATATTGTACTATATGAGTCACCTTTTCTAATCCAAAATCAGAAAATCTGTGTACAAAAGACTTTTCGCACAGGACTTAAGTACATTCACATTCCTTTTCTAGGATAATTGTGTTGATCATGGTGAACTGTCATGGTCACTCTTAATTTCTTTATGTCTTTCCGTGTCACTTTCTCTGTTACTGACACTGTGACTTTCTTTCGACCATCAAGGTCGGTGACACTGGCACAGTAAAAGTATCTCTAACTATCACTGTCACTGTCACTGTCTCAGCTAATGTCGCTGGCACACTGTAACTGTCACTCTCAGCATCACTGTAAGTTCATTGTCACTGTCTCTGTCACTTTCACTGTCCCTTTAACTTACCCTGTAACTGTTACTATTGCTGTAGCTATCACTGTTAATGTCACGTTCACGGTCACTCTCAGTCAGTGTTACTCTTACATTCACTATCACTGGTAATGTCACTGTCTATTTCAGTGTCACTGTCTCTCTCACTGAAACTGTCAAAGCCACTGTTTCTGTCTCTGGCACTATCATTGTTGGGATCACTTTCTTTGTAACAGTCTCTGACACTGCTACTCTTACTTTCCCCAACACAGTTAATGTCACTATTCCGGTTTCTGTTCCTGTCTTTCTCACTGACACTGTCATAGTCACCATCACTGTCACTGTCACTGTCATCAACCATCGTCTAATTCAATTATTCTGTGAACGTCAATGTCCCTATCACTATCACTGTCAGTGTCACTGTCAATGTCACTCTCACTGGTGCTATCACTGTAAATCTTGGTATCACCGTCTCTCTTACTGACACTGTTACAGTCTTGGTCTCTGTTTCTGGCTTTAGCAACAGTGTCAGTCAACATCTCTGTCAAGGTTTCTCTTACTATCACTATCAGTTTTAAAGTCAGTCTAGAAGTCTCCGTCATTGTTTCTCTCACTGACACTGTCACTTTCACTATCATTTTCACTGTTTCTGTCTTTGACAATATCAATGTCACTCCCACCACAATTGTCAATGTCTCTGTCACTGTTTCCATTTTTGTAACTTTCATTTTTAATGTTAATGTCACTACATCGTCACTCTTCTCTGTCACTTTACTGTCCTTGTCAGTCACAATCACAGTAAATGAACTTCCTCTGCCACTCACTCATCTTATTAATCTCTTACTCTTTCTGTCATTGTCTTTGAATTTTTACAACATTGAAATTATTTGACAGAATAAATATATACAAATTTATACATTAAATGGGAAAATGATGGTTTGAAGAACAAAAGAAAACCTTAATTAACACTAGCTGTCGCGTTCCAAAAAGTAACAGTCAAATACATTTGTAATAAAATCAGGTGTCACAGTCAGCATCTCTTTATCTATCACTGTCTAGTGTTGATTCAACTTTGTAACCACTGCCACTATCACTAACTCTGTCTCTATCACTGTCTCTGTAAAAAGTACTGTTACTGTCACTGTTGGTCAATGGCACCATAATGTCTCCCTCGGTAGTGGTCACTGTCTTTGCCATTCTGTCTGTCTCTGTAACTTTCATTGTCACTGTCATTGTCACTGCCACAATCGCTAACTGTGTCACTGTTACTGTAATCTCACTATCACTGTCATTGTTACTATCATTGCACTGTCACTGCCCCGTTCCCAACCACTGTCTCTGTCACTTCTATATTACTATAACTGTCTGAAAATTTACTGTCAATTTCACTGTCACAATGTCTGACACAGCGACTGTCTTCATGTTTGTATCTGTCTTTCTTAGTGTCAAATACTTTGTTGTCACTCTCTCAATAAAACTCTCAGTCACTGTCTCAATCCATTGTCAATGTCTGTCAGTCTCTGTCACTACAATTTTTCACCATTACCATCACTGTTACTGCCATTTTCACAATCACTGTCACTTGTCTTTTTTGTGTCCTAACTCTTTTACCTTTCCCTCAACTCACTCTATGCTTTTTACTTCTTGCTATCTTTTTTGCTCTCTCTCTTTCTAACATATTTTCACTCAAATCCCTTTCCCATTTCTCTTGAATTGACTCAAAGTTGTTCAAGACTTTTTTGGATCTGTTCTTTAACTCATGAACTTGTTTTCTTGTGGTTTCAGATCTGAGGAGGTTGTTTAAATCATAGATGACATACCTTGCATCTTCTTTTACAGCTTTTCATTGTTCAATTTCTTTTTCCATTGTTTTACGCATAATTTTTCCAAAAAATTAAAATTTTTAGGTTTGTGGGATTTCCATAGTTGGTACAAAGGGTATAATAGATGTTGTCTATAATGATTTATTTTTCATATTTAGATTGTTCATCATGACAGGAAGAAGAGTTGCATTTTCTACTTGACACCAAATGAAATGGATTCCATTGTTCCTATCATAGAGACATCAAGTGCTACCAAGGGCATTCAGACATTTGCCAATAAGATGACTGAATTGGAAAATTGTTTTAAAAAAAGAAAGAAAAAGAGAAGTAAAAAAGGAAACCCTACCAAGGAGTGGTTCAAGAAGACATTTAAGACACAAAACTTTTTGAAAAAGAAACAGAGGACCACAGAAGTGATGTTCTGGAGATACAGGAGTATCATTCAACACTTAAAGTGATTGGGTAGGTAATTTCATAATACATTTCTGGTGTTTATACTAAGGAGCTCTTTAAGTATTAAATACCATTTTAGTAAGTAAGTCCCAAACATCAGGTAAGCATGAAATTTCTGTGCAAAGGTACAAGTGTATTTGGCAGTATCTACAAAAAGTGGTTATTGTTCTTTCTTTAAGGTAAAGTCTCAACTGTATATTACTTCGTGAGAAAGAAATTCTACCTGCTGGCCTGACTAATTTGGCATTAAGGTAAGGTTGTATGCCTGATGATTTCTGTTTAGAGCTGATGATGCGCAAGAAATCTTGCTGATTAATAACATTTGAGCCCAGAATGATGATGCCCAAACTGTTTTATCCCCAAAGCAAGGTTTACCTTTGCTTCTGTGCCTTTTAAGCAAGAGATGGAATTATTTCTGTGGTAATTAGGTGGAAGATGCTTAAAATAACATGGTGTATTATCCAACTGATGGAACCTACCATGAGAAAGGTGAACTAATTATGGGATGAATCCTAACATCAAAGCTCAAATATTCCTTCCCTGTTAGATGACGGGCTCTTGGAAGGTCAGTGTGTTTCTAACTAATTGTGTTGTACTGTTTTGCAGTTTCAAAAGCAGAATCTTCTCATTCTTTTGTTATTTATAACCCACTGTCTTGGGTAATCAGTCCTCAATTAACTGACTTATCACAGTAAGGGGTACTCTGATGAGATATTTTTAAGTTGAGCGAGAGTTCTGAAATGCCGTAACTTTACCTCCAGCAAACAGCTGAGATGCTTGGGTGCTTAGAATATCTCTATTTCAGTGTGAATCCATTTCACCAAGCATTTACAAGGGTATTCTGAAGAGAAGTTTTTAAGTTGAATGCAAGTTTTGAACTGCCAAAGGTTCACTACCCATAAACAACCAGGATGCTTTGGTGCTTAGAATACCCGTATTTCGGAGTGAATCTATTTCAACTGGTGTTTAAAAGGGTACTCTGAAAAGAGGTTATTAAGTTAAATGTGTGTTTTGAAATGCCAAAGGTTCACTACCTGTACACAAGCGAGATGCTTGGGTGTTTAGAATACCTGTGTTTAGATGTGAATTGGTTTCATTATGGCAGGAATGATGGATTGCTTTATCCAGCAAACTAAGTTGATAGTTTTAAGTTGAGCGAGAGTTCTGAAATGCCGTAACTTTGCCTCCAGCAAACAGCTGAGATGCTTGGGTGCTTAGAATATCTCTATTTCAGTGTGAATCCATTTCAC